>NW_027476095.1:2503688-3129611 GCF_051020955.1 Megalopta genalis
TGAACAAACGAGCGAGTAGACAAATGAACAAATGAACCATTGAACGAATGAAGAAACATTCAAATGAACATATGAACAAATGAACAAATGAACAAATGAACAAATGAACAAATGAACAAGTGAACAAATGAACAAATGAACAAACGAACAAATGAAAAAATGAACAAACGAACGAATGGTCAAGTGAACAAATGAACAAATGAACAAATAAACAATTGAACAAATGAACAAATGAACAAATGAACAAATGAACAAATGAACAAATGAACAACTGAACAAATGAACAAATGAACAAACGAACGAATGGACAAATGAACAAATGAACAAATGAACAAATGAACAAACGAACGAATGGACAAATGAACAAATGAACAAATGAACAAATGAACAAATGAACAAATGAACAAATGAACAAATGAACAAATGAATAAATGAACAAATGAACAAACGAACGAATGGACAAATGAACAAATTAACAAATGAACAAATGAACAAATGGACAAATGAACAAATGAACAAAAGAGCAAATGAACGAATGAACAAATGAACAAATGAACAAAGGATCAATTGAACAAATGAACAAATGAACAAATGAACACATGTACAAATGAACAAATGAACAAATGGACAAATGAACAAATGAACAAATGAACAAATGAACAAATGAAGAAATGAACAAATGAACAAATGAACAAATCAACAAATGAACAAATGAACAAATGAACAAATGAACAAAGGAACAAATGAACAAATGAACAAAGGAACGAATGAACAAATGAACAAATGAACAAAGGATCAATTGAACAAATTAACAAATGAACAAATGAACAAATGAACATATGAACAAATGAACAAATGAACAAATCAACAAATCAACAAATGAACAAATGAACAAACGAACGAATGGACAAATGAACAAATTAACAAATGAACAAATGAACAAAGGAAGAAATGAAGAAATGAAGAAATGAAGAAATGATGAAATGAAGAAATGAAGAAATGAAGAAATGAAGAAATGAAGAAATGAAGAAATGAAGAAATGAACAGATGAACAAATGAACAAATGAACCATTGAACAAATGAACAAATGTACAAATGAACAAATTAACAAATGAACAAATGAACAAACGAACGAATGGACAAATGAACAAATTAACAAATGAACAAATGAACAAATGGACAAATGAACAAATGAACAACTGAACAAATGAACAAATGAACAAATGAACAAATGAACAAATGAACAAATATACAAATGGACAAATGAACAAACGAACAAATGAATAAGTTGAGAAATTAACAAACAATCAAATGGACATATGAACAAATGAACAAATAAACAAATGGACAAATGAAAAAATGAACAACTTAAGAAATGAAGAATTGAAGAAATGAACACTTCCAAAAATGGACAAATTAACATCTGAACAAATGAACAAATGAACAAACGAGCGAGTAGACAAATGAACAAATGAACAAATGAACCATTGAACGAATGAAGAAACATTCAAATGAACATATGAACAAATGAACGAATTATCAATTGAACAAATGAACAAATGAACAAATGAACAATTGATCAAATGAACAAATGTACAAATGAACAAAAGAGCAAATGAACGAATGAACAAATGCACAAATGAACAAATGAACAAAGGATCAATTGAACAAATGAACAAATGAACAAATGAACACATGTACAAATGAACAAATGAACACATGTACAAATGAACAAATTATAAACGAACAAACGAACAAAGGAACAAAATGAACAATTGATCAAATGAACAAATGAACAAATGAACAAATGAACAAATGAACAAATGAACAAATGAATAAATGAACAAATGAACAAACGAACGAATGGACAAATGAACAAATTAACAAATGAACAAATGAACAAATGGACAAATGAACAAATGAACAAATGAACAAATGAACAAATGAACAAGTGAACGAATGAACAAATGAACAAATGAACCAATAAACAAATAAACAAATGAACAAATGAACGAATGAACAAATGTACAAATGAACAAATGAACAAATGAACAAATGAACAAAGGATCAATTGAACAAATTAACAAATGAACAAATGAACACAAGTACAAATGAACAAACGAACGAATGGACAAATGAACAAATGAACAGATGAACAAATGAACAAATGAACAAATGAACAAATGAACAAATGAACAAATGAACAAATGAACAAATGAACAAATGAACAAAGGAACAAATGAACAAATGAACAAAGGAACAAATGAACAAATGAACAAAGGATCAATTGAACAAATGTACAAATGAACAAATGAACACGTGTACAAATGAACAAATGAACACATGTACGAATGAACAAATGAACAAATGAACAAATGAACAAATCAACAAATGAACAAATGAACAAATGAACAAATCAACAAATCAACAAATGAACAAATGAACAAATGAACAAATCAACAAATGAACAAATGAACAAATGAACAAATGAACAAATGAACAAATGAACAAATGAACAAATGAACAAATGAACAAATGAACAAATGAACAAATGAACAAATGAACAAATGAACAAATGAACAAATGAATAAAATGAACAAGTGAACAAATGAACAAATGAACAAATGAACAAATGAACAAATGAACAAACGAACAAGTGAACAAATGAACAAATGAACAAACGAACAAATGAACAAATGAACAAGTGAACAAATGAACAAATGAAAAATGAAAAAATGAAAAAATGAACAAATGAACAAATGAACAAATGAACAAATGAACAAATGAACAAATGAACAAATGAACAAATGAACAAAGGATAAATTGAACAAATTAACAAATGAACAAATGAACACAAGTACAAATGAACAAACGAACGAATGGACAAATGAACAAATGAACAGATGAACAAATGAACAAATGAACAAATGAACAAATGAACAAATGAACAAATGAACAAATGTACAAATGAACAAATGAACAAATGAACAAATGAACGAATGAACAAATGAACAAATGAACAAATGAACAAAATGAACAAGTGAACAAATGAACAAATGAACAAATGAACAAATGAACAAACGAACAAGTGAACAAATGAACAAATGAAATAAGAACAAATGAGCAAATGAACAAATGAATACGTTGAGAAATGAACAAACAATCAAATGAACATATGAACAAATGATCAAATGAACAAATGAACAAATGAACAAACGAACAAATGAACAAACGAACAAATGAACAAATGAACAAATGAACAAATGAAGAAAGGAAGAAATGAAGAAATGAAGAAATGAACAGATGAACAAATGAACAAATGAAGAAATGAACAAATGAACTAATGAACAAATCAACAAATGAACAAATCAACAAATGAACAAAGGAACAAAGGAACAAAGGAACAAAGGAACAAATGAACAAATGAACAAAGGAACGAATGAACAAATGAACAAATGAACAAATGAACAAAGGATCAATTGAACAAATTAACAAATGAACAAATGAACTCATGAACAAATGATAAATGAACAAATGAACAAATGAACAAATGAACAAATGAACAAATGAACAAATGAACAAATGAACAAATGAACAAATGAACAAATGAACAAATGAACAAATGAACAAATGAACAAATGAACAAATGAAGAAATGAAGAAAGGAAGAAATGAAGAAATGAACAAATGAACAAATGAACAAATGAAGAAATGAAGAAAGGAAGAAATGAAGAAATGAAGAAATGAACAAATGAACAGATGAACAAATGAACAAATGAAGAAATGAACAAATGAACAAATGAACAAATGAACAAATGAACAATTGAACAAATGAACAAATGTACAAATGAACAAAAGAGCAAATGAACGAATGAACAAATGAACAAATGAACAAATGAACACATGTACAAATGAACAAATGAACACATGTACAAATGAACAAATTATAAACGAACAAACGAACAAAGGAACAAAATGAACAAGTGAACAAATGAACAAATGAACAAATGAACAAATGAACAAATGAACAAATGAACAAATGAACAAATGAACAAATGAATAAATGAACAAATGAACAAACGAACGAATGGACAAATGAACAAATTAACAAATGAACAAGTGAACAAAGGAACAAATGAACAAATGAACAAAGGAACGAATGAACAAATGAACAAATGAACAAATGAACAAAGGATCAATTGAACAAATTAACAAATGAACAAATGAACAAATGAAGAAATGAAGAAAGGAAGAAATGAAGAAATGAACAAATGAACAAATGAACAAATTAACAAATGAACAAATGAACAAATGGACAAATGAACAAATGAACAAATGAACAAATGAACAAATGAACAAATGAACAAATGAATAAAATGAACAAGTGAACAAATGAACAAATGAACAAATGAACAAATGAACAAATGAACAAACGAACAAGTGAACAAATGAACAAATGAACAAACGAACAAATGAACAAATGAACAAGTGAACAAATGAACAAATGAAAAATGAAAAAATGAAAAAATGAACAAATGAACAAATGAACAAATGAACAAATGAACAAATGAACAAATGAACAAATGAACAAATGAACAAAGGATAAATTGAACAAATTAACAAATGAACAAATGAACACAAGTACAAATGAACAAACGAACGAATGGACAAATGAACAAATGAACAGATGAACAAATGAACAAATGAACAAATGAACAAATGAACAAATGAACAAATGAACAAATGTACAAATGAACAAATGAACAAATGAACAAATGAACGAATGAACAAATGAACAAATGAACAAATGAACAAAATGAACAAGTGAACAAATGAACAAATGAACAAATGAACAAATGAACAAACGAACAAGTGAACAAATGAACAAATGAAATAAGAACAAATGAGCAAATGAACAAATGAATACGTTGAGAAATGAACAAACAATCAAATGAACATATGAACAAATGATCAAATGAACAAATGAACAAATGAACAAACGAACAAATGAACAAACGAACAAATGAACAAATGAACAAATGAACAAATGAAGAAAGGAAGAAATGAAGAAATGAAGAAATGAACAGATGAACAAATGAACAAATGAAGAAATGAACAAATGAACTAATGAACAAATCAACAAATGAACAAATCAACAAATGAACAAAGGAACAAAGGAACAAAGGAACAAAGGAACAAATGAACAAATGAACAAAGGAACGAATGAACAAATGAACAAATGAACAAATGAACAAAGGATCAATTGAACAAATTAACAAATGAACAAATGAACTCATGAACAAATGATAAATGAACAAATGAACAAATGAACAAATGAACAAATGAACAAATGAACAAATGAACAAATGAACAAATGAACAAATGAACAAATGAACAAATGAACAAATGAACAAATGAAGAAATGAAGAAAGGAAGAAATGAAGAAATGAACAAATGAACAAATGAACAAATGAAGAAATGAAGAAAGGAAGAAATGAAGAAATGAAGAAATGAACAAATGAACAGATGAACAAATGAACAAATGAAGAAATGAACAAATGAACAAATGAACAAATGAACAAATGAACAATTGAACAAATGAACAAATGTACAAATGAACAAAAGAGCAAATGAACGAATGAACAAATGAACAAATGAACAAATGAACACATGTACAAATGAACAAATGAACACATGTACAAATGAACAAATTATAAACGAACAAACGAACAAAGGAACAAAATGAACAAGTGAACAAATGAACAAATGAACAAATGAACAAATGAACAAATGAACAAATGAACAAATGAACAAATGAACAAATGAATAAATGAACAAATGAACAAACGAACGAATGGACAAATGAACAAATTAACAAATGAACAAGTGAACAAAGGAACAAATGAACAAATGAACAAAGGAACGAATGAACAAATGAACAAATGAACAAATGAACAAAGGATCAATTGAACAAATTAACAAATGAACAAATGAACAAATGAAGAAATGAAGAAAGGAAGAAATGAAGAAATGAACAAATGAACAAATGAACAAATTAACAAATGAACAAATGAACAAATGGACAAATGAACAAATGAACAAATGAACAAATGAACAAATGAACAAATGAACAAATGAACAAATGAACAAATGAACAAATGAACAAATGAACGAAGGATCAATTGAACAATTGAACACATGTACAAATGAACAAATGAACACATGTACAAATGAACAAATGAACAAATGAACAAACGAACAAACGAACAAAGGAACAAAATGAACAAGTGAACAAATGAAGAAATGAAGAAATGAAGAAATGAAGAAATGAAGAAATGAAGAAATGAAGAAATGAAGAAATGAAGAAATGAAGAAATGAAGAAATGAAGAAATGAACAAATGAACAAATGAACAAATGAACAAATGAACAATTGACGAATGAACAAATGTACAAATGAACAAATGAACAAATGAATAAGTTGAGAAATGAACAAACAATCAAATGAACATATGATCAAATGAACAAATAAACAAATGGACAAATGAGCAGATGAACATCTTAAGAAATGAAGAATTGAAGAAATGAACACATCAAAAAATGGACACATTAACAAATGAACAAATGAACAAATGAACAAATGAACAAATGAACAAATGAACAAATGAACAAATGAACAAATGAACAAATGAACAAATGAACAAATGAACAAATGAACAAATGAACAAATGAACAAATGAACAAATGAACAAATGAACAAATGAACAAATGAACAAATGAACAAATGAACAAATGAACAAATGAACAAATGAACAAATGAACAAATGAACAAATGAACAAATGAACAAATGAACAAATTAACAAATGAACAAATTAACAAATGAACAAATGAACAAATGGACAAATGAACAAATGAACAAATGAACAAATGAACAAATGAACAAATGAACAAATGAACAAATGAACAAATGAACAAATGAACAAATGAACAAATGAACAAATGAACAAATGAACAAGTGAACAAATGAACAAATGAACAAACGAACAAATGAACGAATGAACATACGAACGAATGGACAAGTGAACAAATGAACAAATGAACAAATGAACAAATGAACAAATGAACAAATGAAAAAATGAACAAATGAACAAATGAAAAAATGATCAAATGAACAAATGAAAAAATGATCAAATGAACAAATGAACAAATGAACAAATGAACAAATTAACAAATGAACAAATGAACAAACGAACGAATGGACAAATGAACAAATTAACAAATGAACAAATGAACAAATGGACAAATGAACAAATGAACAACTGAACAAATGAACAAATGAACAAATGAACAAATGAACAAATGAACAAATGAACAAATATACAAATGGACAAATGGACAAATGAACAAATGAACAAATGAATAAGTTGAGAAATGAACAAACAATCAAATGGACATCTGAACAAATGAACAAATAAACAAATGGACAAATGAAAAAATGAACAACTTAAGAAATGAAGAATTGAAGAAATGAACACTTCCAAAAATGGACAAATTAACATCTGAACAATTGAACAAATGAACAAACGAGCGAGTAGACAATTGAACAAATGAACAAATGAACCATTGAACGAATGAAGAAACATTCAAATGAACATATGAACAAAGGAACGAATTATCAATTGAACAAATGAACAAATGAACAAATGAACAAATGAACAAATGAACAAATGAACAAGTGAACAAATGAACAAATGAACAAACGAACAAATGAAAAAATGAACAAACGAACGAATGGTCAAGTGAACAAATGAACAAATGAACAAATGAACAAATGAACAAATGAACAAATGAACAAATGAACAAATGAACAAATGAACAAATGAACAAATGAACAAATGAACAAATGAACAAATGAACAAATGAACAAATGAACAAATGAACAACTGAACAAATGAACAAATGAACAAACGAACGAATGGACAAATGAACAAATGAACAAATGAACAAACGAACGAATGGACAAATGAACAAATGAACAAATGAACAAATGAACAAATGAACAAATGAACAAATGAACAAATGAACAAATGAACAAATGAACAAATGAACAAATGAACAAATGAATAAATGAACAAATGAACAAACGAATGAATGGACAAATGAACAAATTAACAAATGAACAAATGAACAAATGGACAAATGAACAAATGAACAAAAGAGCAAATGAACGAATGAACAAATGAACAAATGAACAAAGGATCAATTGAACAAATGAACAAATGAACAAATGAACACATGTACAAATGAACAAATGAACAAATGAACAAATGGACAAATGAACAAATGAACAAATGAACAAATGAAGAAATGAACAAATGAACAAATGAACAAATCAACAAATGAACAAATGAACAAATGAACAAATGAACAAAGGAACAAATGAACAAATGAACAAAGGAACGAATGAACAAATGAACAAATGAACAAATGAACAAAGGATCAATTGAACAAATTAACAAATGAACAAATGAACAAATGAACATATGAACAAATGAACAAATGAACAAATCAACAAATCAACAAATGAACAAATGAACAAACGAACGAATGGACAAATGAACAAATTAACAAATGAACAAATGAACAAAGGAAGAAATGAAGAAATGAAGAAATGAACAAACGAACAAATGAACAAATGAACAAATGAACAAATGAACGAATGAACAAATGAACAAATGAGCAAATCAACAAATGAACAAATGAACAAATGAACAAATGAACAAATGAACAAATGAACAAATGAACAAATGAACAAATGAACAAAGGATCAATTGAACAAATGAAGAAATGAACAAATGAACACATGTACAAATGAACAAATGAACACATGTACAAATGAACAAATGAACAAATGAACAAACGAACAAACGAACAAAGGAACAAAATGAACAAGTGAACAAATGAACAAATGAAGAAATGAAGAAATGAAGAAATGAAGAAATGAAGAAATGAAGAAATGAACAAATGAAGAAATGAACAAATGAACAAATGAACAAATGAACAAATGAACAATTGACGAATGAACAAATGAACAAATGAATAAGTTGAGAAATGAACAAACAATCAAATGAACATATGATCAAATGAACAAATAAACAAATGGACAAATGAGCAGATGAACATCTTAAGAAATGAAGAATTGAAGAAATGAACACATCCAAAAATGGACACATTAACAAATGAACAAATGAACAAATGAACAAATGAACAAATGAACAAATGAACAAGTGAACAAATGAACAAATGAACAAATGAACAAATGAACAAATGAACAAATGAACAAATGAACAAATGAACAAATGAACAAATGAACAAATGAACAAATGAACAAATGAACAAATGAACAAATGAACAAATGAACAAATGAACAAATGAACAAATGAACAAATTAACAAATGAACAAATGAACAAATGGACAAATGAACAAATGAACAAATGAACAAATGAACAAATGAACAAATGAACAAATGAACAAATGAACAAATGAACAAATGAACAAATGAACAAATGAACAAGTGAACAAATGAACAAATGAACAAACGAACAAATGAACGAATGAACAAACGAACGAATGGACAAGTGAACAAATGAACAAATGAACAAATGAACAAATGAACAAATGAACAAATGAACAAATGAACAAATGAACAAATGAAAAAATGATCAAATGAACAAATGAAAAAATGATCAAATGAACAAATGAACAAATGAACAAATGAACAAATTAACAAATGAACAAATGAACAAACGAACGAATGGACAAATGAACAAATGAACAAATGAACAAATGAACAAATGGACAAATGAACAAATGAACAACTGAACAAATGAACAAATGAACAAATGAACAAATGAACAAATGAACAAATATACAAATGGACAAATGAACAAATGAACAAATGAATAAGTTGAGAAATGAACAAACAATCAAATGGACATCTGAACAAATGAACAAATAAACAAATGGACAAATGAAAAAATGAACAACTTAAGAAATGAAGAATTGAAGAAATGAACACTTCCAAAAATGGACAAATTAACATCTGAACAATTGAACAAATGAACAAACGAGCGAGTAGACAAATGAACAAATGAACAAATGAACCATTGAACGAATGAAGAAACATTCAAATGAACATATGAACAAATGAACGAATTATCAATTGAACAAATGAACAAATGAACAAATGAACAAATGAACAAATGAACAAGTGAACAAATGAACAAATGAACAAACGAACAAATGAAAAAATGAACAAACGAACGAATGGTCAAGTGAACAAATGAACAAATGAACAAATGAACAAATGAACAAATGAACAAATGAACAAATGAACAAATGAACAAATGAACAAATGAACAAACGAACAAATGAACAAATGAACAAATGAACAAATGAACAAATGAACAAATGAACAAATGAACAAATGAACAAATGAACAAATGAACAAATGAACAAATGAACAAATGAACAAATGAACAAATGAACAAATGAACAAAGGAACAAATGAACAAATGAACAAAGGAACGAATGAACAAATGAACAAATGAACAAATGAACAAAGGATCAATTGAACAAATTAACAAATGAACAAGTGAACAAATGAACATATGAACAAATGAACAAATGAACAAATCAACAAATCAACAAATCAACAAATGAACAAATGAACAAACGAACGAATGGACAAATGAACAAATTAACAAATGAACAAATGAACAAAGGAAGAAATGAAGAAATGAAGAAATGAAGAAATGATGAAATGATGAAATGAAGAAATGAAGAAATGAAGAAATGAAGAAATGAAGAAATGAACAGATGAACAAATGAACAAATGAACCATTGAACAAATGAACAAATGTACAAATGAACAAATTAACAAATGAACAAATGAACAAACGAACGAATGGACAAATGAACAAATTAACAAATGAACAAATGAACAAATGGACAAATGAACAAATGAACAACTGAACAAATGAACAAATGAACAAATGAACAAATGAACAAATGAACAAATATACAAATGGACAAATGAACAAACGAACAAATGAATAAGTTGAGAAATGAACAAACAATCAAATGGACATATGAACAAATGAACAAATAAACAAATGGACAAATGAAAAAATGAACAACTTAAGAAATGAAGAATTGAAGAAATGAACACTTCCAAAAATGGACAAATTAACATCTGAACAAATGAACAAATGAACAAACGAGCGAGTAGACAAATGAACAAATGAACAAATGAACCATTGAACGAATGAAGAAACATTCAAATGAACATATGAACAAATGAACGAATTATCAATTGAAAAAATGAACAAATGAACAAATGAACAAATGAACAAATGAACAAACGAACAAATGAACAAATGAACAAATGAACAAATGAACAAATGAACGAATGAACAAACGAACGAATGGACAAATGAACAAATGAACAAATGAACAAACGAACGAATGGACAAATGAACAAATGAACAAATGAACACATTAACAAATGAACAAATGAACAAATTAACAAATGAAGAAATGAAGAAATGAACAAATGAACAAATGAACAAATGAAGAAATGAAGAAATGAACAAATGAACAAATGAACAAATGAACAAATGAACAATTGATCAAATGAACAAATGTACAAATGAACAAAAGAGCAAATGAACGAATGAACAAATGCACAAATGAACAAATGAACAAAGGATCAATTGAACAAATGAACAAATGAACAAATGAACACATGTACAAATGAACAAATGAACACATGTACAAATGAACAAATTATAAACGAACAAACGAACAAAGGAACAAAATGAACAATTGATCAAATGAACAAATGAACAAATGAACAAATGAACAAATGAACAAATGAACAAATGAATAAATGAACAAATGAACAAACGAACGAATGGACAAATGAACAAATTAACAAATGAACAAATGAACAAATGGACAAATGAACAAATGAACAAATGAACAAATGAACAAATGAACAAATGAACAAATGAACAAGTGAACGAATGAACAAATGAACAAATGAACCAATAAACAAATAAACAAATGAACAAATGAACGAATGAATAAATGTACAAATGAACAAATGAACAAATGAACAAATGAACAAAGGATCAATTGAACAAATTAACAAATGAACAAATGAACACAAGTACAAATGAACAAACGAACGAATGGACAAATGAACAAATGAACAGATGAACAAATGAACAAATGAACAAATGAACAAATGAACAAATGAACAAATGAACAAATGAACAAATGAACAAATGAACAAATGAACGAATGAACAAATCAACAAATGAACAAATCAACAAATGGACAAATGAACAAAGGAACAAATGAACAAATGAACAAAGGAACAAATGAACAAATGAACAAAGGATCAATTGAACAAATGTACAAATGAACAAATGAACACGTGTACAAATGAACAAATGAACACATGTACAAATGAACAAATGAACAAATGAACAAATGAACAAATCAACAAATGAACAAATGAACAAATGAACAAATGAACAAATCAACAAATGAACAAATGAACAAATGAACAAATGAACAAATCAACAAATGAACAAATGAACAAATGAACAAATGAACAAATGAACAAATGAACAAATGAACAAATGAACAAATGAACAAATGAATAAAATGAACAAGTGAACAAATGAACAAATGAACAAATGAACAAATGAACAAATGAACAAACGAACAAGTGAACAAATGAACAAATGAACAAACGAACAAATGAACAAATGAACAAATGAGCAAATCAACAAATGAACAAATGAACAAATGAACAAATGAACAAATGAACAAATGAACAAATGAACAAAGGATCAATTGAACAAATGAAGAAATGAACAAATGAACACATGTACAAATGAACAAATGAACACATGTACAAATGAACAAATGAACAAATGAACAAACGAACAAACGAACAAAGGAACAAAATGAACAAGTGAACAAATGAACAAATGAAGAAATGAAGAAATGAAGAAATGAAGAAATGAAGAAATGAAGAAATGAACAAATGAAGAAATGAACAAATGAACAAATGAACAAATGAACAAATGAACAATTGACGAATGAACAAATGTACAAATGTACAAATGAACAAATGAACAAATGAACAAATGAACGAATGAACAAATCAACAAATGAACAAATGAACAAATGAACAAATGAACAAATAAACAAATGTACAAATGAACAAATGAACGAATGAACAAATCAACAAATGAGCAAATCAACAAATGAACAAATGAACAAATGAACAAATGAACAAAGGAACAAATGAACAAATGAACAAATGAAAAAAGGATCAATTGAACAAATGAACAAATGAACAAATGAACACATGTACAGATGAACAAATGAATACATGTACAAATGAACAAATGAACAAACGAACAAACGAACAAACGAACAAAGGAACAAAATGAACAAGAGAACAAATGAACAAATGAACAAATGAACCATTGAACAAATGAACAAATGTACAAATGAACAAATGAAGAAATGAACAAATGAACGAATGAACAAATCAACAAATCAACAAATGAACAAATGAACACATGTACAAATGAACAAATGAACACATGTACATATGAAAAAATGAACAAACGAACAAACGAACAAATGAACAAATGAACAAATGAACAAAGGAACAAAGGAACAAATGAACAAATGAACAAAGGAACAAATGAACAAATGAAGAAATGAACAAATGAACAAATGAACAAAGGATCAATTGAACAAATGTACAAATGAACAAATGAACACATGTACAAATGAACAAATGAACACGTGTACAAATGAACAAATGAACACATGTACAAATGAACAAATGAACAAATGAACAAATGAACAAATGAACAAATGAACAAATGAACAAATTAACAAATGAACAAATGAACAAATGAAAAAATGAACAAATGAACAAATGAACAAATGAAAAAATGAACAAATGAACAAATGAAATAAGAACAAATGAACAAATGAACAAATGAATACGTTGAGAAATGAACAAACAATCAAATGAACATATGAACAAATGATCAAATGAACAAATGAACAAATGAACAAATGAACAAATGAACAAATGAACAAATGAAGAAAGGAAGAAATGAAGAAATGAAGAAATGAAGAAATGAACAGATGAACAAATGAACAAATGAAGAAATGAACAAATGAACTAATGAACAAATCAACAAATGAACAAATCAACAAATGAACAAAGGAACAAAGGAACAAAGGAACAAAGGAACAAAGGAACAAATGAACAAATGAACAAAGGAACGAATGAACAAATGAACAAATGAACAAAGGATCAATTGAACAAATTAACAAATGAACAAATGAACTCATGTACAAATGACAAATGAACAAATGAACAAATGAACAAATGAACAAATGAACAAATGAACAAATGAACAAATGAACAAATGAACAAGTGAACAAATGAAGAAATGAAGAAAGGAAGAAATGAAGAAATGAAGAAATGAACAAATGAACAAATGAACAAATGAACAAATGAACAAATGAACAAATGAACAAATGAACAAATGAACAAATGAACAAATGAATAAATGAACAAATGAACAAACGAATGAATGGACAAATGAACAAATTAACAAATGAACAAATGAACAAATGGACAAATGAACAAATGAACAAAAGAGCAAATGAACGAATGAACAAATGAACAAATGAACAAAGGATCAATTGAACAAATGAACAAATGAACAAATGAACACATGTACAAATGAACAAATGAACAAATGGACAAATGAACAAATGAACAAATGAACAAATGAACAAATGAACAAATGAACAAATGAACAAATCAACAAATGAACAAATGAACAAATGAACAAATGAACAAAGGAACAAATGAACAAATGAACAAAGGAACGAATGAACAAATGAACAAATGAACAAATGAACAAAGGATCAATTGAACAAATTAACAAATGAACAAATGAACAAATGAACATATGAACAAATGAACAAATGAACAAATCAACAAATCAACAAATGAACAAATGAACAAACGAACGAATGGACAAATGAACAAATTAACAAATGAACAAATGAACAAAGGAAGAAATGAAGAAATGAAGAAATGAACAAACGAACAAATGAACAAATGAACAAATGAACAAATGAACGAATGAACAAATGAACAAATGAGCAAATCAACAAATGAACAAATGAACAAATGAACAAATGAACAAATGAACAAATGAACAAATGAACAAATGAACAAAGGATCAATTGAACAAATGAAGAAATGAACAAATGAACACATGTACAAATGAACAAATGAACACATGTACAAATGAACAAATGAACAAATGAACAAACGAACAAACGAACAAAGGAACAAAATGAACAAGTGAACAAATGAACAAATGAAGAAATGAAGAAATGAAGAAATGAAGAAATGAAGAAATGAACAAATGAAGAAATGAACAAATGAACAAATGAACAAATGAACAAATGAAGAAATGAACAATTGACGAATGAACAAATGTACAAATGAACAAATGAACAAATGAATAAGTTGAGAAATGAACAAACAATCAAATGAACATATGATCAAATGAACAAATAAACAAATGGACAAATGAGCAGATGAACATCTTAAGAAATGAAGAATTGAAGAAATGAACACATCCAAAAATGGACACATTAACAAATGAACAAATGAACAAATGAACAAATGAACAAATGAACAAATGAACAAATGAACAAGTGAACAAATGAACAAATGAACAAATGAACAAATGAACAAATGAACAAATGAACAAATGAACAAATGAACAAATGAACAAATGAACAAATGAACAAATGAACAAATGAACAAATGAACAAATGAACAAATGAACAAATGAACAAATGAACAAATGAACAAATGAACAAATGAACAAATGAACAAGTGAACAAATGAACAAATGAACAAACGAACAAATGAACGAATGAACATACGAACGAATGGACAAGTGAACAAATGAACAAATGAACAAATGAACAAATGAACAAATGAACAAATGAAAAAATGAACAAATGAACAAATGAAAAAATGATCAAATGAACAAATGAAAAAATGATCAAATGAACAAATGAACAAATGAACAAATTAACAAATGAACAAATGAACAAACGAACGAATGGACAAATGAACAAATGAACAAATGAACAAATGAACAAATGGACAAATGAACAAATGAACAACTGAACAAATGAACAAATGAACAAATGAACAAATGAACAAATGAACAAATGAACAAATATACAAATGGACAAATGAACAAATGAACAAATGAATAAGTTGAGAAATGAACAAACAATCAAATGGACATCTGAACAAATGAACAAATAAACAAATGGACAAATGAAAAAATGAACAACTTAAGAAATGAAGAATTGAAGAAATGAACACTTCCAAAAATGGACAAATTAACATCTGAACAATTGAACAAATGAACAAACGAGCGAGTAGACAAATGAACAAATGAACAAATGAACCATTGAACGAATGAAGAAACATTCAAATGAACATATGAACAAATGAACGAATTATCAATTGAACAAATGAACAAATGAACAAATGAACAAATGAACAAATGAACAAGTGAACAAATGAACAAATGAACAAACGAACAAATGAAAAAATGAACAAA
Source organism: Megalopta genalis (assembly GCF_051020955.1). Lineage (NCBI taxonomy): Eukaryota > Metazoa > Arthropoda > Insecta > Hymenoptera > Halictidae > Megalopta > Megalopta genalis. The sequence goes on from NW_027476095.1 coordinate 2,520,463, forward strand.
CGAACGAATGGTCAAGTGAACAAATGAACAAATGAACAAATGAACAAATGAACAAATGAACAAATGAACAAATGAACAAATGAACAAATGAACAAATGAACAAATGAACAAATGAACAAATGAACAAATGAACAAATGAACAAATGAACAAATGAACAAATGAACAAATGAACAAATGAACAAATGAACAAATGAACAAATGAACAAATGAACAAATGAACAAATGAACAAAGGAACAAATGAACAAATGAACAAAGGAACGAATGAACAAATGAACAAATGAACAAATGAACAAAGGATCAATTGAACAAATTAACAAATGAACAAGTGAACAAATGAACATATGAACAAATGAACAAATGAACAAATCAACAAATCAACAAATCAACAAATGAACAAATGAACAAACGAACGAATGGACAAATGAACAAATTAACAAATGAACAAATGAACAAAGGAAGAAATGAAGAAATGAAGAAATGAAGAAATGAAGAAATGAAGAAATGATGAAATGAAGAAATGAAGAAATGAAGAAATGAAGAAATGAACAGATGAACAAATGAACAAATGAACCATTGAACAAATGAACAAATGTACAAATGAACAAATTAACAAATGAACAAATGAACAAACGAACGAATGGACAAATGAACAAATTAACAAATGAACAAATGAACAAATGGACAAATGAACAAATGAACAACTGAACAAATGAACAAATGAACAAATGAACAAATGAACAAATGAACAAATATACAAATGGACAAATGAACAAACGAACAAATGAATAAGTTGAGAAATGAACAAACAATCAAATGGACATATGAACAAATGAACAAATAAACAAATGGACAAATGAAAAAATGAACAACTTAAGAAATGAAGAATTGAAGAAATGAACACTTCCAAAAATGGACAAATTAACATCTGAACAAATGAACAAATGAACAAACGAGCGAGTAGACAAATGAACAAATGAACAAATGAACCATTGAACGAATGAAGAAACATTCAAATGAACATATGAACAAATGAACGAATTATCAATTGAAAAAATGAACAAATGAACAAATGAACAAATGAACAAATGAACAAACGAACAAATGAACAAATGAACAAATGAACAAATGAACAAATGAACAAATGAACAAATGAACGAATGAACAAACGAACGAATGGACAAATGAACAAATGAACAAATGAACAAACGAACGAATGGACAAATGAACAAATGAACAAATGAACACATTAACAAATGAACAAATGAACAAATTAACAAATGAACAAATGAAGAAATGAACAAATGAACAAATGAACAAATGAAGAAATGAAGAAATGAACAAATGAACAAATGAACAAATGAACAAATGAACAATTGATCAAATGAACAAATGTACAAATGAACAAAAGAGCAAATGAACGAATGAACAAATGCACAAATGAACAAATGAACAAAGGATCAATTGAACAAATGAACAAATGAACAAATGAACACATGTACAAATGAACAAATGAACACATGTACAAATGAACAAATTATAAACGATCAAACGAACAAAGGAACAAAATGAACAATTGATCAAATGAACAAATGAACAAATGAACAAATGAACAAATGAACAAATGAACAAATGAATAAATGAACAAATGAACAAACGAACGAATGGACAAATGAACAAATTAACAAATGAACAAATGAACAAATGGACAAATGAACAAATGAACAAATGAACAAATGAACAAATGAACAAATGAACAAATGAACAAGTGAACGAATGAACAAATGAACAAATGAACCAATAAACAAATAAACAAATGAACAAATGAACGAATGAATAAATGTACAAATGAACAAATGAACAAATGAACAAATGAACAAAGGATCAATTGAACAAATTAACAAATGAACAAATGAACACAAGTACAAATGAACAAACGAACGAATGGACAAATGAACAAATGAACAGATGAACAAATGAACAAATGAACAAATGAACAAATGAACAAATGAACAAATGAACAAATGAACAAATGAACAAATGAACAAATGAACGAATGAACAAATCAACAAATGAACAAATCAACAAATGGACAAATGAACAAAGGAACAAATGAACAAATGAACAAAGGAACAAATGAACAAATGAACAAAGGAACAAATGAACAAATGAACAAAGGATCAATTGAACAAATGTACAAATGAACAAATGAACACGTGTACAAATGAACAAATGAACACATGTACAAATGAACAAATAAACAAATGAACAAATGAACAAATGGACAAATGAACAAATGAACAACTGAACAAATGAACAAATGAACAAATGAACAAATGAACAAATGAACAAATGAACAAATATACAAATGGACAAATGGACAAATGAACAAATGAACAAATGAATAAGTTGAGAAATGAACAAACAATCAAATGGACATCTGAACAAATGAACAAATAAACAAATGGACAAATGAAAAAATGAACAACTTAAGAAATGAAGAATTGAAGAAATGAACACTTCCAAAAATGGACAAATTAACATCTGAACAATTGAACAAATGAACAAACGAGCGAGTAGACAATTGAACAAATGAACAAATGAACCATTGAACGAATGAAGAAACATTCAAATGAACATATGAACAAAGGAACGAATTATCAATTGAACAAATGAACAAATGAACAAATGAACAAATGAACAAATGAACAAATGAACAAGTGAACAAATGAACAAATGAACAAACGAACAAATGAAAAAATGAACAAACGAACGAATGGTCAAGTGAACAAATGAACAAATGAACAAATGAACAAATGAACAAATGAACAAATGAACAAATGAACAAATGAACAAATGAACAAATGAACAAATGAACAAATGAACAAATGAACAAATGAACAAATGAACAAATGAACAAATGAACAACTGAACAAATGAACAAATGAACAAACGAACGAATGGACAAATGAACAAATGAACAAATGAACAAACGAACGAATGGACAAATGAACAAATGAACAAATGAACAAATGAACAAATGAACAAATGAACAAATGAACAAATGAACAAATGAACAAATGAACAAATGAACAAATGAACAAATGAATAAATGAACAAATGAACAAACGAATGAATGGACAAATGAACAAATTAACAAATGAACAAATGAACAAATGGACAAATGAACAAATGAACAAAAGAGCAAATGAACGAATGAACAAATGAACAAATGAACAAAGGATCAATTGAACAAATGAACAAATGAACAAATGAACACATGTACAAATGAACAAATGAACAAATGAACAAATGGACAAATGAACAAATGAACAAATGAACAAATGAAGAAATGAACAAATGAACAAATGAACAAATCAACAAATGAACAAATGAACAAATGAACAAATGAACAAAGGAACAAATGAACAAATGAACAAAGGAACGAATGAACAAATGAACAAATGAACAAATGAACAAAGGATCAATTGAACAAATTAACAAATGAACAAATGAACAAATGAACATATGAACAAATGAACAAATGAACAAATCAACAAATCAACAAATGAACAAATGAACAAACGAACGAATGGACAAATGAACAAATTAACAAATGAACAAATGAACAAAGGAAGAAATGAAGAAATGAAGAAATGAACAAACGAACAAATGAACAAATGAACAAATGAACAAATGAACGAATGAACAAATGAACAAATGAGCAAATCAACAAATGAACAAATGAACAAATGAACAAATGAACAAATGAACAAATGAACAAATGAACAAATGAACAAATGAACAAAGGATCAATTGAACAAATGAAGAAATGAACAAATGAACACATGTACAAATGAACAAATGAACACATGTACAAATGAACAAATGAACAAATGAACAAACGAACAAACGAACAAAGGAACAAAATGAACAAGTGAACAAATGAACAAATGAAGAAATGAAGAAATGAAGAAATGAAGAAATGAAGAAATGAAGAAATGAACAAATGAAGAAATGAACAAATGAACAAATGAACAAATGAACAAATGAACAATTGACGAATGAACAAATGAACAAATGAATAAGTTGAGAAATGAACAAACAATCAAATGAACATATGATCAAATGAACAAATAAACAAATGGACAAATGAGCAGATGAACATCTTAAGAAATGAAGAATTGAAGAAATGAACACATCCAAAAATGGACACATTAACAAATGAACAAATGAACAAATGAACAAATGAACAAATGAACAAATGAACAAGTGAACAAATGAACAAATGAACAAATGAACAAATGAACAAATGAACAAATGAACAAATGAACAAATGAACAAATGAACAAATGAACAAATGAACAAATGAACAAATGAACAAATGAACAAATGAACAAATGAACAAATGAACAAATGAACAAATGAACAAATGAACAAATTAACAAATGAACAAATGAACAAATGGACAAATGAACAAATGAACAAATGAACAAATGAACAAATGAACAAATGAACAAATGAACAAATGAACAAATGAACAAATGAACAAATGAACAAATGAACAAGTGAACAAATGAACAAATGAACAAACGAACAAATGAACGAATGAACAAACGAACGAATGGACAAGTGAACAAATGAACAAATGAACAAATGAACAAATGAACAAATGAACAAATGAACAAATGAACAAATGAACAAATGAAAAAATGATCAAATGAACAAATGAAAAAATGATCAAATGAACAAATGAACAAATGAACAAATGAACAAATTAACAAATGAACAAATGAACAAACGAACGAATGGACAAATGAACAAATGAACAAATGAACAAATGAACAAATGGACAAATGAACAAATGAACAACTGAACAAATGAACAAATGAACAAATGAACAAATGAACAAATGAACAAATATACAAATGGACAAATGAACAAATGAACAAATGAATAAGTTGAGAAATGAACAAACAATCAAATGGACATCTGAACAAATGAACAAATAAACAAATGGACAAATGAAAAAATGAACAACTTAAGAAATGAAGAATTGAAGAAATGAACACTTCCAAAAATGGACAAATTAACATCTGAACAATTGAACAAATGAACAAACGAGCGAGTAGACAAATGAACAAATGAACAAATGAACCATTGAACGAATGAAGAAACATTCAAATGAACATATGAACAAATGAACGAATTATCAATTGAACAAATGAACAAATGAACAAATGAACAAATGAACAAATGAACAAGTGAACAAATGAACAAATGAACAAACGAACAAATGAAAAAATGAACAAACGAACGAATGGTCAAGTGAACAAATGAACAAATGAACAAATGAACAAATGAACAAATGAACAAATGAACAAATGAACAAATGAACAAATGAACAAATGAACAAATGAACAAATGAACAAATGAACAAATGAACAAATGAACAAATGAACAAATGAACAAATGAACAAATGAACAAATGAACAAATGAACAAATGAACAAATGAACAAAGGAACAAATGAACAAATGAACAAAGGAACGAATGAACAAATGAACAAATGAACAAATGAACAAAGGATCAATTGAACAAATTAACAAATGAACAAGTGAACAAATGAACATATGAACAAATGAACAAATGAACAAATCAACAAATCAACAAATCAACAAATGAACAAATGAACAAACGAACGAATGGACAAATGAACAAATTAACAAATGAACAAATGAACAAAGGAAGAAATGAAGAAATGAAGAAATGAAGAAATGATGAAATGATGAAATGAAGAAATGAAGAAATGAAGAAATGAAGAAATGAAGAAATGAACAGATGAACAAATGAACAAATGAACCATTGAACAAATGAACAAATGTACAAATGAACAAATTAACAAATGAACAAATGAACAAACGAACGAATGGACAAATGAACAAATTAACAAATGAACAAATGAACAAATGGACAAATGAACAAATGAACAACTGAACAAATGAACAAATGAACAAATGAACAAATGAACAAATGAACAAATATACAAATGGACAAATGAACAAACGAACAAATGAATAAGTTGAGAAATGAACAAACAATCAAATGGACATATGAACAAATGAACAAATAAACAAATGGACAAATGAAAAAATGAACAACTTAAGAAATGAAGAATTGAAGAAATGAACACTTCCAAAAATGGACAAATTAACATCTGAACAAATGAACAAATGAACAAACGAGCGAGTAGACAAATGAACAAATGAACAAATGAACCATTGAACGAATGAAGAAACATTCAAATGAACATATGAACAAATGAACGAATTATCAATTGAAAAAATGAACAAATGAACAAATGAACAAATGAACAAATGAACAAACGAACAAATGAACAAATGAACAAATGAACAAATGAACAAATGAACGAATGAACAAACGAACGAATGGACAAATGAACAAATGAACAAATGAACAAACGAACGAATGGACAAATGAACAAATGAACAAATGAACACATTAACAAATGAACAAATGAACAAATTAACAAATGAAGAAATGAAGAAATGAACAAATGAACAAATGAACAAATGAAGAAATGAAGAAATGAACAAATGAACAAATGAACAAATGAACAAATGAACAATTGATCAAATGAACAAATGTACAAATGAACAAAAGAGCAAATGAACGAATGAACAAATGCACAAATGAACAAATGAACAAAGGATCAATTGAACAAATGAACAAATGAACAAATGAACACATGTACAAATGAACAAATGAACACATGTACAAATGAACAAATTATAAACGAACAAACGAACAAAGGAACAAAATGAACAATTGATCAAATGAACAAATGAACAAATGAACAAATGAACAAATGAACAAATGAACAAATGAATAAATGAACAAATGAACAAACGAACGAATGGACAAATGAACAAATTAACAAATGAACAAATGAACAAATGGACAAATGAACAAATGAACAAATGAACAAATGAACAAATGAACAAATGAACAAATGAACAAGTGAACGAATGAACAAATGAACAAATGAACCAATAAACAAATAAACAAATGAACAAATGAACGAATGAATAAATGTACAAATGAACAAATGAACAAATGAACAAATGAACAAAGGATCAATTGAACAAATTAACAAATGAACAAATGAACACAAGTACAAATGAACAAACGAACGAATGGACAAATGAACAAATGAACAGATGAACAAATGAACAAATGAACAAATGAACAAATGAACAAATGAACAAATGAACAAATGAACAAATGAACAAATGAACGAATGAACAAATCAACAAATGAACAAATCAACAAATGGACAAATGAACAAAGGAACAAATGAACAAATGAACAAAGGAACAAATGAACAAATGAACAAAGGATCAATTGAACAAATGTACAAATGAACAAATGAACACGTGTACAAATGAACAAATGAACACATGTACAAATGAACAAATGAACAAATGAACAAATGAACAAATGAACAAATGAACAAATGAACAAATGAACAAATGAACAAATCAACAAATGAACAAATGAACAAATGAACAAATGAACAAATCAACAAATGAACAAATGAACAAATGAACAAATGAACAAATGAACAAATGAACAAATGAACAAATGAACAAATGAACAAATGAATAAAATGAACAAGTGAACAAATGAACAAATGAACAAATGAACAAATGAACAAATGAACAAACGAACAAGTGAACAAATGAACAAATGAACAAACGAACAAATGAACAAATGAACAAATGAGCAAATCAACAAATGAACAAATGAACAAATGAACAAATGAACAAATGAACAAATGAACAAATGAACAAAGGATCAATTGAACAAATGAAGAAATGAACAAATGAACACATGTACAAATGAACAAATGAACACATGTACAAATGAACAAATGAACAAATGAACAAACGAACAAACGAACAAAGGAACAAAATGAACAAGTGAACAAATGAACAAATGAAGAAATGAAGAAATGAAGAAATGAAGAAATGAAGAAATGAAGAAATGAACAAATGAAGAAATGAACAAATGAACAAATGAACAAATGAACAAATGAACAATTGACGAATGAACAAATGTACAAATGTACAAATGAACAAATGAACAAATGAACAAATGAACGAATGAACAAATCAACAAATGAACAAATGAACAAATGAACAAATGAACAAATAAACAAATGTACAAATGAACAAATGAACGAATGAACAAATCAACAAATGAGCAAATCAACAAATGAACAAATGAACAAATGAACAAATGAACAAAGGAACAAATGAACAAATGAACAAATGAAAAAAGGATCAATTGAACAAATGAACAAATGAACAAATGAACACATGTACAGATGAACAAATGAATACATGTACAAATGAACAAATGAACAAACGAACAAACGAACAAACGAACAAAGGAACAAAATGAACAAGAGAACAAATGAACAAATGAACAAATGAACCATTGAACAAATGAACAAATGTACAAATGAACAAATGAAGAAATGAACAAATGAACGAATGAACAAATCAACAAATCAACAAATGAACAAATGAACACATGTACAAATGAACAAATGAACACATGTACATATGAAAAAATGAACAAACGAACAAACGAACAAATGAACAAATGAACAAATGAACAAAGGAACAAAGGAACAAATGAACAAATGAACAAAGGAACAAATGAACAAATGAAGAAATGAACAAATGAACAAATGAACAAAGGATCAATTGAACAAATGTACAAATGAACAAATGAACACATGTACAAATGAACAAATGAACACGTGTACAAATGAACAAATGAACACATGTACAAATGAACAAATGAACAAATGAACAAATGAACAAATGAACAAATGAACAAATGAACAAATTAACAAATGAACAAATGAACAAATGAAAAAATGAACAAATGAACAAATGAACAAATGAAAAAATGAACAAATGAACAAATGAAATAAGAACAAATGAACAAATGAACAAATGAATACGTTGAGAAATGAACAAACAATCAAATGAACATATGAACAAATGATCAAATGAACAAATGAACAAATGAACAAATGAACAAATGAACAAATGAACAAATGAAGAAAGGAAGAAATGAAGAAATGAAGAAATGAAGAAATGAACAGATGAACAAATGAACAAATGAAGAAATGAACAAATGAACTAATGAACAAATCAACAAATGAACAAATCAACAAATGAACAAAGGAACAAAGGAACAAAGGAACAAAGGAACAAAGGAACAAATGAACAAATGAACAAAGGAACGAATGAACAAATGAACAAATGAACAAAGGATCAATTGAACAAATTAACAAATGAACAAATGAACTCATGTACAAATGACAAATGAACAAATGAACAAATGAACAAATGAACAAATGAACAAATGAACAAATGAACAAATGAACAAATGAACAAGTGAACAAATGAAGAAATGAAGAAAGGAAGAAATGAAGAAATGAAGAAATGAAGAAATGAACAAATGAACAAATGAACAAATGAACAAATGAACAAATGAACAAATGAACAAATGAACAAATGAACAAATGAACAAATGAACAAATGAATAAATGAACAAATGAACAAACGAATGAATGGACAAATGAACAAATTAACAAATGAACAAATGAACAAATGGACAAATGAACAAATGAACAAAAGAGCAAATGAACGAATGAACAAATGAACAAATGAACAAAGGATCAATTGAACAAATGAACAAATGAACAAATGAACACATGTACAAATGAACAAATGAACAAATGGACAAATGAACAAATGAACAAATGAACAAATGAACAAATGAACAAATGAACAAATGAACAAATCAACAAATGAACAAATGAACAAATGAACAAATGAACAAAGGAACAAATGAACAAATGAACAAAGGAACGAATGAACAAATGAACAAATGAACAAATGAACAAAGGATCAATTGAACAAATTAACAAATGAACAAATGAACAAATGAACATATGAACAAATGAACAAATGAACAAATCAACAAATCAACAAATGAACAAATGAACAAACGAACGAATGGACAAATGAACAAATTAACAAATGAACAAATGAACAAAGGAAGAAATGAAGAAATGAAGAAATGAACAAACGAACAAATGAACAAATGAACAAATGAACAAATGAACGAATGAACAAATGAACAAATGAGCAAATCAACAAATGAACAAATGAACAAATGAACAAATGAACAAATGAACAAATGAACAAATGAACAAATGAACAAAGGATCAATTGAACAAATGAAGAAATGAACAAATGAACACATGTACAAATGAACAAATGAACACATGTACAAATGAACAAATGAACAAATGAACAAACGAACAAACGAACAAAGGAACAAAATGAACAAGTGAACAAATGAACAAATGAAGAAATGAAGAAATGAAGAAATGAAGAAATGAAGAAATGAACAAATGAAGAAATGAACAAATGAACAAATGAACAAATGAACAAATGAAGAAATGAACAATTGACGAATGAACAAATGTACAAATGAACAAATGAACAAATGAATAAGTTGAGAAATGAACAAACAATCAAATGAACATATGATCAAATGAACAAATAAACAAATGGACAAATGAGCAGATGAACATCTTAAGAAATGAAGAATTGAAGAAATGAACACATCCAAAAATGGACACATTAACAAATGAACAAATGAACAAATGAACAAATGAACAAATGAACAAATGAACAAATGAACAAGTGAACAAATGAACAAATGAACAAATGAACAAATGAACAAATGAACAAATGAACAAATGAACAAATGAACAAATGAACAAATGAACAAATGAACAAATGAACAAATGAACAAATGAACAAATGAACAAATGAACAAATGAACAAATGAACAAATGAACAAATGAACAAATGAACAAATGAACAAATGAACAAGTGAACAAATGAACAAATGAACAAACGAACAAATGAACGAATGAACATACGAACGAATGGACAAGTGAACAAATGAACAAATGAACAAATGAACAAATGAACAAATGAACAAATGAAAAAATGAACAAATGAACAAATGAAAAAATGATCAAATGAACAAATGAAAAAATGATCAAATGAACAAATGAACAAATGAACAAATTAACAAATGAACAAATGAACAAACGAACGAATGGACAAATGAACAAATGAACAAATGAACAAATGAACAAATGGACAAATGAACAAATGAACAACTGAACAAATGAACAAATGAACAAATGAACAAATGAACAAATGAACAAATGAACAAATATACAAATGGACAAATGAACAAATGAACAAATGAATAAGTTGAGAAATGAACAAACAATCAAATGGACATCTGAACAAATGAACAAATAAACAAATGGACAAATGAAAAAATGAACAACTTAAGAAATGAAGAATTGAAGAAATGAACACTTCCAAAAATGGACAAATTAACATCTGAACAATTGAACAAATGAACAAACGAGCGAGTAGACAAATGAACAAATGAACAAATGAACCATTGAACGAATGAAGAAACATTCAAATGAACATATGAACAAATGAACGAATTATCAATTGAACAAATGAACAAATGAACAAATGAACAAATGAACAAATGAACAAGTGAACAAATGAACAAATGAACAAACGAACAAATGAAAAAATGAACAAACGAACGAATGGTCAAGTGAACAAATGAACAAATGAACAAATGAACAAATGAACAAATGAACAAATGAACAAATGAACAAATGAACAAATGAACAAATGAACAAATGAACAAATGAACAAATGAACAAATGAACAAATGAACAAATGAACAAATGAACAAATGAACAAATGAACAAATGAACAAATGAACAAATGAACAAATGAACAAAGGAACAAATGAACAAATGAACAAAGGAACGAATGAACAAATGAACAAATGAACAAATGAACAAAGGATCAATTGAACAAATTAACAAATGAACAAGTGAACAAATGAACATATGAACAAATGAACAAATCAACAAATCAACAAATCAACAAATCAACAAATGAACAAATGAACAAACGAACGAATGGACAAATGAACAAATTAACAAATGAACAAATGAACAAAGGAAGAAATGAAGAAATGAAGAAATGAAGAAATGAAGAAATGAAGAAATGATGAAATGAAGAAATGAAGAAATGAAGAAATGAAGAAATGAACAGATGAACAAATGAACAAATGAACCATTGAACAAATGAACAAATGTACAAATGAACAAATTAACAAATGAACAAATGAACAAACGAACGAATGGACAAATGAACAAATTAACAAATGAACAAATGAACAAATGGACAAATGAACAAATGAACAACTGAACAAATGAACAAATGAACAAATGAACAAATGAACAAATGAACAAATATACAAATGGACAAATGAACAAACGAACAAATGAATAAGTTGAGAAATGAACAAACAATCAAATGGACATATGAACAAATGAACAAATAAACAAATGGACAAATGAAAAAATGAACAACTTAAGAAATGAAGAATTGAAGAAATGAACACTTCCAAAAATGGACAAATTAACATCTGAACAAATGAACAAATGAACAAACGAGCGAGTAGACAAATGAACAAATGAACAAATGAACCATTGAACGAATGAAGAAACATTCAAATGAACATATGAACAAATGAACGAATTATCAATTGAAAAAATGAACAAATGAACAAATGAACAAATGAACAAATGAACAAACGAACAAATGAACAAATGAACAAATGAACAAATGAACAAATGAACAAATGAACAAATGAACGAATGAACAAACGAACGAATGGACAAATGAACAAATGAACAAATGAACAAACGAACGAATGGACAAATGAACAAATGAACAAATGAACACATTAACAAATGAACAAATGAACAAATTAACAAATGAACAAATGAAGAAATGAACAAATGAACAAATGAACAAATGAAGAAATGAAGAAATGAACAAATGAACAAATGAACAAATGAACAAATGAACAATTGATCAAATGAACAAATGTACAAATGAACAAAAGAGCAAATGAACGAATGAACAAATGCACAAATGAACAAATGAACAAAGGATCAATTGAACAAATGAACAAATGAACAAATGAACACATGTACAAATGAACAAATGAACACATGTACAAATGAACAAATTATAAACGATCAAACGAACAAAGGAACAAAATGAACAATTGATCAAATGAACAAATGAACAAATGAACAAATGAACAAATGAACAAATGAACAAATGAATAAATGAACAAATGAACAAACGAACGAATGGACAAATGAACAAATTAACAAATGAACAAATGAACAAATGGACAAATGAACAAATGAACAAATGAACAAATGAACAAATGAACAAATGAACAAATGAACAAGTGAACGAATGAACAAATGAACAAATGAACCAATAAACAAATAAACAAATGAACAAATGAACGAATGAATAAATGTACAAATGAACAAATGAACAAATGAACAAATGAACAAAGGATCAATTGAACAAATTAACAAATGAACAAATGAACACAAGTACAAATGAACAAACGAACGAATGGACAAATGAACAAATGAACAGATGAACAAATGAACAAATGAACAAATGAACAAATGAACAAATGAACAAATGAACAAATGAACAAATGAACAAATGAACAAATGAACGAATGAACAAATCAACAAATGAACAAATCAACAAATGGACAAATGAACAAAGGAACAAATGAACAAATGAACAAAGGAACAAATGAACAAATGAACAAAGGAACAAATGAACAAATGAACAAAGGATCAATTGAACAAATGTACAAATGAACAAATGAACACGTGTACAAATGAACAAATGAACACATGTACAAATGAACAAATGAACAAATGAACAAATGAACAAATGAACAAATCAACAAATGAACAAATGAACAAATGAACAAATGAACAAATCAACAAATGAACAAATGAACAAATGAACAAATGAACAAATCAACAAATGAACAAATGAACAAATGAACAAATGAACAAATGAACAAATGAACAAATGAACAAATGAACAAATGAACAAATGAATAAAATGAACAAGTGAACAAATGAACAAATGAACAAATGAACAAATGAACAAATGAACAAATGAACAAACGAACAAGTGAACAAATGAACAAATGAACAAACGAACAAATGAACAAATGAACGAATGAACAAATGAGCAAATCAACAAATGAACAAATGAACAAATGAACAAATGAACAAATGAACAAATGAACAAATGAACAAATGAACAAATGAACAAAGGATCAATTGAACAAATGAAGAAATGAACAAATGAACACATGTACAAATGAACAAATGAACACATGTACAAATGAACAAATGAACAAATGAACAAACGAACAAACGAACAAAGGAACAAAATGAACAAGTGAACAAATGAACAAATGAAGAAATGAAGAAATGAAGAAATGAAGAAATGAAGAAATGAAGAAATGAACAAATGAAGAAATGAACAAATGAACAAATGAACAAATGAACAAATGAACAATTGACGAATGAACAAATGTACAAATGTACAAATGAACAAATGAACAAATGAACAAATGAACGAATGAACAAATCAACAAATGAACAAATGAACAAATAAACAAATGTACAAATGAACAAATGAACGAATGAACAAATCAACAAATGAGCAAATCAACAAATGAACAAATGAACAAATGAACAAATGAACAAAGGAACAAATGAACAAATGAACAAATGAAAAAAGGATCAATTGAACAAATGAACAAATGAACAAATGAACACATGTACAGATGAACAAATGAATACATGTACAAATGAACAAATGAACAAACGAACAAACGAACAAACGAACAAAGGAACAAAATGAACAAGAGAACAAATGAACAAATGAAGAAATGAACCATTGAACAAATGAACAAATGTACAAATGAACAAATGAACAAATGAACAAATGAACGAATGAACAAATCAACAAATCAACAAATGAACAAATGAACACATGTACAAATGAACAAATGAACACATGTACATATGAAAAAATGAACAAACGAACAAACGAACAAATGAACAAATGAACAAATGAACAAAGGAACAAATGAACAAATGAACAAAGGAACAAATGAACAAATGAAGAAATGAACAAATGAACAAATGAACAAAGGATCAATTGAACAAATGTACAAATGAACAAATGAACACATGTACAAATGAACAAATGAACACGTGTACAAATGAACAAATGAACACATGTACAAATGAACAAATGAACAAATGAACAAATGAACAAATGAACAAATGAACAAATTAACAAATGAACAAATGAACAAATGAAAAAATGAACAAATGAACAAATGAACAAATGAAAAAATGAACAAATGAACAAATGAAATAAGAACAAATGAACAAATGAACAAATGAATACGTTGAGAAATGAACAAACAATCAAATGAACATATGAACAAATGATCAAATGAACAAATGAACAAATGAACAAATGAACAAATGAACAAATGAAGAAAGGAAGAAATGAAGAAATGAAGAAATGAAGAAATGAACAGATGAACAAATGAACAAATGAAGAAATGAACAAATGAACTAATGAACAAATCAACAAATGAACAAATCAACAAATGAACAAAGGAACAAAGGAACAAAGGAACAAAGGAACAAAGGAACAAAGGAACAAATGAACAAATGAACAAAGGAACGAATGAACAAATGAACAAATGAACAAAGGATCAATTGAACAAATTAACAAATGAACAAATGAACTCATGTACAAATGACAAATGAACAAATGAACAAATGAACAAATGAACAAATGAACAAATGAACAAATGAACAAATGAACAAATGAACAAGTGAACAAATGAAGAAATGAAGAAAGGAAGAAATGAAGAAATGAAGAAATGAACAAATGAACAAATGAACAAATGAACAAATGAACAAATGAACAAATGAACAAATGAATAAATGAACAAATGAACAAACGAACGAATGGACAAATGAACAAATTAACAAATGAACAAATGAACAAAGGAACAAATGAACAAATGAACAAAGGAACGAATGAACAAATGAACAAATGAACAAAGGATCAATTGAACAAATTAACAAATGAACAAATGAACAAATGAACAAATGAAGAAATGTAGAAAGGAAGAAATGAAGAAATGAACAAATGAACAGATGAACAAATGAACAAATGAAGAAATGAACAAATCAACAAATGAACAAATCAACAAATGAACAAATGAACAAAGGAACAAATGAACAAATGAGCAAAGGAACGAATGAAAAAATGAACAAATGAACAAATGAACAAAGGATCAATTGAACAAATTAACAAATGAACAAATGAACAAATGAACAAATGAACAAATGAACAAATCAACAAATGAACAAATGAACACATGAACAAATTAACAAATCAACAAATGAACAAATGAACAAATGAACAAAGGAACATATGAACAAATGAACAAAGGAACAAATGAACAAATGAACAAATGAAGAAATGAAGAAATGAAGAAATTAACAAATGAACAGATGAACAAATGAACAAATGAACAAATGAACAAATGAACAAATGAACAAAAGAACAAATGAACAAATGAACAAATGAACAAATGTACAAATGAACAAATGAACAAATGAACAAATGAACGAATGAACAAATCAACAAATGAACAAATCAACAAATGAACAAATGAACAAAGGAACAATTGAACAAATGAACAAAGGAACAAATGAACAAATGAACAAATGAACAAATGAACAAATGAACAAAGGATCAATTGAACAAATGTACAAATGAACAAATGAACACGTGTACAAATGAACAAATGAACACATGTACAAATGAACAAATGAACAAATGAACAAATGAACAAATGAACGAATGAACAAATGAACAAATGAGCAAATCAACAAATGAACAAATGAACAAATGAACAAATGAACAAATGAACAAATGAACAAATGAACAAATGAACAAATGAACAAAGGAACGAATGAACAAATGAACAAATGAACAAATGAACAAAGGATCAATTGAACAAATTAACAAATGAACAAATGAACAAATGAACATATGAACAAATGAACAAATGAACAAATCAACAAATCAACAAATGAACAAATGAACAAACGAACGAATGGACAAATGAACAAATTAACAAATGAACAAATGAACAAAGGAAGAAATGAAGAAATGAAGAAATGAAGAAATGATGAAATGAAGAAATGAAGAAATGAAGAAATGATGAAATGAAGAAATGAAGAAATGAAGAAATGAACAGATGAACAAATGAACAAATGAACCATTGAACAAATGAACAAATGTACAAATGAACAAATTAACAAATGAACAAATGAACAAACGAACGAATGGACAAATGAACAAATTAACAAATGAACAAATGAACAAATGGACAAATGAACAAATGAACAACTGGACAAATGAACAAATGAACAAATGAACAAATGAACAAATGAACAAATATACAAATGGACAAATGAACAAACGAACAAATGAATAAGTTGAGAAATGAACAAACAATCAAATGGACATATGAACAAATGAACAAATAAACAAATGGACAAATGAAAAAATGAACAACTTAAGAAATGAAGAATTGAAGAAATGAACACTTCCAAAAATGGACAAATTAACATCTGAACAAATGAACAAATGAACAAACGAGCGAGTAGACAAATGAACAAATGAACAAATGAACCATTGAACGAATGAAGAAACATTCAAATGAACATATGAACAAATGAACGAATTATCAATTGAACAAATGAACAAATGAACAAATGAACAAATGAACAAATGAACAAACGAACAAATGAACAAATGAACAAATGAACAAATGAACAAATGAACAAATGAACAAATGAACAAACGAACGAATGGACAAATGAACAAATGAACAAATGAACAAACGAACGAATGGACAAATGAACAAATGAACAAATGAACACATTAACAAATGAACAAATGAACAAATTAACAAATGAACAAATGAAGAAATGAACAAATGAACAAAAGAACAAATGAAGAAATGAAGAAATGAACAAATGAACAAATGAACAAATGAACAAATGAACAATTGAACAAATGAACAAATGTACAAATGAACAAAAGAGCAAATGAACGAATGAACAAATGAACAAATGAACAAATGAACAAAGGATCAATTGAACAAATGAACAAATGAACAAATGAACACATGTACAAATGAACAAATGAACACATGTACAAATGAACAAATTATAAACGAACAAACGAACAAAGGAACAAAATGAACAAGTGATCAAATGAACAAATGAACAAATGAATAAATGAACAAATGAACAAACGAACGAATGGACAAATGAACAAATTAACAAATGAACAAATGAACAAATGGACAAATGAACAAATGAACAAATGAACAAATGAACAAGTGAACGAATGAACAAATGAACAAATGAACCAATAAACAAATAAACAAATGAACAAAGGAACATATGAACAAATGAACAAAGGAACAAATGAACAAATGAACAAATGAAGAAATGAAGAAATGAAGAAATTAACAAATGAACAGATGAACAAATGAACAAATGAACAAATGAACAAATGAACAAATGAACAAAAGAACAAATGAACAAATGAACAAATGAACAAATGTACAAATGAACAAATGAACAAATGAACAAATGAACGAATGAACAAATCAACAAATGAACAAATCAACAAATGAACAAATGAACAAAGGAACAATTGAACAAATGAACAAAGGAACAAATGAACAAATGAACAAATGAACAAATGAACAAATGAACAAAGGATCAATTGAACAAATGTACAAATGAACAAATGAACACGTGTACAAATGAACAAATGAACACATGTACAAATGAACAAATGAACAAATGAACAAATGAACAAATGAACGAATGAACAAATGAACAAATGAGCAAATCAACAAATGAACAAATGAACAAATGAACAAATGAACAAATGAACAAATGAACAAATGAACAAATGAACAAAGGAACGAATGAACAAATGAACAAATGAACAAATGAACAAAGGATCAATTGAACAAATTAACAAATGAACAAATGAACAAATGAACATATGAACAAATGAACAAATGAACAAATCAACAAATCAACAAATGAACAAATGAACAAACGAACGAATGGACAAATGAACAAATTAACAAATGAACAAATGAACAAAGGAAGAAATGAAGAAATGAAGAAATGAAGAAATGATGAAATGAAGAAATGAAGAAATGAAGAAATGATGAAATGAAGAAATGAAGAAATGAAGAAATGAACAGATGAACAAATGAACAAATGAACCATTGAACAAATGAACAAATGTACAAATGAACAAATTAACAAATGAACAAATGAACAAACGAACGAATGGACAAATGAACAAATTAACAAATGAACAAATGAACAAATGGACAAATGAACAAATGAACAACTGGACAAATGAACAAATGAACAAATGAACAAATGAACAAATGAACAAATATACAAATGGACAAATGAACAAACGAACAAATGAATAAGTTGAGAAATGAACAAACAATCAAATGGACATATGAACAAATGAACAAATAAACAAATGGACAAATGAAAAAATGAACAACTTAAGAAATGAAGAATTGAAGAAATGAACACTTCCAAAAATGGACAAATTAACATCTGAACAAATGAACAAATGAACAAACGAGCGAGTAGACAAATGAACAAATGAACAAATGAACCATTGAACGAATGAAGAAACATTCAAATGAACATATGAACAAATGAACGAATTATCAATTGAACAAATGAACAAATGAACAAATGAACAAATGAACAAATGAACAAACGAACAAATGAACAAATGAACAAATGAACAAATGAACAAATGAACAAATGAACAAATGAACAAACGAACGAATGGACAAATGAACAAATGAACAAATGAACAAACGAACGAATGGACAAATGAACAAATGAACAAATGAACACATTAACAAATGAACAAATGAACAAATTAACAAATGAACAAATGAAGAAATGAACAAATGAACAAAAGAACAAATGAAGAAATGAAGAAATGAACAAATGAACAAATGAACAAATGAACAAATGAACAATTGAACAAATGAACAAATGTACAAATGAACAAAAGAGCAAATGAACGAATGAACAAATGAACAAATGAACAAATGAACAAAGGATCAATTGAACAAATGAACAAATGAACAAATGAACACATGTACAAATGAACAAATGAACACATGTACAAATGAACAAATTATAAACGAACAAACGAACAAAGGAACAAAATGAACAAGTGATCAAATGAACAAATGAACAAATGAATAAATGAACAAATGAACAAACGAACGAATGGACAAATGAACAAATTAACAAATGAACAAATGAACAAATGGACAAATGAACAAATGAACAAATGAACAAATGAACAAGTGAACGAATGAACAAATGAACAAATGAACCAATAAACAAATAAACAAATGAACAAATGAACGAATGAACAAATGTACAAATGAACAAATGAACAAATGAACAAAGGATCAATTGAACAAATTAACAAATGAACAAATGAACACAAGTACAAATGAACAAACGAACGAATGGACAAATGAACAAATGAACAGATGAACAAATGAACAAATGAACAAATGAACAAATGAACAAATGAACAAATGAACAAATGAACAAATGTACAAATGAACAAATGAACAAATGAACAAATGAACGAATGAACAAATGAACAAATGAACAAATGAACAAAATGAACAAGTGAACAAATGAACAAATGAACAAATGAACAAATGAACAAACGAACAAGTGAACAAATGAACAAATGAAATAAGAACAAATGAACAAATGAACAAATGAATACGTTGAGAAATGAACAAACAATCAAATGAACATATGAACAAATGATCAAATGAACAAATGAACAAATGAACAAACGAACAAATGAACAAATGAACAAATGAACAAATGAAGAAAGGAAGAAATGAAGAAATGAAGAAATGAACAGATGAACAAATGAACAAATGAAGAAATGAACAAATGAACTAATGAACAAATCAACAAATGAACAAATCAACAAATGAACAAAGGAACAAAGGAACAAAGGAACAAAGGAACAAAGGAACAAATGAACAAATGAACAAAGGAACGAATGAACAAATGAACAAATGAACAAATGAACAAAGGATCAATTGAACAAATTAACAAATGAACAAATGAACTCATGTACAAATGATAAATGAACAAATGAACAAATGAACAAATGAACAAATGAACAAATGAACAAATGAACAAATGAACAAATGAACAAATGAACAAATGAAGAAATGAAGAAAGGAAGAAATGAAGAAATGAACAAATGAACAAATGAACAAATGAAGAAATGAAGAAAGGAAGAAATGAAGAAATGAAGAAATGAACAAATGAACATATGAACAAATGAAGAAATGAAGAAATGAACAAATGAACAAATGAACAAATGAACAATTGAACAAATGAACAAATGTACAAATGAACAAAAGAGCAAATGAACGAATGAACAAATGAACAAATGAACAAATGAACACATGTACAAATGAACAAATGAACACATGTACAAATGAACAAATTATAAACGAACAAACGAACAAAGGAACAAAATGAACAAGTGAACAAATGAACAAATGAACAAATGAACAAATGAACAAATGAACAAATGAACAAATGAACAAATGAACAAATGAACAAATGAATAAATGAACAAATGAACAAACGAACGAATGGACAAATGAACAAATTAACAAATGAACAAGTGAACAAAGGAACAAATGAACAAATGAACAAAGGAACGAATGAACAAATGAACAAATGAACAAATGAACAAAGGATCAATTGAACAAATGAACAAATGAACAAATGAACAAATGAACAAATGAAGAAATGAAGAAAGGAAGAAATGAAGAAATGAAGAAATGAACAAATGAACAGATGAACAAATGAACAAATGAAGAAATGAACAAATCAACAAATGAACAAATCAACAAATGAACAAATGAACAAAGGAACAAATGAACAAATGAACAAAGGAACGAATGAACAAATGAACAAATGAACAAATGAACAAATGAACAAAGGATCAATTGAACAAATTAACAAATGAACAAATGAACAAATGAACAAATGAACAAATGAACAAATGAACAAATGAACAAATCAACAAATGAACAAATGAACACATGAACAAATTAACAAATCAACAAATGAACAAATGAACAAAGGAACATATGAACAAATGAACAAAGGAACAAATGAACAAATGAACAAATGAAGAAATGAAGAAATGAAGAAATTAACAAATGAACAGATGAACAAATGAACAAATGAACAAATGAACAAATGAACAAATGAACAAATGAACAAATGAACAAATGAACAAATGTACAAATGAACAAATGAACAAATGAACAAATGAACGAATGAACAAATCAACAAATGAACAAATCAACAAATGAACAAATGAACAAAGGAACAAATGAACAAATGAACAAAGGAACAAATGAACAAATGAACAAATGAACAAATGAACAAAGGATCAATTGAACAAATGTACAAATGAACGAATGAACAAATGAACAAATGAGCAAATCAACAAATGAACAAATGAACAAATGAACAAATGAACAAATGAACAAAGGATCAATTGAAGAAATGAAGAAATGAACAAATGAACACATGTACAAATGAACAAATGAACACATGTACAAATGAACAAATGAACAAATGAACACATGTACAAATAAACAAATGGACAAATGAGCAGATGAACATCTTAAGAAATGAAGAATTGAAGAAATGAACATATCCAAAAATGGACACATTAACAAATGAACAAATGAACAAATGAACAAATGAACAAATGAACAAATGAACAAATGAACAAATGAACAAATGAACAAATGAACAAATGAACAAATGAACAAATGAACAAATGAACAAATGAACAAATGAACAAATGAACAAATGAACAAATGAACAAATGAACAAATGAACAAATGAACAAATGAACAAATGAACAAATGAACAAATGAACAAATGAACAAATGAACAAATGAACAAATGAACAAATGAACAAATGAACAAATGAACAAATGAACAAATGAACAAATGAACAAATTAACAAATGAACAAGTGAACAAATGAACAAATGAACAAATGAACAAATGAACAAATGAACAAATGAACAAATGAACAAATGAACAAATTAACAAATGAACAAATGAACAAATGGACAAATGAACAAATGAACAACTGAACAAATGAACAAATGAACAAATGAACAAATGAACAAATGAACAAATGAACAAATGAACAAATGAACAAGTGAACAAATGAACAAATGAACAAACGAACAAATGAACGAATGAACAAACGAACGAATGGACAAGTGAACAAATGAACAAATGAACAAATGTATAAATGAACAAATGAACAAATGAACAAATGAACAAATGAAAAAATGATCAAATGAACAAATGAAAAAATGATCAAATGAACAAATGAAGAAATGAACAAATGAACAAATGAACAAATGAACAAATGAAGAAATGAACAAATGAACAAATGAACAAATGAACAATTGAACAAATGAACAAATGTACAAATGAACAAAAGAGCAAATGAACGAATGAACAAATGAACAAATGAACAAATGAACACATGTACAAATGAACAAATGAACACATGTACAAATGAACAAATTATAAACGAACAAACGAACAAAGGAACAAAATGAACAAGTGAACAAATGAACAAATGAACAAATGAACAAATGAACAAATGAACAAATGAACAAATGAACAAACGAACGAATGGACAAATGAACAAATTAACAAATGAACAAGTGAACAAAGGAACAAATGAACAAATGAACAAAGGAACGAATGAACAAATGAACAAATGAACAAATGAACAAAGGATCAATTGAACAAATTAACAAATGAACAAATGAACACGTGTACAAATGAACACATGTACAAATGAACAAATGAACAAATGAACAAATGAACAAATAAACAAATGAACAAATGAACAAATGAACAAATGAACAAATGAACAAATGAACAAATGAACAAATGAACAAATGAACAAAATGAACAAGTGAACAAATGAACAAATGAACAAATGAACAAATGAACAAATGAACAAATGAACAAATGAACAAATGAACAAATGAACAAATGAACAAATGAACAAATGAACGAATGAACAAATGAACAAATGAGCAAATCAACAAATGAACAAATGAACAAATGAACAAATGAACAAATGAACAAATGAACAAAGGATCAATTGAACAAATGAAGAAATGAACAAATGAACACATGTACAAATGAACAAATGAACACATGTACAAATGAACAAATGAACAAATGAACACATGTACAAATAAACAAATGGACAAATGAGCAGATGAACATCTTAACACTTTACCGACCGCTAGCGTTTCAACAGCATACGCACGTCCGACCGGCCGCTCAGCCACGGATTCGCTCTCGCGCCGGCTCTGTTCTGGTTTAGAGTGTCACGCGGGGGTGTCTGTGCGTGTAGTGTTTAAATAAAATTGTCTGCTTTCTGTTATTATAGGAAAAGTATATTTAATAAAATCTTTTATTGTAATAATATTAACGGTAAATTATACTTATTTTATGTATCACAGTCGTTACTACACATAGGAAATAGTTAATATTTTTTTAAAGTATGATATCGTTCATAACAGTCGCCTTTATGTAATGGAACTTCGCAATATTTACAAACAAAACATGTTCTACTTCTTTTTTTATGAGCTGCACAAACTCTACATTGTCTTTGGGGTTTTACACTTCGATCACTTGTCACTATATTTATAAGTTTGTGTTTCCCCAAATTCGATAGTCTGCCAGGATGGTCTAACATGGGTGCTCTCCTTGTAAGTTCAGGACTGGGCAGGTTGTCATCGTGTTCCGTACAATTATCTTCCGTTTCATTATCTTCCGTCCACGCAATTGCCACTTTGTGCAAGAAATTCTTATATGTAATATTTTTTCTATTTAGCACTGTGTATGCTTTGAATGAATTGAATAGTGCACAATTGATGAAAAACATTACAACGCGTTTTGTCCATTTTTTTGTTTTGCGGAAAATGGAATAATATGAGAGATATTGGTCCGCGCGATCTACGCCCTTCATATATTTATTATAATTTATGATCGAATTAGGCTTTTGTATCAGGGCTGCTGATGTTTTGCTTCTGCTTGTGGATTCTGTCAATTGTGCAGAATGTATGGTAGAGACCATGTTGACATTTCTTTTGCCATTATTCCACACTTCTAACAAGATTTGGCGATTCCTGCGAAATTCGTATTGTCCTCTTGAAAGCCGTAATGTTTGTAATGATTTAGGAAGACCTCTATTTTTACGAATGGTTCCACACACTCGTATTTTATTTTTTAGAAGAATTCTAGCCATTTTTACACTATTATAATAATTGTCTTGATAGACCTCGTGCCACACGTTTTTGTATGGTTCAATAACCGTTAGAACTGTGTCTTCCAATTTATTTCCGTCAGCGGCATAAACGTGAAAATTACATATATAACCTGTGATAGCTTCACACACCACTCTCACAAGTATCCCATATTTAGTTATTTTTGCGGGATTATACGTCCTAATCGAGAGTCTACCCCTCCACGGGATTATACATTCATCCAAAGATAATTGTTGACATGGTTTATAAACGTCAACAAATTTTCGCCGTAAATAGTCACAGTCACAGGTTGAATTTTAGCAAGCCTATGTGAATTGTGCGGTATGTTGTTATTGTCCGAAAAATGCCAGCTCTGCATAATTTGCACAAATCTGTTTCGGCTCATTGTTTGTGAGAAGAATGGAGTTGCAATAGATCGATCAGTTGACCAGTAATCGTATAGAACGTCTTTTTTTATTTGTCCCATTAGAACTATTAGTCCTAAAAACTTCTTCATTTCCGGAACTGTGATATCAGTCCATTTTTTTGTTTGTGATGGAATTCGATATTTCTCCATGACCTGATAATGATATCGGTTGGATTCTATCACCAAGTGTTCGAAAAAGTCGTTTCCAATAAATAAATTGACACTGTCCATTATATTCTCTGGAGAACTTGGCATAATTTTTATCCCAGGGCTGCCTTCGAACGGTTCCAGAATTACTGCCTCGTCGTTCGTCGACCATACCTCATCGTCAATTTCATTGTTATTCACATCGTTCTCAATAATATTTCTTTCATCATCCTCTGAATCAGTGTGTATGTTAGTGGCAATACACATCTTCGTCTCCGAGTTATGATATCGCTACTATCACTGTCGTCACCACTATCACTTTCTGAATAACTGTCAGGACAGTCTGACAAATCATCTAAATAAAACTCTCCGGTGCCACTTTTTTCAGTCATTGCGAACGGTAAATTTTTCAAAACGATATAACACTGTAGCAAGTTACAAAGCAAAGCAACACAACTAATGCCACTGCGCAACATAACTTAATACAAAATAATCGGTCGATAAGCGTCGGCGAGAAAAAGCCTATTAATCGGCTACCGGTCGGTAAGCGTCGGCGAGAAAAAGCCTATTAATCGGCTACCGGTCGGTAAGCGTTGGCGAGAAAAAGCCTATTAATCGGCTACCGGTCGGTAAGCGTTGGCGACGAAAAGCCTATTAATAGGCTACCGGTCGTTAATGTGTTAAGAAATGAAGAATTGAAGAAATGAACACATCCAAAAATGGACACATTAACAAATGAACAAATGAACAAATGAACAAATGAACAAATGAACAAATGAACAAATGAACAAATGAACAAATGAACAAATGAACAAATGAACAAATGAACAAATGAACAAATGAACAAATGAACAAATGAACAAATTAACAAATGAACAAATGAACAAATGGACAAATGAACAAATGAACAACTGAACAAATGAACAAATGAACAAATGAACAAATGAACAAATGAACAAATGAACAAATGAACAAGTGAACAAATGAACAAATGAACAAACGAACAAATGAACGAATGAACAAACGAACGAATGGACAAGTGAACAAATGAACAAATGAACAAATGAACAAATGAACAAATGAACAAATGAACAAATGAAAAAATGAACAAATGAACAAATGAAAAAATGATCAAATGAACAAATGAAAAAATGATCAAATGAACAAATGAACAAATGAACAAATGAACAAATTAACAAATGAACAAATGAACAAACGAACGAATGGACAAATGAACAAATTAACAAATGAACAAATGAACAAATGGACAAATGAACAAATGAACAACTGAACAAATGAACAAATGAACAAATGAACAAATGAACAAATGAACAAATATACAAATGGACAAATGAACAAATGAACAAATGAATAAGTTGAGAAATGAACAAACAATCAAATGGACATATGAACAAATGAACAAATAAACAAATGGACAAATGAAAAAATGAACAACTTAAGAAATGAAGAATTGAAGAAATGAACACTTCCAAAAATGGACAAATTAACATCTGAACAATTGAACAAATGAACAAACGAGCGAGTAGACAAATGAACAAATGAACAAATGAACCATTGAACGAATGAAGAAACATTCAAATGAACATATGAACAAATGAACGAATTATCAATTGAACAAATGAACAAATGAACAAATGAACAAATGAACAACTGAACAAATGAACAAGTGAACAAATGAACAAATGAACAAACGAACAAATGAAAAAAGGAACAAACGAACGAATGGTCAAGTGAACAAATGAACAAATGAACAAATGAACAAATGAACAAATGAACAAATGAACAAATGAACAAATGAACAAGTGAACAAATGAACAAATGAACAAACGAACAAATGAACGAATGAACAAACGAACGAATGGACAAGTGAACAAATGAACAAATGAACAAATGAACAAATGAACAAATGAACAAATGAAAAAATGAACAAATGAACAAATGAAAAAATGATCAAATGAACAAATGAAAAAATGATCAAATGAACAAATGAACAAATGAACAAATGAACAAATTAACAAATGAACAAATGAACAAATGAAGAAATGAAGAAAGGAAGAAATGAAGAAATGAACAAATGAACAGATGAACAAATGAACAAATGAAGAAATGAACAAATCAACAAATGAACAAATCAACAAATGAACACATGTACAAATGAACAAATGAACACATTAACAAATGAACAAATGAACAAATTAACAAATGAACAAATGAAGAAATGAACAAATGAACAAATGAAGAAATGAAGAAATGACGAAATGAACAAATGAACAAATGAACAAATGAACAATTGAACAAATGAACAAATGTACAAATGAACAAAAGAGCAAATGAACGAATGAACAAATGAACAAATGAACAAAGGATCAATTGAACAAATTAACAAATGAACAATTGAACACAAGTACAAATGAACAAATGAACAAATGAACAAATGAACAAATGAACAAATGAACAAATGAACAAATGAACAAATGAACAAATGAACAAATGAAGAAATGAAGAAAGGAAGAAATGAAGAAATGAACAAATGAACAGATGAACAAATGAACAAATGAAGAAATGAACAAATCAACAAATGAACAAATCAACAAATGAACACATGTACAAATGAACAAATGAACACATGTACAAATGAACAAATTATAAACGAACAAACGAACAAAGGAACAAAATGAACAAGTGAACAAATGAACAAATGAACAAATGAACAAATGAACAAATGAACAAACGAACGAATGGACAAATGAACAAATTAACAAATGAACAAATGAACAAATGGACAAATGAACAAATGAACAAATGAACAAATGAACAAATGAACAAGTGAACGAATGAACAAATGAACAAATGAAACAATAAACAAATAAACAAATGGACAAATGAACGAATGAACAAATGTACAAATGAACAAATGAACAAATGAACAAATGAACAAAGGATCAATTGAACAAATTAACAAATGAACAATTGAACACAAGTACAAATGAACAAATGAACAAATGAACAAATGAACAAATGAACAAATGAACAAATGAACAAATGAACAAATGAACAAATGAACAAATGAACAAATGAAGAAATGAAGAAAGGAAGAAATGAAGAAATGAACAAATGAACAGATGAACAAATGAACAAATGAAGAAATGAACAAATCAACAAATGAACAAATCAACAAATGAACAAATGAACAAAGGAACAAATGAACAAATGAACAAAGGAACGAATGAACACATGAACAAATGAACAAATGAACAAAGGATCAATTGAACAAATTAACAAATGAACAAATGAACAAATGAACAAATGAACAAATGAACAAATCAACAAATCAACAAATGAACAAATGAACAAACGAACGAATGGACAAATGAACAAATTAACAAATGAACAAATGAACAAAGGAAGAAATGAAGAAATGAAGAAATGAAGAAATGATGAAATGAAGAAATGAAGAAATGAAGAAATGAAGAAATGAAGAAATGAAGAAACGAAGAAATGAAGAAATGAAGAAATGAAGAAATGAAGAAATGAAGAAATGAACAGATGAACAAATGAACAAATGAACCATTGAACAAATGAACAAATGTACAAATGAACAAATTTACAAATGAACAAATGAAGAAACGAACGAATGGACAAATGAACAAATTAACAAATGAACAAATGAACAAATGGACAAATGAACAAATGAACAACTGAACAAATGAACAAATGAACAAATGAACAAATGAACAAATGAACAAATATACAAATGGACAAATGAACAAACGAACAAATGAATAAGTTGAGAAATGAACAAACAATCAAATGGACATATGAACAAATGAACAAATAAACAAATGGACAAATGAAAAAATGAACAACTTAAGAAATGAAGAATTGAAGAAATGAACACTTCCAAAAATGGACAAATTAACATCTGAACAAATGAACAAATGAACAAACGAGCGAGTAGACAAATGAACAAATGAACAAATGAACCATTGAACGAATGAAGAAACATTCAAATGAACATATGAACAAATGAACGAATTATCAATTGAACAAATGAACAAATGAACAAATGAACAAATGAACAAATGAACAAATGAACAAATGAACAAATGAACAAACGAACAAACGAACAAATGAACAAATGAACAAATGAACAAATGAACAAATGAACAAATGAACAAAGGAACAAATGAACAAATGAACAAAGGAACAAATGAACAAATGAACAAATGAACAAATGAACAAATGAACAAAGGATCAATTGAACAAATGTACAAATGAACAAATGAACACGTGTACAAATGAACAAATGAACACATGTACAAATGAACAAATGAACACGTGTACAAATGAACAAATGAACACATGTACAAATGAACAAATGAAGAAATGAACAAATGAACAAATGAACAAATGAACAAATGAACAAATGAACAAATGAACAAATGAACAAATGAACAAATGAACAAATGAACAAATGAACAAATGAACAAATGAACAAATGAACAAAAGAACAAATGAACAAATGAACAAATGAACAAAATGAACAACTGAACAAATGAACAAATGAACAAATGAACAAATGAACAAACGAACAAGTGAACAAATGAACAAATGAACAAACGAACAAATGAACAAATGAACAAGTGAACAAATGAACAAATGAAAAATGAAAAAATGAACAAATGAACAAATGAACAAATGAACAAATGAACAAATGAACAAATGAACAAATGAACAAATGAACGAATGAACAAATGAACAAATGAGCAAATCAACAAATGAACAAATGAACAAATGAACAAATGAACAAATGAACAAATGAACAAATGAACAAATGAACAAATGAACAAATGAACAAATGAACAAATGAACAAATGAACAAATGAACAAAGGATCAATTGAACAAATGAAGAAATGTACAAATGAACACATGTACAAATGAACAAATGAACACATGTACAAATGAACAAATGAACAAATGAACAAATGAACAAATGAACAAACGAACAAACGAACAAAGGAACAAAATGAACAAGTGAACAAATGAACAAATGAAGAAATGAAGAAATGAAGAAATGATGAAATGAAGAAATGAAGAAATGAAGAAATGAAGAAATGAACAAATGAACAAATGAAGAAATGAACAAATGAACAAATGAACAAATGAACAAATGAACAATTCACGAATGAACAAATGAACAAAGGAAGAAATGAAGAAATGAAGAAATGAAGAAATGATGAAATGAAGAAATGAAGAAATGAAGAAATGAAGAAATGAAGAAATGAAGAAACGAAGAAATGAAGAAATGAAGAAATGAAGAAATGAAGAAATGAAGAAATGAAGAAATGAACAGATGAACAAATGAACAAATGAACCATTGAACAAATGAACAAATGTACAAATGAACAAATTAACAAATGAACAAATGAAGAAACGAACGAATGGACAAATGAACAAATTAACAAATGAACAAATGAACAAATGGACAAATGAACAAATGAACAACTGAACAAATGAACAAATGAACAAATGAACAAATGAACAAATGAACAAATATACAAATGGACAAATGAACAAACGAACAAATGAATAAGTTGAGAAATGAACAAACAATCAAATGGACATATGAACAAATGAACAAATAAACAAATGGACAAATGAAAAAATGAACAACTTAAGAAATGAAGAATTGAAGAAATGAACACTTCCAAAAATGGACAAATTAACATCTGAACAAATGAACAAATGAACAAACGAGCGAGTAGACAAATGAACAAATGAAC
Source organism: Megalopta genalis (assembly GCF_051020955.1). Classification (NCBI taxonomy): domain Eukaryota; kingdom Metazoa; phylum Arthropoda; class Insecta; order Hymenoptera; family Halictidae; genus Megalopta; species Megalopta genalis. The sequence continues at coordinate 2,552,522 of NW_027476095.1, forward strand.
AAATGAACCATTGAACGAATGAAGAAACATTCAAATGAACATATGAACAAATGAACGAATTATCAATTGAACAAATGAACAAATGAACAAATGAACAAATGAACAAATGAACAAATGAACAAATGAACAAATGAACAAATGAACAAACGAACAAACGAACAAATGAACAAATGAACAAATGAACAAATGAACAAATGAACAAATGAACAAAGGAACAAATGAACAAATGAACAAAGGAACAAATGAACAAATGAACAAATGAACAAATGAACAAAGGATCAATTGAACAAATGTACAAATGAACAAATGAACACGTGTACAAATGAACAAATGAACACATGTACAAATGAACAAATGAACACGTGTACAAATGAACAAATGAACACATGTACAAATGAACAAATGAAGAAATGAACAAATGAACAAATGAACAAATGAACAAATGAACAAATGAACAAATGAACAAATGAACAAATGAACAAATGAACAAATGAACAAATGAACAAATGAACAAATGAACAAAAGAACAAATGAACAAATGAACAAATGAACAAAATGAACAACTGAACAAATGAACAAATGAACAAATGAACAAATGAACAAACGAACAAGTGAACAAATGAACAAATGAACAAACGAACAAATGAACAAATGAACAAGTGAACAAATGAACAAATGAAAAATGAAAAAATGAACAAATGAACAAATGAACAAATGAACAAATGAACAAATGAACAAATGAACAAATGAACAAATGAACGAATGAACAAATGAACAAATGAGCAAATCAACAAATGAACAAATGAACAAATGAACAAATGAACAAATGAACAAATGAACAAATGAACAAATGAACAAATGAACAAATGAACAAATGAACAAATGAACAAATGAACAAAGGATCAATTGAACAAATGAAGAAATGTACAAATGAACACATGTACAAATGAACAAATGAACACATGTACAAATGAACAAATGAACAAATGAACAAATGAACAAACGAACAAACGAACAAAGGAACAAAATGAACAAGTGAACAAATGAACAAATGAAGAAATGAAGAAATGAAGAAATGATGAAATGAAGAAATGAAGAAATGAAGAAATGAAGAAATGAACAAATGAACAAATGAAGAAATGAACAAATGAACAAATGAACAAATGAACAAATGAACAATTCACGAATGAACAAATGTACAAATGAACAAATGAACAAATGAACGAATGAACAAATCAACAAATGAACAAATAAACAAATGTACAAATGAACAAATGAACGAATGAACAAATCAACAAATGAGCAAATCAACAAATGAACAAATGAACAAATGAACAAAGGAACAAATGAACAAATGAACAAATGAAAAAAGGATCAATTGAACAAATGAACAAATGAACAAATGAACAAATGAACAAATGAACAAATGAACAAATGATCAAATGAACAAATGTACAAATGAACAAATGAACAAATGAACGAATGAACAAATCAACAAATGAACAAATCAACAAATGAACAAATGAACAAAGGAACAAATGAACAAATGAACAAAGGAACAAATGAACAAATGAACAAATGAACAAAGGATCAATTGAACAAATGTACAAATGAACAAATGAACACGTGTACAAATGAACAAATGAACACATGTACAAATGAACAAATGAACAAATGAACAAATAAACAAATGAACAAATGAACAAATGAACAAATGAACAAATGAACAAATGAACAAATGAACAAATGAACAAATGAACAAAGGATCAATTGAACAAATGAAGAAATGAACAAATGAACACATGTACAAATGAACAAATGAACACATGTACAAATGAACAAATGAACAAATGAACACATGTACAAATGAACAAATGAACACATGTACAAATGAACAAATGAACAAATGAACAAACGAACAAACGAACAAAGGAACAAAATGAACAAGTGAACAAATGTAGAAATGAAGAAATGAACAAATGAAGAAATGAACAAATGAACAAATGAACAAATGAACAAATGAACAAAGGAACAAATGAACAAATGAACAAATGAAAAAAGGATCAATTGAACAAATGAACAAATGAACAAATGAACACATGTACAAATGAACAAATTAACACATGTACAAATGAACAAATGAACAAATGAACAAACGAACAAACGAACAAAGGAACAAAATGAACAAGTGAACAAATGAAGAAATGAAGAAATGAACAAATGAAGAAATGAACAAATGAACAAATGAACAAATGAACAAATGAACAAATGAACAAATGAACAAAGGAACAAATGAACAAATGAACAAATGAAAAAAGGATCAATTGAACAAATGAACAAATGAACAAATGAACTCATGTACAGATGAACAAATGAATACATGTACAAATGAACAAATGAACAAACGAACAAACGAACAAACGAACAAAGGAACAAAATGAACAAGAGAACAAATGAACAAATGAACAAATGAAGAAATGAAGAAATGAAGAAATGAAGAAATGATGAAATGAAGAAATGAAGAAATGAAGAAATGAAGAAATGAAGAAATAAACAGATGAACAAATGAACAAATGAACCATTGAACAAATGAACAAATGAACAAATGAACAAATGAACAAATGAACAAATGAACAAATGAACAAATCAACAAATGAACAAATGAACACATGAACAAATTAACAAATCAACAAATGAACAAATGAACAAATGAACAAAGGAACATATGAACAAATGAACAAAGGAACAAATGAACAAATGAAGAAATGAAGAAATGAAGAAATTAACAAATGAACAGATGAACAAATGAACAAATGAACAAATGAACAAATGAACAAATGAACAAATGAACAAATGAACAAATGAACAAATGAACAAATGAACAAATGAACAAATGAACAAATGAACAAATGAACAAATGAACAAATGAACAAATGAACAAATGTACAAATGAACAAATGAACAAATGAACAAATGAACGAATGAACAAATCAACAAATGAACAAATCAACAAATGAACAAATGAACAAAGGAACAAATGAACAAATGAACAAAGGAACAAATGAACAAATGAACAAATGAACAAATGAACAAAGGATCAATTGAACAAATGTACAAATGAACAAATGAACACGTGTACAAATGAACAAATGAACACATGTACAAATGAACAAATGAACAAATGAACAAATGAACAAATGAACAAATAAACAAATGAACAAATGAACAAATGAACAAATGAACAAATGAACAAATGAACAAATGAACAAATGAACAAAATGAACAAGTGAACAAATGAACAAATGAACAAATGAACAAATGAACAAACGAACAAGTGAACAAATGAACAAATGAACAAACGAACAAATGAACACATGAACAAGTGAACAAATGAACAAATGGAAAATGAACAAATGAACAAATGAACAAAAGAACAAATGAACATATGAACAAATGAACAAATGAACAAATGAACAAATGAACAAATGAACAAATGAACAAATGAACAAATGAACAAATGAACAAATGAACAAATGAACGAATGTACAAATGAACAAATGAGCAAATCAACAAATGAACAAATGAACAAATGAACAAATGAACAAATGAACAAATGAACAAATGAACAAAGGATCAATTGAACAAATGAATAAATGAACAAATGAACACATGTACAAATGAACAAATGAACACATGTACAAATGAACAAATGAACAAATGAACACCTGTACAAATGAACAAATGAACACATGTACAAATGAACAAATGAACAAATGAACAAACGAACAAACGAACAAAGGAACAAAATGAACAAGTGAACAAATGAAGAAATGAAGAAATGAACAAATGAAGAAATGAACAAATGAACAAATGAACAAATGAACAAATGAACAATTGAACAAAGGAACAAATGAACAAATGAACAAATGAACAAATGAACAAATGAACAAATGAACAAACGAACAAAGGAACAGAATGAACAAGTGAACAAATGAAGAAATGAAGAAATGAACAAATGAAGAAATGAACAAATGAACAAATGAACAAATGAACAAATGAACAAAGGAACAAATGAACAAATGAACAAATGAAAAAAGGATCAATTGAACAAATGAACAAATGAACAAATGAACACATGTACAGATGAACAAATGAATACATGTACAAATGAACAAATGAACAAACGAACAAACGAACAAACGAACAAACGAACAAAGGAACAAAATGAACAAGAGAACAAATGAACAAATGAACAAAGGAAGAAATGAAGAAATGAAGAAATGAAGAAATGATGAAATGAAGAAATGAAGAAATGAAGAAATGATGAAATGAAGAAATGAAGAAATGAAGAAATGAAGAAATGAAGAAATGAAGAAATGAAGAAATGAAGAAATGAAGAAATGAACAGATGAACAAATGAACAAATGAACCATTGAACAAATGAACAAATGTACAAATGAACAAATGAAGAAATGAACAAATGAACGAATGAACAAATCAACAAATCAACAAATGAACAAATGAACACATGTACAAATGAACAAATGAACACATGTACATATGAAAAAATGAACAAACGAACAAACGAACAAATGAACAAATGAACAAATGAACAAAGGAACAAATGAACAAATGAACAAAGGAACAAATGAACAAATGAAGAAATGAACAAATGAACAAATGAACAAAGGATCAATTGAACAAATGTACAAATGAACAAATGAACACGTGTACAAATGAACAAATGAACACGTGTACAAATGAACAAATGAACACATGTACAAATGAACAAATGAACAAATGAACAAATGAACAAATGAACAAATGAACAAATTAACAATTGAACAAATGAACAAATGAAAAAATGAACAAATGAACAAATGAACAAATGAAAAAATGAACAAATGAACAAATGAAATAAGAACAAATGAACAAATGAACAAATGAATACGTTGAGAAATGAACAAACAATCAAATGAACATATGAACAAATGATCAAATGAACAAATGAACAAATGAACAAATGAACAAATGAACAAATGAACAAATGAACAAATGAACAAATGAAGAAAGGAAGAAATGAAGAAATGAAGAAATGAACAAATGAACAGATGAACAAATGAACAAATGAACAAATGAACAAATGAACAAATGAACAAATGAACAAATGAACAAATGAACAAATGAACAAATGTACAAATGAACAAATGAACAAATGAACGAATGAACAAATCAACAAATGAACAAATCAACAAATGAACAAATGAACAAAGGAACAAATGAACAAAGGATCAATTGAACAAATGTACAAATGAACAAATGAACACGTGTACAAATGAACAAATGAACACATGTACAAATGAACAAATGAACAAATGAACAAATAAACAAATGAACAAATGAACAAATGAACAAATGAACAAATGAACAAATGAACAAATGAACAAATGAACAAATGAACAAATGAACAAAGGATCAATGGAACAAATGAAGAAATGAACAAATGAACACATGTACAAATGAACAAATGAACACATGTACAAATGAACAAATGAACAAATGAACACATGTACAAATGAACAAATGAACACATGTACAAATGAACAAATGAACAAATGAACAAACGAACAAACGAACAAAGGAACAAAATGAACAAGTGAACAAATGAAGAAATGAAGAAATGAACAAATGAACGAATGAACAAATGAAATAAGAACAAATGAACAAATGAACAAATGAACAAATGAACAAATGAACAAATGAACAAATGAACAAATGAACAAATGAACAAATGAACAAAGGATCAATTGAACAAATGAAGAAATGAACAAATGAACACATGTACAGATGAACAAATGAATACATGTACAAATGAACAAATGAACAAACGAACAAACGAACAAACGAACAAACGAACAAAATGATCAAGAGAACAAATGAACAAATGAACAAATGAAGAAATGAAGAAATGAAGAAATGAAGAAATGATGAAATGAAGAAATGAATAAATGAAGAAATGAAGAAATGAAGAAATAAACAGATGAACAAATGAACAAATGAACCATTGAACAAATGAACAAATGTACAAATGAACAAATGAAGAAATGAACAAATGTACAAATGAACAAATGAAGAAATGAACAAATGAACGAATGAACAAATGAAATAAGAACAAATGAACAAATGAACAAATGAACAAATGAACAAACGAACAAATGAACAAATGAACAAATGAACAAAGGATCAATTGAACAAATGAAGAAATGAACAAATGAACACATGTACAAATGAACAAATGAACACATGTACAAATGAACAAATGAACAAATGAACACATGTACAAATGAACAAATGAACACATGTACAAATGAACAAATGAACAAATGAACAAACGAACAAACGAACAAAGGAACAAAATGAACAAGTGAACAAATGAAGAAATGAAGAAATGAACAAATGAAGAAATGAATAAATGAAAAAATGAACAATTGAACAAAGGAACAAATGAACAAATGAACAAATGAACAAATGAACAAATGAACAAATGAACAAAGGATCAATTGAACAAATGAAGAAATGAACAAATGAACACATGTACAAATGAACAAATGAACACATGTACAAATGAACAAATGAACAAATGAACACATGTACAAATGAACAAATGAACACATGTACAAATGAACAAATGAACAAATGAACAAACGAACAGACGAACAAAGGAACAAAATGAACAAGTGAACAAATGAACAAATGAACAAATGAACAAAGGAACAAATGAACAAATGAACAAATGAAAAAAGGATCAATTGAACAAATGAACAAATGAACAAATGAACACATGTACAGATGAACAAATGAATACATGTACAAATGAACAAATGAACAAACGAACAAACGAACAAACGAACAAAGGAACAAAATGAACAAGAGAACAAATGAACAAATGAACAAATGAAGAAATGAAGAAATGAAGAAATGAAGAAATGATGAAATGAAGAAATGAAGAAATGAAGAAATGAAGAAATGAAGAAATGAAGAAATGAAGAAATGAAGAAATGAACAGATGAACAAATGAACAAATGAACCATTGAACAAATGAACAAATGTACAAATGAACAAATGAAGAAATGAACAAATGAACGAATGAACAAATCAACAAATCAACAAATGAACAAATGAACACATGTACAAATGAACAAATGAACACATGTACATATGAAAAAATGAACAAACGAACAAACGAACAAATGAACAAATGAACAAATGAACAAAGGAACAAATGAACAAATGAACAAAGGAACAAATGAACAAATGAACAAATGAACAAATGAAAAAATGAACAAATGAACAAATGAACAAATGAAAAAATGAACAAATGAACAAATGAAGTAAGAACAAATGAACAAATGAACAAATGAATACGTTGAGAAATGAACAAACAATCAAATGAACATATGAACAAATGATCAAATGAACAAATGAACAAATGAACAAATGAACAAATGAACAAATGAAGAAAGGAAGAAATGAAGAAATGAAGAAATGAACAAATGAACAGATGAACAAATGAACAAATGAAGAAATGAACAAATGAACTAATGAACAAATCAAGAAATGAACAAATCAACAAATGAACAAAGGAACAAAGGAACAAAGGAACAAAGGAACAAAGGAACAAAGGAACAAAGGAACAAATGAACAAATGAACAAAGGAACGATTGAACAAATGAACAAATGAACAAATGAACAAAGGATCAATTGAAGAAATTAACAAATGAACAAATGAACTCATGTACAAATGACAAATGAACAAATGAACAAATGAACAGATGAACAAATGAACAAATGAACAAATGAACAAATGAACAAATGAACAAATGAACAAATGAACAAATGAACAAATGAACAAATGAACAAATGAACAAATGAACAAATGAACAAATGAACAAATGAACAAATGAACAAATGTACAAATGAACAAATGAACAAATGAACGAATGAACAAATCAACAAATGAACAAATCAACAAATGAACAAATGAACAAAGGAACAAATGAACAAATGAACAAAGGAACAAATGAACAAATGAACAAATGAACAAATGATCAAATGAACAAAGGATCAATTGAACAAATGTACAAATGAACAAATGAACACGTGTACAAATGAACAAATGAACACATGTACAAATGAACAAATGAACAAATGAACAAATAAACAAATGAACAAATGAACAAATGAACAAATGAACAAATGAACAAATGAACTAATGAACAAATGAACAAGTGAACAAAGGATCAATTGAACAAATGAAGAAATGAACAAATGAACACATGTACAAATGAACAAATGAACACATGTACAAATGAACAAATGAACACATGTACAAATGAACAAATGAACAAATGAACAAACGAACAAACGAACAAAGGAACAAAATGAACAAGTGAACAAATGAAGAAATGAAGAAATGAACAAATGAAGAAATGAACAAATGAACAAATGAACAAATGAACAAATGAACAAAGGAACAAATGAACAAATGAACAAATGAAAAAAGGATCAATTGAACAAATGAACAAATGAACAAATGAACACATGTACAGATGAACAAATGAACTCATGTACAGATGAACAAATGAATACATGTACAAATGAACAAATGAACAAACGAACAAACGAACAAACGAACAAAGGAACAAAATGAACAAGAGAACAAATGAACAAATGAACAAATGAAGAAATGAAGAAATGAAGAAATGAAGAAATGATGAAATGAAGAAATGAAGAAATGAAGAAATGAAGAAATGAAGAAATAAACAGATGAACAAATGAAGAAATAAACAGATGAACAAATGAACAAATGAACAAATGAACAAATGAACAAATGAACAAATGAACAAATGAACAAATGAACAAATGAACAAATCAACAAATGAACAAATGAACACATGAACAAATTAACAAATCAACAAATGAACAAATGAACAAATGAACAAAGGAACATATGAACAAATGAACAAAGGAACAAATGAACAAATGAAGAAATGAAGAAATTAAGAAATTAACAAATGAACAGATGAACAAATGAACAAATGAACAAATGAACAAATGAACAAATGAACAAATGAACAAATGAACAAATGAACAAATGAACAAATGAACAAATGAACAAGTGAACAAATGTACAAATGAACAAATGAACAAATGAACAAATGAACGAATGAACAAATCAACAAATGAACAAATCAACAAATGAACAAATGAACAAAGGAACAAATGAACAAATGAACAAAGGAACAAATGAACAAATGAACAAATGAACAAATGAACAAATGAACAAATGAACAAACGAACAAAGGAACAAAATGAACAAGTGAACAAATGAAGAAATGAAGAAATGAACAAATGAAGAAATGAACAAATGAACAAATGAACAAATGAACAAATGAACAAAGGAACAAATGAACAAATGAACAAATGAAAAAAGGATCAATTGAACAAATGAACAAATGAACAAATGAACACATGTACAGATGAACAAATGAATACATGTACAAATGAACAAATGAACAAACGAACAAACGAACAAACGAACAAACGAACAAAGGAACAAAATGAACAAGAGAACAAATGAACAAATGAACAAATGAAGAAATGAAGAAATGAAGAAATGAAGAAATGATGAAATGAAGAAATGAAGAAATGAAGAAATGAAGAAATGAAGAAATGAAGAAATGAAGAAATGAAGAAATGAAGAAATGAAGAAATGAAGAAATGAACAGATGAACAAATGAACAAATGAACCATTGAACAAATGAACAAATGTACAAATGAACAAATGAAGAAATGAACAAATGAACGAATGAACAAATCAACAAATCAACAAATGAACAAATGAACACATGTACAAATGAACAAATGAACACATGTACATATGAAAAAATGAACAAACGAACAAACGAACAAATGAACAAATGAACAAATGAACAAAGGAACAAATGAACAAATGAACAAAGGAACAAATGAACAAATGAAGAAATGAACAAATGAACAAATGAACAAAGGATCAATTGAACAAATGTACAAATGAACAAATGAACACGTGTACAAATGAACAAATGAACACGTGTACAAATGAACAAATGAACACATGTACAAATGAACAAATGAACAAATGAACAAATGAACAAATGAACAAATTAACAAATGAACAAATGAACAAATGAAAAAATGAACAAATGAACAAATGAACAAATGAAAAAATGTACAAATGAACAAATGAAATAAGAACAAATGAACAAATGAACAAATGAATACGTTGAGAAATGAACAAACAATCAAATGAACATATGAACAAATGATCAAATGAACAAATGAACAAATGAACAAATGAACAAATGAACAAATGAACAAATGAACAAATGAAGAAAGGAAGAAATGAAGAAATGAACAAATGAACAGATGAACAAATGAACAAATGAACAAATGAACAAATGAACAAATGAACAAATGAACAAATGAACAAATGAACAAATGTACAAATGAACAAATGAACAAATGAACGAATGAACAAATCAACAAATGAACAAATCAACAAATGAACAAATGAACAAAGGAACAAATGAACAAAGGATCAATTGAACAAATGTACAAATGAACAAATGAACACGTGTACAAATGAACAAATGAACACATGTACAAATGAACAAATGAACAAATGAACAAATGAACAAATAAACAAATGAACAAATGAACAAATGAACAAATGAACAAATGAACAAATGAACAAATGAACAAATGAACAAAGGATCAATTGAACAAATGAAGAAATGAACAAATGAACACATGTACAAATGAACAAATGAACACATGTACAAATGAACAAATGAACAAATGAACACATGTACAAATGAACAAATGAACACATGTACAAATGAACAAATGAACAAATGAACAAACGAACAAACGAACAAAGGAACAAAATGAACAAGTGAACAAATGAAGAAATGAAGAAATGAACAAATGAACGAATGAACAAATGAAATAAGAACAAATGAACAAATGAACAAATGAACAAATGAACAAATGAACAAATGAACAAATGAACAAATGAACAAATGAACAAATGAACAAATGAACAAAGGATCAATTGAACAAATGAAGAAATGAACAAATGAACACATGTACAGATGAACAAATGAATACATGTACAAATGAACAAATGAACAAACGAACAAACGAACAAACGAACAAACGAACAAACGAACAAAATGATCAAGAGAACAAATGAACAAATGAACAAATGAAGAAATGAAGAAATGAAGAAATGAAGAAATGATGAAATGAAGAAATGAATAAATGAAGAAATGAAGAAATGAAGAAATAAACAGATGAACAAATGAACAAATGAACCATTGAACAAATGAACAAATGTACAAATGAACAAATGAAGAAATGAACAAATGTACAAATGAACAAATGAAGAAATGAACAAATGAACGAATGAACAAATGAAATAAGAACAAATGAACAAATGAACAAATGAACAAATGAACAAATGAACAAATGAACAAAGGATCAATTGAACAAATGAAGAAATGAACAAATGAACACATGTACAAATGAACAAATGAACACATGTACAAATGAACAAATGAACAAATGAACAAATGAACAAATGAACAAATGAACAAATGAACAAATGTACAAATGAACAAATGAACAAATGAACAAATGAACGAATGAAGAAATCAACAAATGAACAAATCAACAAATGAACAAATGAACAAAGGAACAAATGAACAAATGAACAAAGGAACAAATGAACAAATGAACAAATGAACAAATGAACAAAGGATCAATTGAACAAATGTACAAATGAACAAATGAACACGTGTACAAATGAACAAATGAACACATGTACAAATGAACAAATGAACAAATGAACAAATGAACAAATGAACAAATAAACAAATGAACAAATGAACAAATGAACAAATGAACAAATGAACAAATGAACAAATGAACAAATGAACAAATGAACAAATGAACAAATGAACAAATGAACAAATGAACAAAATGAACAAGTGAACAAATGAACAAATGAACAAATGAACAAATGAACAAACGAACAAGTGAACAAATGAACAAATGAACAAACGAACAAATGAACACATGAACAAGTGAACAAATGAACAAATGGAAAATGAACAAATGAACAAATGAACAAATGAACAAATGAACAAATGAACAAATGAACAAATGAACAAATGAACAAATGAACAAATGAACAAATGAACAAATGAACAAATGAACAAATGAACAAATGAACAAATGAACAAATGAACGAATGAACAAATGAACAAATAAGCAAATCAACAAATGAACAAATGAACAAATGAACAAATGAACAAATGAACAAATGAACAAATGAACAAAGGATCAATTGAACAAATGAATAAATGAACAAATGAACACATGTACAAATGAACAAATGAACACATGTACAAATGAACAAATGAACAAATGAACACCTGTACAAATGAACAAATGAACACATGTACAAATGAACAAATGAACAAATGAACAAACGAACAAACGAACAAAGGAACAAAATGAACAAGTGAACAAATGAAGAAATGAAGAAATGAACAAATGAAGAAATGAACAAATGAACAAATGAACAAATGAACAAATGAACAATTGAACAAAGGAACAAATGAACAAATGAACAAATGAACAAATGAACAAATGAACAAACGAACAAAGGAACAAAATGAACAAGTGAACAAATGAAGAAATGAAGAAATGAACAAATGAAGAAATGAACAAATGAACAAATGAACAAATGAACAAATGAACAAATGAACAAAGGAACAAATGAACAAATGAACAAATGAAAAAAGGATCAATTGAACAAATGAACAAATGAACAAATGAACACATGTACAGATGAACAAATGAATACATGTACAAATGAACAAATGAACAAACGAACAAACGAACAAACGAACAAACGAACAAAGGAACAAAATGAACAAGAGAACAAATGAACAAATGAACAAATGAAGAAATGAAGAAATGAAGAAATGAAGAAATGATGAAATGAAGAAATGAAGAAATGAAGAAATGATGAAATGAAGAAATGAAGAAATGAAGAAATGAAGAAATGAAGAAATGAAGAAATGAAGAAATGAAGAAATGAAGAAATGAACAGATGAACAAATGAACAAATGAACCATTGAACAAATGAACAAATGTACAAATGAACAAATGAAGAAATGAACAAATGAACGAATGAACAAATCAACAAATCAACAAATGAACAAATGAACACATGTACAAATGAACAAATGAACACATGTACATATGAAAAAATGAACAAACGAACAAACGAACAAATGAACAAATGAACAAATGAACAAAGGAACAAATGAACAAATGAACAAAGGAACAAATGAACAAATGAAGAAATGAACAAATGAACAAATGAACAAAGGATCAATTGAACAAATGTACAAATGAACAAATGAACACGTGTACAAATGAACAAATGAACACGTGTACAAATGAACAAATGAACACATGTACAAATGAACAAATGAACAAATGAACAAATGAACAAATGAACAAATGAACAAATTAACAATTGAACAAATGAACAAATGAAAAAATGAACAAATGAACAAATGAACAAATGAAAAAATGAACAAATGAACAAATGAAATAAGAACAAATGAACAAATGAACAAATGAATACGTTGAGAAATGAACAAACAATCAAATGAACATATGAACAAATGATCAAATGAACAAATGAACAAATGAACAAATGAACAAATGAACAAATGAACAAATGAACAAATGAACAAATGAAGAAAGGAAGAAATGAAGAAATGAAGAAATGAACAAATGAACAGATGAACAAATGAACAAATGAACAAATGAACAAATGAACAAATGAACAAATGAACAAATGAACAAATGAACAAATGAACAAATGTACAAATGAACAAATGAACAAATGAACGAATGAACAAATCAACAAATGAACAAATCAACAAATGAACAAATGAACAAAGGAACAAATGAACAAAGGATCAATTGAACAAATGTACAAATGAACAAATGAACACGTGTACAAATGAACAAATGAACACATGTACAAATGAACAAATGAACAAATGAACAAATAAACAAATGAACAAATGAACAAATGAACAAATGAACAAATGAACAAATGAACAAATGAACAAAGGATCAATGGAACAAATGAAGAAATGAACAAATGAACACATGTACAAATGAACAAATGAACACATGTACAAATGAACAAATGAACAAATGAACACATGTACAAATGAACAAATGAACACATGTACAAATGAACAAATGAACAAATGAACAAACGAACAAACGAACAAAGGAACAAAATGAACAAGTGAACAAATGAAGAAATGAAGAAATGAACAAATGAACGAATGAACAAATGAAATAAGAACAAATGAACAAATGAACAAATGAACAAATGAACAAATGAACAAATGAACAAATGAACAAATGAACAAATGAACAAATGAACAAAGGATCAATTGAACAAATGAAGAAATGAACAAATGAACACATGTACAGATGAACAAATGAATACATGTACAAATGAACAAATGAACAAACGAACAAACGAACAAACGAACAAACGAACAAAATGATCAAGAGAACAAATGAACAAATGAACAAATGAAGAAATGAAGAAATGAAGAAATGAAGAAATGATGAAATGAAGAAATGAATAAATGAAGAAATGAAGAAATGAAGAAATAAACAGATGAACAAATGAACAAATGAACCATTGAACAAATGAACAAATGTACAAATGAACAAATGAAGAAATGAACAAATGTACAAATGAACAAATGAAGAAATGAACAAATGAACGAATGAACAAATGAAATAAGAACAAATGAACAAATGAACAAATGAACAAATGAACAAACGAACAAATGAACAAATGAACAAATGAACAAAGGATCAATTGAACAAATGAAGAAATGAACAAATGAACACATGTACAAATGAACAAATGAACACATGTACAAATGAACAAATGAACAAATGAACACATGTACAAATGAACAAATGAACACATGTACAAATGAACAAATGAACAAATGAACAAACGAACAAACGAACAAAGGAACAAAATGAACAAGTGAACAAATGAAGAAATGAAGAAATGAACAAATGAAGAAATGAATAAATGAAAAAATGAACAATTGAACAAAGGAACAAATGAACAAATGAACAAATGAACAAATGAACAAATGAACAAATGAACAAAGGATCAATTGAACAAATGAAGAAATGAACAAATGAACACATGTACAAATGAACAAATGAACACATGTACAAATGAACAAATGAACAAATGAACACATGTACAAATGAACAAATGAACACATGTACAAATGAACAAATGAACAAATGAACAAACGAACAGACGAACAAAGGAACAAAATGAACAAGTGAACAAATGAACAAATGAACAAATGAACAAAGGAACAAATGAACAAATGAACAAATGTACAAATGAACAAATGAACAAATGAACGAATGAACAAATCAACAAATGAACAAATCAACAAATGAACAAATGAACAAAGGAACAAATGAACAAAGGATCAATTGAACAAATGTACAAATGAACAAATGAACACGTGTACAAATGAACAAATGAACACATGTACAAATGAACAAATGAACAAATGAACAAATGAACAAATAAACAAATGAACAAATGAACAAATGAACAAATGAACAAATGAACAAATGAACAAATGAACAAATGAACAAAGGATCAATTGAACAAATGAAGAAATGAACAAATGAACACATGTACAAATGAACAAATGAACACATGTACAAATGAACAAATGAACAAATGAACACATGTACAAATGAACAAATGAACACATGTACAAATGAACAAATGAACAAATGAACAAACGAACAAACGAACAAAGGAACAAAATGAACAAGTGAACAAATGAAGAAATGAAGAAATGAACAAATGAACGAATGAACAAATGAAATAAGAACAAATGAACAAATGAACAAATGAACAAATGAACAAATGAACAAATGAACAAATGAACAAATGAACAAATGAACAAATGAACAAATGAACAAAGGATCAATTGAACAAATGAAGAAATGAACAAATGAACACATGTACAGATGAACAAATGAATACATGTACAAATGAACAAATGAACAAACGAACAAACGAACAAACGAACAAACGAACAAACGAACAAAATGATCAAGAGAACAAATGAACAAATGAACAAATGAAGAAATGAAGAAATGAAGAAATGAAGAAATGATGAAATGAAGAAATGAATAAATGAAGAAATGAAGAAATGAAGAAATAAACAGATGAACAAATGAACAAATGAACCATTGAACAAATGAACAAATGTACAAATGAACAAATGAAGAAATGAACAAATGTACAAATGAACAAATGAAGAAATGAACAAATGAACGAATGAACAAATGAAATAAGAACAAATGAACAAATGAACAAATGAACAAATGAACAAATGAACAAATGAACAAAGGATCAATTGAACAAATGAAGAAATGAACAAATGAACACATGTACAAATGAACAAATGAACACATGTACAAATGAACAAATGAACAAATGAACAAATGAACAAATGAACAAATGAACAAATGAACAAATGAACAAATGAACAAATGTACAAATGAACAAATGAACAAATGAACAAATGAACGAATGAACAAATCAACAAATGAACAAATCAACAAATGAACAAATGAACAAAGGAACAAATGAACAAATGAACAAAGGAACAAATGAACAAATGAACAAATGAACAAATGAACAAAGGATCAATTGAACAAATGTACAAATGAACAAATGAACACGTGTACAAATGAACAAATGAACACATGTACAAATGAACAAATGAACAAATGAACAAATGAACAAATGAACAAATAAACAAATGAACAAATGAACAAATGAACAAATGAACAAATGAACAAATGAACAAATGAACAAATGAACAAATGAACAAATGAACAAATGAACAAAATGAACAAGTGAACAAATGAACAAATGAACAAATGAACAAATGAACAAACGAACAAGTGAACAAATGAACAAATGAACAAACGAACAAATGAACACATGAACAAGTGAACAAATGAACAAATGGAAAATGAACAAATGAACAAATGAACAAATGAACAAATGAACAAATGAACAAATGAACAAATGAACAAATGAACAAATGAACAAATGAACAAATGAACAAATGAACAAATGAACAAATGAACAAATGAACAAATGAACAAATGAACAAATGAACAAATGAACAAATGAACGAATGAACAAATGAACAAATAAGCAAATCAACAAATGAACAAATGAACAAATGAACAAATGAACAAATGAACAAATGAACAAATGAACAAAGGATCAATTGAACAAATGAATAAATGAACAAATGAACACATGTACAAATGAACAAATGAACACATGTACAAATGAACAAATGAACAAATGAACACCTGTACAAATGAACAAATGAACACATGTACAAATGAACAAATGAACAAATGAACAAACGAACAAACGAACAAAGGAACAAAATGAACAAGTGAACAAATGAAGAAATGAAGAAATGAACAAATGAAGAAATGAACAAATGAACAAATGAACAAATGAACAAATGAACAATTGAACAAAGGAACAAATGAACAAATGAACAAATGAACAAATGAACAAATGAACAAACGAACAAAGGAACAAAATGAACAAGTGAACAAATGAAGAAATGAAGAAATGAACAAATGAAGAAATGAACAAATGAACAAATGAACAAATGAACAAATGAACAAATGAACAAAGGAACAAATGAACAAATGAACAAATGAAAAAAGGATCAATTGAACAAATGAACAAATGAACAAATGAACACATGTACAGATGAACAAATGAATACATGTACAAATGAACAAATGAACAAACGAACAAACGAACAAACGAACAAACGAACAAAGGAACAAAATGAACAAGAGAACAAATGAACAAATGAACAAATGAAGAAATGAAGAAATGAAGAAATGAAGAAATGATGAAATGAAGAAATGAAGAAATGAAGAAATGATGAAATGAAGAAATGAAGAAATGAAGAAATGAAGAAATGAAGAAATGAAGAAATGAAGAAATGAAGAAATGAAGAAATGAACAGATGAACAAATGAACAAATGAACCATTGAACAAATGAACAAATGTACAAATGAACAAATGAAGAAATGAACAAATGAACGAATGAACAAATCAACAAATCAACAAATGAACAAATGAACACATGTACAAATGAACAAATGAACACATGTACATATGAAAAAATGAACAAACGAACAAACGAACAAATGAACAAATGAACAAATGAACAAAGGAACAAATGAACAAATGAACAAAGGAACAAATGAACAAATGAAGAAATGAACAAATGAACAAATGAACAAAGGATCAATTGAACAAATGTACAAATGAACAAATGAACACGTGTACAAATGAACAAATGAACACGTGTACAAATGAACAAATGAACACATGTACAAATGAACAAATGAACAAATGAACAAATGAACAAATGAACAAATGAACAAATTAACAAATGAACAAATGAACAAATGAAAAAATGAACAAATGAACAAATGAACAAATGAAAAAATGAACAAATGAACAAATGAACAAATGAATACGTTGAGAAATGAACAAACAATCAAATGAACATATGAACAAATGATCAAATGAAGAAATGAAGAAATTAAGAAATTAACAAATGAACAGATGAACAAATGAACAAATGAACAAATGAACAAATGAACAAATGAACAAATGAACAAATGAACAAATGAACAAATGAACAAATGAACAAATGAACAAATGAACAAATGTACAAATGAACAAATGAACAAATGAACAAATGAACGAATGAACAAATCAACAAATGAACAAATCAACAAATGAACAAATGAACAAAGGAACAAATGAACAAATGAACAAAGGAACAAATGAACAAATGAACAAATGAACAAATGAACAAATGAACAAATGAACAAACGAACAAAGGAACAAAATGAACAAGTGAACAAATGAAGAAATGAAGAAATGAACAAATGAAGAAATGAACAAATGAACAAATGAACAAATGAACAAATGAACAAAGGAACAAATGAACAAATGAACAAATGAAAAAAGGATCAATTGAACAAATGAACAAATGAACAAATGAACACATGTACAGATGAACAAATGAATACATGTACAAATGAACAAATGAACAAACGAACAAACGAACAAACGAACAAACGAACAAAGGAACAAAATGAACAAGAGAACAAATGAACAAATGAACAAATGAAGAAATGAAGAAATGAAGAAATGAAGAAATGATGAAATGAAGAAATGAAGAAATGAAGAAATGAAGAAATGAAGAAATGAAGAAATGAAGAAATGAAGAAATGAAGAAATGAAGAAATGAAGAAATGAACAGATGAACAAATGAACAAATGAACCATTGAACAAATGAACAAATGTACAAATGAACAAATGAAGAAATGAACAAATGAACGAATGAACAAATCAACAAATCAACAAATGAACAAATGAACACATGTACAAATGAACAAATGAACACATGTACATATGAAAAAATGAACAAACGAACAAACGAACAAATGAACAAATGAACAAATGAACAAAGGAACAAATGAAGAAATGAAGAAATGAACAAATGAACGAATGAACAAATGAAATAAGAACAAATGAACAAATGAACAAATGAACAAATGAACAAATGAACAAATGAACAAATGAACAAATGAACAAATGAACAAATGAACAAATGAACAAATGAACAAAGGATCAATTGAACAAATGAAGAAATGAACAAATGAACACATGTACAGATGAACAAATGAATACATGTACAAATGAACAAATGAACAAACGAACAAACGAACAAACGAACAAACGAACAAACGAACAAAATGATCAAGAGAACAAATGAACAAATGAACAAATGAAGAAATGAAGAAATGAAGAAATGAAGAAATGATGAAATGAAGAAATGAATAAATGAAGAAATGAAGAAATGAAGAAATAAACAGATGAACAAATGAACAAATGAACCATTGAACAAATGAACAAATGTACAAATGAACAAATGAAGAAATGAACAAATGTACAAATGAACAAATGAAGAAATGAACAAATGAACGAATGAACAAATGAAATAAGAACAAATGAACAAATGAACAAATGAACAAATGAACAAATGAACAAATGAACAAAGGATCAATTGAACAAATGAAGAAATGAACAAATGAACACATGTACAAATGAACAAATGAACACATGTACAAATGAACAAATGAACAAATGAACAAATGAACAAATGAACAAATGAACAAATGAACAAATGAACAAATGAACAAATGTACAAATGAACAAATGAACAAATGAACAAATGAACGAATGAACAAATCAACAAATGAACAAATCAACAAATGAACAAATGAACAAAGGAACAAATGAACAAATGAACAAAGGAACAAATGAACAAATGAACAAATGAACAAATGAACAAAGGATCAATTGAACAAATGTACAAATGAACAAATGAACACGTGTACAAATGAACAAATGAACACATGTACAAATGAACAAATGAACAAATGAACAAATGAACAAATGAACAAATGAACAAATGAACAAAGGATCAATTGAACAAATGAAGAAATGAACAAATGAACACATGTACAAATGAACAAATGAACACATGTACAAATGAACAAATGAACAAATGAACAAATGAACAAATGAACAAACGAACAAGTGAACAAATGAACAAATGAACAAACGAACAAATGAACACATGAACAAGTGAACAAATGAACAAATGGAAAATGAACAAATGAACAAATGAACAAATGAACAAATGAACAAATGAACAAATGAACAAATGAACAAATGAACAAATGAACAAATGAACAAATGAACAAATGAACAAATGAACAAATGAACAAATGAACAAATGAACAAATGAACAAATGAACAAATGAACAAATGAACGAATGAACAAATGAACAAATAAGCAAATCAACAAATGAACAAATGAACAAATGAACAAATGAACAAATGAACAAATGAACAAATGAACAAAGGATCAATTGAACAAATGAATAAATGAACAAATGAACACATGTACAAATGAACAAATGAACACATGTACAAATGAACAAATGAACAAATGAACACCTGTACAAATGAACAAATGAACACATGTACAAATGAACAAATGAACAAATGAACAAACGAACAAACGAACAAAGGAACAAAATGAACAAGTGAACAAATGAAGAAATGAAGAAATGAACAAATGAAGAAATGAACAAATGAACAAATGAACAAATGAACAAATGAACAATTGAACAAAGGAACAAATGAACAAATGAACAAATGAACAAATGAACAAATGAACAAACGAACAAAGGAACAAAATGAACAAGTGAACAAATGAAGAAATGAAGAAATGAACAAATGAAGAAATGAACAAATGAACAAATGAACAAATGAACAAATGAACAAATGAACAAAGGAACAAATGAACAAATGAACAAATGAAAAAAGGATCAATTGAACAAATGAACAAATGAACAAATGAACACATGTACAGATGAACAAATGAATACATGTACAAATGAACAAATGAACAAACGAACAAACGAACAAACGAACAAACGAACAAAGGAACAAAATGAACAAGAGAACAAATGAACAAATGAACAAATGAAGAAATGAAGAAATGAAGAAATGAAGAAATGATGAAATGAAGAAATGAAGAAATGAAGAAATGATGAAATGAAGAAATGAAGAAATGAAGAAATGAAGAAATGAAGAAATGAAGAAATGAAGAAATGAAGAAATGAAGAAATGAACAGATGAACAAATGAACAAATGAACCATTGAACAAATGAACAAATGTACAAATGAACAAATGAAGAAATGAACAAATGAACGAATGAACAAATCAACAAATCAACAAATGAACAAATGAACACATGTACAAATGAACAAATGAACACATGTACATATGAAAAAATGAACAAACGAACAAACGAACAAATGAACAAATGAACAAATGAACAAAGGAACAAATGAACAAATGAACAAAGGAACAAATGAACAAATGAAGAAATGAACAAATGAACAAATGAACAAAGGATCAATTGAACAAATGTACAAATGAACAAATGAACACGTGTACAAATGAACAAATGAACACGTGTACAAATGAACAAATGAACACATGTACAAATGAACAAATGAACAAATGAACAAATGAACAAATGAACAAATGAACAAATTAACAAATGAACAAATGAACAAATGAAAAAATGAACAAATGAACAAATGAACAAATGAAAAAATGAACAAATGAACAAATGAACAAATGAATACGTTGAGAAATGAACAAACAATCAAATGAACATATGAACAAATGATCAAATGAACAAATGAACAAATGAACAAATGAACAAATGAACAAATGAACAAATGAACAAATGAAGAAAGGAAGAAATGAAGAAATGAAGAAATGAACAAATGAACAGATGAACAAATGAACAAATGAACAAATGAACAAATGAACAAATGAACAAATGAACAAATGAACAAATGAACAAATGTACAAATGAACAAATGAACAAATGAACGAATGAACAAATCAACAAATGAACAAATCAACAAATGAACAAATGAACAAAGGAACAAATGAACAAAGGATCAATTGAACAAATGTACAAATGAACAAATGAACACGTGTACAAATGAACAAATGAACACATGTACAAATGAACAAATGAACAAATGAACAAATAAACAAATGAACAAATGAACAAATGAACAAATGAACAAATGAACAAATGAACAAATGAACAAATGAACAAATGAACAAATGAACAAATGAACAAAGGATCAATTGAACAAATGAAGAAATGAACAAATGAACACATGTACAAATGAACAAATGAACACATGTACAAATGAACAAATGAACAAATGAACACATGAACAAATGAACAAATGAACACATGTACAAATGAACAAATGAACAAATGAACAAACGAACAAACGAACAAAGGAACAAAATGAACAAGTGAACAAATGAAGAAATGAAGAAATGAACAAATGAACGAATGAACAAATGAAATAAGAACAAATGAACAAATGAACAAATGAACAAATGAACAAATGAACAAATGAACAAATGAACAAATGAACAAATGAACAAATGAACAAATGAACAAATGAACAAAGGATCAATTGAACAAATGAAGAAATGATCAAATGAACACATGTACAGATGAACAAATGAATACATGTACAAATGAACAAATGAACAAACGAACAAACGAACAGACGAACAAACGAACAAACGAACAAAATGATCAAGAGAACAAATGAACAAATGAACAAATGAAGAAATGAAGAAATGAAGAAATGAAGAAATGAAGAAATGATGAAATGAAGAAATGAATAAATGAAGAAATGAAGAAATGAAGAAATAAACAGATGAACAAATGAACAAATGAACCATTGAACAAATGAACAAATGTACAAATGAACAAATGAAGAAATGAACAAATGTACAAATGAACAAATGAAGAAATGAACAAATGAACGAATGAACAAATGAAATAAGAACAAATGAACAAATGAACAAATGAACAAATGAACAAATGAACAAATGAACAAAGGATCAATTGAACAAATGAAGAAATGAACAAATGAACACATGTACAAATGAACAAATGAACACATGTACAAATGAACAAATGAACAAATGAACACATGTACAAATGAACAAATGAACACATGTACAAATGAACAAATGAACAAATGAACAAATGAACACATGTACAAATGAACAAATGAACACATGTACAAATGAACAAATGAACAAATGAACAAACGAACAGACGAACAAAGGAACAAAATGAACAAGTGAACAAATGAACAAATGAACAAATGAACAAAGGAACAAATGAACAAATGAACAAATGAAAAAAGGATCAATTGAACAAATGAACAAATGAACAAATGAACACATGTACAGATGAACAAATGAATACATGTACAAATGAACAAATGAACAAACGAACAAACGAACAAACGAACAAACGAACAAAGGAACAAAATGAACAAGAGAACAAATGAACAAATGAACAAATGAAGAAATGAAGAAATGAAGAAATGAAGAAATGATGAAATGAAGAAATGAAGAAATGAAGAAATGAACCATTGAACAAATGAACAAATGAACAAATGAACAAATGAACAAATGTACAAATGAACAAATGAAGAAATGAACAAATGAACAAATGAACGAATGAACAAATCAACAAATCAACAAATGAACAAATGAACACATGTACAAATGAACAAATGAACACATGTACATATGAAAAAATGAACAAACGAACAAACGAACAAATGAACAAATGAACAAATGAACAAAGGAACAAATGAACAAATGAACAAAGGAACAAATGAACAAATGAAGAAATGAACAAATGAACAAATGAACAAAGGATCAATTGAACAAATGTACAAATGAACAAATGAACACGCGTACAAATGAACAAATGAACACGTGTACAAATGAACAAATGAACACATGTACAAATGAACAAATGAACAAATGAACAAATGAACAAATGAACAAATGAACAAATTAACAAATGAACAAATGAACAAATGAAAAAATGAACAAATGAACAAATGAACAAATGAAAAAATGAACAAATGAACAAATGAAGTAAGAACAAATGAACAAATGAACAAATGAATACGTTGAGAAATGAACAAACAATCAAATGAACATATGAACAAATGATCAAATGAACAAATGAACAAATGAACAAATGAACAAATGAACAAATGAAGAAAGGAAGAAATGAAGAAATGAAGAAATGAACAAATGAACAGATGAACAAATGAACAAATGAAGAAATGAACAAATGAACTAATGAACAAATCAAGAAATGAACAAATCAACAAATGAACAAAGGAACAAAGGAACAAAGGAACAAAGGAACAAAGGAACAAAGGAACAAAGGAACAAAGGAACAAATGAACAAATGAACAAAGGAACGATTGAACAAATGAACAAATGAACAAATGAACAAAGGATCAATTGAAGAAATTAACAAATGAACAAATGAACTCATGTACAAATGACAAATGAACAAATGAACAAATGAACAGATGAACAAATGAACAAATGAACAAATGAACAAATGAACAAATGAACAAATGTACAAATGAACAAATGAACAAATGAACGAATGAACAAATCAACAAATGAACAAATCAACAAATGAACAAATGAACAAAGGAACAAATGAACAAATGAACAAAGGAACAAATGAACAAATGAACAAATGAACAAATGATCAAATGAACAAAGGATCAATTGAACAAATGTACAAATGAACAAATGAACACGTGTACAAATGAACAAATGAACACATGTACAAATGAACAAATGAACAAATGAACAAATAAACAAATGAACAAATGAACAAATGAACAAATGAACAAATGAACAAATGAACAAATGAACTAATGAACAAATGAACAAGTGAACAAAGGATCAATTGAACAAATGAAGAAATGAACAAATGAACACATGTACAAATGAACAAATGAACACATGTACAAATGAACAAATGAACAAATGAACACATGTACAAATGAACAAATGAACACATGTACAAATGAACAAATGAACAAATGAACAAACGAACAAACGAACAAAGGAACAAAATGAACAAGTGAACAAATGAAGAAATGAAGAAATGAACAAATGAAGAAATGAACAAATGAACAAATGAACAAATGAACAAATGAACAAAGGAACAAATGAACAAATGAACAAATGAAAAAAGGATCAATTGAACAAATGAACAAATGAACAAATGAACACATGTACAGATGAACAAATGAATACATGTACAAATGAACAAATGAACAAACGAACAAACGAACAAACGAACAAACGAACAAAGGAACAAAATGAACAAGAGAACAAATGAACAAATGAACAAATGAAGAAATGAAGAAATGAACAAATGAAGAAATGATGAAATGAAGAAATGAAGAAATGAAGAAATGAAGAAATAAACAGATGAACAAATGAACAAATGAACCATTGAACAAATGAACAAATGTACAAATGAACAAATGAAGAAATGAACAAATGTACAAATGAACAAATGAAGAAATGAACAAATGAACGAATGAACAAATCAACAAATCAACAAATGAACAAATGAACACATGTACAAATGAACAAATGAACACATGTACATATGAAAAAATGAACAAACGAACAAATGAACAAATGAACAAATGAACAAAGGAACAAATGAACAAATGAACAAAGGAACAAATGAACAAATGAAGAAATGAACAAATGAACAAATGAACAAAGGATCAATTGAACAAATGTACAAATGAACAAATGAACACGTGTACAAATGAACAAATGAACACGTGTACAAATGAACAAATGAACACATGTACAAATGAACAAATGAACAAATGAACAAATGAACAAATGAACAAATGAACAAATGAACAAATGAACAAATCAACAAATGAACAAATGAACAAATGAAAAAATGAACAAATGAACAAATGAACAAATGAAAAAATGAACAAATGAAATAAGAACAAATGTACAAATGAACAAATGAACAAATGAACAAATGAACAAATGAACGAATGAACAAATCAACAAATGAACAAATCAACAAATGAACAAATGAACAAAGGAACAAATGAACAAATGAACAAAGGAACAAATGAACAAATGAACAAATGAACAAATGAACAAATGAACAAATGAACAAATGAACAAATGTACAAATGAACAAATGAACAAATGAACAAATGAACGAATGAACAAATCAACAAATGAACAAATCAACAAATGAACAAATGAACAAAGGAACAAATGAACAAATGAACAAAGGAACAAATGAACAAATGAACAAATGAACAAATGAACAAATGAACAAATGAACAAAGGATCAATTGAACAAATGTACAAAGGAACAAATGAACACGTGTACAAATGAACAAATGAACACATGTACAAATGAACAAATGAACAAATGAACAAATGAACAAATAAACAAATGAACAAATGAACAAATGAACAAATGAACAAATGAACAAATGAACAAATGAACAAATGAACAAATGAACAAAATGAACAAGTGAACAAATGAACAAATGAACAAATGAACAAATGAACAAACGAACAA
The DNA here is from genome assembly GCF_051020955.1 of Megalopta genalis. NCBI lineage: Eukaryota > Metazoa > Arthropoda > Insecta > Hymenoptera > Halictidae > Megalopta > Megalopta genalis. The sequence continues at coordinate 2,579,969 of NW_027476095.1, forward strand.
GTGAACAAATGAACAAATGAACAAACGAACAAATGAACAAATGAACAAGTGAACAAATGAACAAATGGAAAATGAACAAATGAACAAATGAACAAATGAACAAATGAACAAATGAACAAATGAAGAAATGAACAAATGAACAAATGAACAAATGAACAAATGAACAAATGAACAAATGAACGAATGAACAAATGAACAAATGAGCAAATGAACAAATGAACAAATGAACAAATGAACAAATGAACAAATGAACAAATGAACAAATGAAAAAATGAACAAATGAACAAATGAACAAATGAACAAATGAACAAATGAAAAAATGAAGAAATGAACAAATGAACAAATGAACAAAGGATCAATTGAACAAATGTACAAATGAACAAATGAACACGTGTACAAATGAACAAATGAACACGTGTACAAATGAACAAATGAACACATGTACAAATGAACAAATGAACAAATGAACAAATGAACAAATGAACAAATGAACAAATGAACAAATGAACAAATGAACAAATCAACAAATGAACAAATGAACAAATGAAAAAATGAACAAATGAACAAATGAACAAATGAAAAAATGAACAAATGAAATAAGAACAAATGTACAAATGAACAAATGAATACGTTGAGAAATGAACAAACAATCAAATGAACATATGAAGAAATGATCAAATGAACAAATGAACAAATGAACAAATGAACAAAGGATCAATTGAACAAATGAAGAAATGAACAAATGAACACATGTACAAATGAACAAATGAACACATGTACAAATGAACAAATGAACAAATGAACACATGTACAAATGAACAAATGAACACATGTACAAATGAACAAATGAACAAATGAACAAACGAACAAACGAACAAAGGAACAAAATGAACAAGTGAACAAATGAAGAAATGAAGAAATGAACAAATGAACAAATGAACAAATGAACAAATGAACAAATGAACAAATGAACAAAGGATCAATTGAACAAATGAAGAAATGAACAAATGAACACATGTACAAATGAACAAATGAACACGTGTACAAATGAACAAATGAACAAATGAACACATGTACAAATGAACAAATGAACACATGTACAAATGAACAAATGAACAAATGAACAAACGAACAGACGAACAAAGGAACAAAATGAACAAGTGAACAAATGAAGAAATGAACAAATGAACAAATGAAGAAATGAAAAAATGAACAAATGAACAAATGAACAAATGAACAAAGGAACAAATGAACAAATGAACAAATGAAAAAAGGATCGATTGAACAAATGAACAAATGAACAAATGAACACATGTACAGATGAACAAATGAATACATGTACAAATGAACAAATGAACAAACGAACAAACGAACAAACGAACAAACGAACAAAGGAACAAAATGAACAAGAGAACAAATGAACAAATGAACAAATGAAGAAATGAAGAAATGAAGAAATGAAGAAATGATGAAATGAAGAAATGAAGAAATGAAGAAATGAAGAAATGAAGAAATGAAGAAATGAAGAAATGAAGAAATGAACAGATGAACAAATGAACAAATGAACCATTGAACAAATGAACAAATGTACAAATGAACAAATGAAGAAATGAACAAATGAACGAATGAACAAATCAACAAATCAACAAATGAACAAATGAACACATGTACAAATGAACAAATGAACACATGTACAAATGAACAAATGAACAAATGAACAAACGAACAGACGAACAAAGGAACAAAATGAACAAGTGAACAAATGAAGAAATGAACAAATGAACAAATGAAGAAATGAAAAAATGAACAAATGAACAAATGAACAAATGAACAAAGAACAAATGAACAAATGAACAAATGAAAAAAGGATCAATTGAACAAATGAACAAATGAACAAATGAACACATGTACAGATGAACAAATGAATACATGTACAAATGAACAAATGAACAAACGAACAAACGAACAAACGAACAAACGAACAAACGAACAAAGGAACAAAATGAACAAGAGAACAAATGAACAAATGAACAAATGAAGAAATGAAGAAATGAAGAAATGAAGAAATGATGAAATGAAGAAATGAAGAAATGAAGAAATGAAGAAATGAAGAAATGAAGAAATGAAGAAATGAAGAAATGAACAGATGAACAAATGAACAAATGAACCATTGAACAAATGAACAAATGTACAAATGAACAAATGAAGAAATGAACAAATGAACGAATGAACAAATCAACAAATCAACAAATGAACAAATGAACACATGTACAAATGAACAAATGAACACATGTACATATGAAAAAATGAACAAACGAACAAACGAACAAATGAACAAATGAACAAATGAACAAAGGAACAAATGAACAAATGAACAAATGAACAAAGGAACAAATGAACAAATGAAGAAATGAACAAATGAACAAATGAACAAAGGATCAATTGAACAAATGTACAAATGAACAAATGAACACGCGTACAAATGAACAAATGAACACGTGTACAAATGAACAAATGAACACATGTACAAATGAACAAATGAACAAATGAACAAATGAACAAATGAACAAATGAACAAATTAACAAATGAACAAATGAACAAATGAAAAAATGAACAAATGAACAAATGAACAAATGAAAAAATGAACAAATGAACAAATGAAGTAAGAACAAATGAACAAATGAACAAATGAATACGTTGAGAAATGAACAAACAATCAAATGAACATATGAACAAATGATCAAATGAACAAATGAACAAATGAACAAATGAACAAATGAACAAATGAAGAAAGGAAGAAATGAAGAAATGAAGAAATGAACAAATGAACAGATGAACAAATGAACAAATGAAGAAATGAACAAATGAACTAATGAACAAATCAAGAAATGAACAAATCAACAAATGAACAAAGGAACAAAGGAACAAAGGAACAAAGGAACAAAGGAACAAAGGAACAAAGGAACAAAGGAACAAATGAACAAATGAACAAAGGAACGATTGAACAAATGAACAAATGAACAAATGAACAAAGGATCAATTGAACAAATTAACAAATGAACAAATGAACTCATGTACAAATGACAAATGAACAAATGAACAAATGAACAGATGAACAAATGAACAAATGAACAAATGAACAAATGAACAAATGAACAAATGAACAAATGAACAAATGAACAAATGAACAAATGAACAAATGAACAAATGAACAAATGAACAAATGAACAAATGAACAAATGAACAAATGAACAAATGAACAAATGAACAAATGAACAAATGAACAAATGAACAAATGAACAAATGTACAAATGAACAAATGAACAAATGAACGAATGAACAAATCAACAAATGAACAAATCAACAAATCAACAAATGAACAAATGAACAAAGGAACAAATGAACAAATGAACAAATGAACAAATGAACAAAGGAACAAATGAACAAATGAACAAATGAACAAATGATCAAATGAACAAAGGATCAATTGAACAAATGTACAAATGAACAAATGAACACGTGTACAAATGAACAAATGAACACATGTACAAATGAACAAATGAACAAATGAACAAATAAACAAATGAACAAATGAACAAATGAACAAATGAACAAATGAACAAATGAACTAATGAACAAATGAACAAGTGAACAAAGGATCAATTGAACAAATGAAGAAATGAACAAATGAACACATGTACAAATGAACAAATGAACACATGTACAAATGAACAAATGAACAAATGAACACATGTACAAATGAACAAATGAACACATGTACAAATGAACAAATGAACAAATGAACAAACGAACAAACGAACAAAGGAACAAAATGAACAAGTGAACAAATGAAGAAATGAAGAAATGAACAAATGAAGAAATGAACAAATGAACAAATGAACAAATGAACAAATGAACAAAGGAACAAATGAACAAATGAACAAATGAAAAAAGGATCAATTGAACAAATGAACAAATGAACAAATGAACACATGTACAGATGAACAAATGAATACATGTACAAATGAACAAATGAACAAACGAACAAACGAACAAACGAACAAACGAACAAAGGAACAAAATGAACAAGAGAACAAATGAACAAATGAACAAATGAAGAAATGAAGAAATGAACAAATGAAGAAATGATGAAATGAAGAAATGAAGAAATGAAGAAATGAAGAAATGAAGAAATAAACAGATGAACAAATGAACAAATGAACCATTGAACAAATGAACAAATGTACAAATGAACAAATGAAGAAATGAACAAATGTACAAATGAACAAATGAAGAAATGAACAAATGAACGAATGAACAAATCAACAAATCAACAAATGAACAAATGAACACATGTACAAATGAACAAATGAACACATGTACATATGAAAAAATGAACAAACGAACAAATGAACAAATGAACAAATGAACAAAGGAACAAATGAACAAATGAACAAAGGAACAAATGAACAAATGAAGAAATGAACAAATGAACAAATGAACAAAGGATCAATTGAACAAATGTACAAATGAACAAATGAACACGTGTACAAATGAACAAATGAACACGTGTACAAATGAACAAATGAACACATGTACAAATGAACAAATGAACAAATGAACAAATGAACAAATGAACAAATGAACAAATGAACAAATGAACAAATCAACAAATGAACAAATGAACAAATGAAAAAATGAACAAATGAACAAATGAACAAATGAAAAAATGAACAAATGAAATAAGAACAAATGTACAAATGAACAAATGAATACGTTGAGAAATGAACAAACAATCAAAATAACATATGAACAAATGATCAAATGAACAAATGAACAAATGAACAAATGAACAAATGAACAAATGAAGAAAGGAAGAAATGAAGAAATGAAGAAATGAACAAATGAACAGATGAACAAATGAACAAATAAAGAAATGAACAAATGAACTAATGAACAAATCAACAAATGAACAAATCAACAAATGAACAAAGGAACAAAGGAACAAAGGAACAAAGGAACAAAGGAACAAATGAACAAATGAACAAAGGAACGATTGAACAAATGAACAAATGAACAAATGAACAAAGGATCAATTGAACAAATTAACAAATGAACAAATGAACTCATGTACAAATGACAAATGAACAAATGAACAAATGAACAGATGAACAAATGAACAAATGAACAAATGAACAAATGAACAAATGAACAAATGAACAAATGAACAAATGAACAAATGAACAAATGAACAAATGAACAAATGAAAAATGAACAAATGTACAAATGAACAAATGAACAAATGAAGAAATGAACGAATGAACAAATCAACAAATGAACAAATCAACAAATGAACAAATGAACAAAGGAACAAATGAACAAATGAACAAAGGAACAAATGAACAAATGAACAAATGAACAAATGAACAAATGAACAAATGAACAAATGAACAAATGTACAAATGAACAAATGAACAAATGAACAAATGAACGAATGAACAAATCAACAAATGAACAAATCAACAAATGAACAAATGAACAAAGGAACAAATGAACAAATGAACAAAGGAACAAATGAACAAATGAACAAATGAACAAATGAACAAATGAACAAATGAACAAAGGATCAATTGAACAAATGTACAAAGGAACAAATGAACACGTGTACAAATGAACAAATGAACACATGTACAAATGAACAAATGAACAAATGAACAAATGAACAAATAAACAAATGAACAAATGAACAAATGAACAAATGAACAAATGGAAAATGAACAAATGAACAAATGAACAAATGAACAAATGAACAAATGAACAAATGAAGAAATGAACAAATGAACAAATGAACAAATGAACAAATGAACAAATGAACAAATGAACGAATGAACAAATGAACAAATGAGCAAATGAACAAATGAACAAATGAACAAATGAACAAATGAACAAAAGAACAAATGAACAAATGAAAAAATGAACAAATGAACACATGAACAAATGAAAAAATGAAGAAATGAACAAATGAACAAATGAACAAATGAACAAAGGATCAATTGAACAAATGTACAAATGAACAAATGAACACGTGTACAAATGAACAAATGAACACGTGTACAAATGAACAAATGAACACATGTACAAATGAACAAATGAACAAATGAACAAATGAACAAATGAACAAATGAACAAATGAACAAATGAACAAATCAACAAATGAACAAATGAACAAATGAAAAAATGAACAAATGAACAAATGAACAAATGAAAAAATGAACAAATGAAATAAGAACAAATGTACAAATGAACAAATGAATACGTTGAGAAATGAACAAACAATCAAATGAACATATGAACAAATGATCAAATGAACAAATGAACAAATGAACAAATGAACAAATGAACAAATGAACAAATGAACAAATGAAGAAAGGAAGAAATGAAGAAATGAAGAAATGAACAAATGAACAGATGAACAAATGAACAAATGAAGAAATGAACAAATGAACTAATGAACAAAACAACAAATGAACAAATCAACAAATGAACAAAGGAACAAAGGAACAAAGGAACAAAGGAACAAAGGAACAAATGAACAAATGAACAAAGGAACGATTGAACAAATGAACAAATGAACAAATGAACAAAGGATCAATTGAACAAATTAACAAATGAACAAATGAACTCATGTACAAATGACAAATGAACAAATGAACAAATGAACAGATGAACAAATGAACAAATGAACAAATGAACAAATGAACAAATGAACAAATGAACAAATGAACAAATGAACAAATGAACAAATGAACAAATGAAAAATGAACAAATGTACAAATGAACAAATGAACAAATGAACAAATGAACGAATGAACAAATCAACAAATGAACAAATCAACAAATGAACAAATGAACAAAGGAACAAATGAACAAATGAACAAAGGAACAAATGAACAAATGAACAAATGAACAAATGAACAAATGAACAAATGAACAAATGAACAAATGTACAAATGAACAAATGAACAAATGAACAAATGAACGAATGAACAAATCAACAAATGAACAAATCAACAAATGAACAAATGAACAAAGGAACAAATGAACAAATGAACAAAGGAACAAATGAACAAATGAACAAATGAACAAATGAACAAATGAACAAATGAACAAAGGATCAATTGAACAAATGTACAAAGGAACAAATGAACACGTGTACAAATGAACAAATGAACACATGTACAAATGAACAAATGAACAAATGAACAAATGAACAAATAAACAAATGAACAAATGAACAAATAAACAAATGAACAAATGAACAAATGAACAAATGAACAAATGAACAAATGAACAAATGAACAAATGAACAAATGAACAAATGAACAAATGAACAAAATGAACAAGTGAACAAATGAACAAATGAACAAATGAACAAATGAACAAACGAACAAGTGAACAAATGAACAAATGAACAAACGAACAAATGAAAAAATGAACAAGTGAACAAATGAACAAATGGAAAATGAACAAATGAACAAATGAACAAATGAACAAATGAACAAATGAACAAATGAACAAATGAACAAATGAACAAATGAACAAATGAACAAATGAACAAATGAACAAATGAACGAATGAACAAATGAACAAATGAGCAAATGAACAAATGAACAAATGAACAAATGAACAAATGAACAAATGAACAAATGAACAAATGAACAAATGAACAAATGAACAAAGGATCAATTGAACAAATGAAGAAATGAACAAATGAACACATGTACAAATGAACAAATGAACACATGTACAAATGAACAAATGAACAAATGAACACATGTACAAATGAACAAATGAACACATGTACAAATGAACAAATGAACAAATGAACAAACGAACAAACGAACAAAGGAACAAAATGAACAAGTGAACAAATGAAGAAATGAAGAAATGAACAAATGAAGAAATGAACAAATGAACAAATGAACAAATGAAAAAATGAACAAATGAACAAATGAAATAAGAACAAATGAACAAATGAACAAATGAATACGTTGAGAAATGAACAAACAATCAAATGAACATATGAACAAATGATCAAATGAACAAATGTACAAATGAACAAATGAACAAATGAACAAATGAACAAATGAAGAAAGGAAGAAATGAAGAAATGAAGAAATGAAAAAATGAACAGATGAACAAATGAACAAATGAAGAAATGAACAAATGAACTAATGAACAAATCAACAAATGAACAAATCAACAAATGAACAAAGGAACAAAGGAACAAAGGAACAAAGGAACAAAGGAACAAATGAACAAATGAACAAAGGAACGATTGAACAAATGAACAAATGAACAAATGAACAAAGGATCAATTGAACAAATTAACAAATGAACAAATGAACTCATGTACAAATGACAAATGAACAAATGAACAAATGAACAGATGAACAAATGAACAAATGAACAAATGAACAAATGAACAAATGAACAAATGAACAAATGAACAAATGAACAAATGAACAAATGAACAAATGAACAAATGAAAAATGAACAAATGTACAAATGAACAAATGAACAAATGAACAAATGAACGAATGAACAAATGAACAAATGAACAAATCAACAAATGAACAAATGAACAAAGGAACAAATGAACAAATGAACAAAGGAACAAATGAACAAATGAACAAATGAACAAATGAACAAATGAACAAATGAACAAATGTACAAATGAACAAATGAACAAATGAACAAATGAACGAATGAACAAATCAACAAATGAACAAATCAACAAATGAACAAATGAACAAAGGAACAAATGAACAAATGAACAAAGGAACAAATGAACAAATGAACAAATGAACAAATGAACAAATGAACAAATGAACAAAGGATCAATTGAACAAATGTACAAATGAACAAATGAACACGTGTACAAATGAACAAATGAACACATGTACAAATGAACAAATGAACAAATGAACAAATGAACAAATGAACAAATGAACAAATAAACAAATGAACAAATGAACAAATGAACAAATGAACAAATGAACAAATGAACAAATGAACAAATGAACAAAATGAACAAGTGAACAAATGAACAAATGAACAAATGAACAAACGAACAAGTGAACAAATGAACAAATGAACAAAGGAACAAATGAACAAATGAACAAATGAACAAATGAACAAATGAACAAATGAACAAATGAACAAATGAACAAATGAACAAATGAACAAATGAACAAATGAACAAATGAACAAATGAACAAATGAACAAATGAACAAATGAACAAATGAACAAATGAACAAATGAACAAATGAACAAATGAACGAATGAACAAATGAACAAATGAGCAAATGAACAAATGAACAAATGAACAAATGAACAAATGAACAAATGAACAAATGAACAAATGAACAAATGAACAAATGAACAAAGGATCAATTGAACAAATGAAGAAATGAACAAATGAACACATGTACAAATGAACAAATGAACACATGTACAAATGAACAAATGAACAAATGAACACATGTACAAATGAACAAATGAACACATGTACAAATGAACAAATGAACAAATGAACAAACGAACAAACGAACAAAGGAACAAAATGAACAAGTGAACAAATGAAGAAATGAAGAAATGAACAACTGAAGAAATGAACAAATGAACAAATGAACAAATGAACAAATGAACAAAGGAACAAATGAACAAATGAACAAATGAACAAATGAACAAATGAACAAATGAACAAATGAACAAAGGATCAATTGAACAAATGAAGAAATGAACAAATGAACACATGTACAAATGAACAAATATACACATGTACAAATGAACAAATGAACAAATGAACACATGTACAAATGAACAAATGAACACATGTACAAATGAACAAATGAACAAATGAACAAACGAACAAACGAACAAAGGAACAAAATGAACAAGTGAACAAATGAAGAAATGAAGAAATGAACAAATGAACAAATGAACAAATGAACAAATGAACAAATGAACAAATGAACAAATGAACAAAGGAACAAATGAACAAATGAACAAATGAACAAATGAAAAAAGGATCAATTGAGCAAATGAACAAATGATCAAATGAACACATGTACAGATGAACAAATGAATACATGTACAAATGAACAAATGAACAAACGAACAAACGAACAAGCGAACAAAGGAACAAAATGAACAAGAGAACAAATGAACAAATGAACAAATGAAGAAATGAAGAAATGAAGAAATGTAGAAATGATGAAATGAAGAAATGAAGAAATGAAGAAATGAAGAAATGAACAAATGAAGAAATGAAGAAATGAAGAAATGAAGAAATGAACAGATGAACAAATGAACAAATGAACCATTGAACAAATGAAGAAATGTACAAATGAACAAATGAAGAAATGAACAAATGAACGAATGAACAAATCAACAAATCAACAAATGAACAAATGAACACATGTACAAATGAACAAATGAACACATGTACATATGAAAAAATGAACAAACGAACAAACGAACAAATGAACAAATAAACAAATGAACAAAGGAACAAATGAACAAAGGAACAAATGAACAAATGAAGAAATGAACAAATGAACAAATGAACAAAGGATCAATTGAACAAATGTACAAATGAACAAATGAACACGTGTACAAATGAACAAATGAACACGTGTACAAATGAACAAATGAACACATGTACAAATGAACAAATGAACAAATGAACAAATGAACAAATGAACAAATGAACAAATTAACAAATGAACAAATGAACAAATGAAAAAATGAACAAATGAACAAATGAAAAAATGAACAAATGAACAAATGAAATAAGAACAAATGAACAAATGAACAAATGAATACGTTGAGAAATGAACAAACAATCAAATGAACATATGAACAAATGATCAAATGAACAAATGAACAAATGAACAAATGAACAAATGAACAAATGAAGAAAGGAAGAAATGAAGAAATGAAGAAATTAACAAATGAACAGATGAACAAATGAACAAATGAAGAAATGAACAAATGAACTAATGAACAAATCAACAAATGAACAAATCAACAAATGAACAAAGGAACAAAGGAACAAAGGAACAAAGGAACAAAGGAACAAATGAACAAATGAACAAAGGAACGAATGAACAAATGAACAAATGAACAAATGAACAAAGGATCAATTGAACAAATTAACAAATGAACAAATGAACTCATGTACAAATGACAAATGAACAAATGAACAAATGAACAAATGAACAAATGAACAAATGAACAAATGAACAAATGAACAAATGAACAAATGAACAAATGAACAAATGAACAAATGAACAAATGAAGAAATGAAGAAATGAAGAAAGGAAGAAATGAAGAAATGAAGAAATGAACAAATGAACAGATGAACAAATGAACAAATGAAGAAGTGAACAAATGAACAAATGAACAAATGAAGAAATGAAGAAATGAACAAATGAACAAATGAACAAATGAACAATTGAACAAATGAACAAATGTACAAATGAACAAAAGAGCAAATGAACGAATGAACAAATGAACAAATGAATAAATGAACACATGTACAAATGAACAAATGAACACATGTACAAATGAACAAATTATAAACGAACAAACGAACAAAGGAACAAAATGAACAAGTGAACAAATGAACAAATGAACAAATGAACAAATGAACAAATGAACAAATGAATAAATGAACAAATGAACAAACGAACGAATGGACAAATGAACAAATTAACAAATGAACAAATGAACAAATGAACAAATGAACAAATGAACAAATGAACAAATGAACAAATGAACAAATGAACAAATGAACAAATGAACAAATGAACAAATGAACAAATGAACAAATGAACAAATGAACAAATGAACAAATGAACAAATGAACAAATGAACAAATGAACAAATGAACAAATGAACAAATGAACAAATGAACAAATGAACGAATGAACAAATGAACAAATGAGCAAATCAACAAATGAACAAATGAACAAATGAACAAATGAACAAATGAACAAAGGATCAATTGAACAAATGAAGAAATGAACAAATGAACACATGTACAAATGAACAAATGAACACATGTACAAATGAACAAATGAACAAATGAACACATGTACAAATGAACAAATGAACACATGTACAAATGAACAAATGAACAAATGAACAAACGAACAAACGAACAAAGGAACAAAATGAACAAGTGAACAAATGAACAAATGAACAAATGAAGAAATGAAGAAATGAAGAAATGAAGAAATGATGAAATGAAGAAATGAAGAAATGAAGAAATGAAGAAATGAAGAAATGAAGAAATGAACAGATGAACAAATGAACAAATGAACCATTGAACAAATGAACAAATGTACAAATGAACAAATGAAGAAATGAACAAATGAACGAATGAACAAATCAACAAATGAACAAATGAACAAATGAACACATGTACAAATGAACAAATGAACACATGTACATATGAAAAAATGAACAAACGAACAAACGAACAAATGAACAAATGAACAAATGAACAAATGAACAAAGGAACAAATGAACAAATGAACAAAGGAACAAATGAACAAATGAACAAATGAACAAAGGATCAATTGAACAAATGTACAAATGAACAAATGAACACGTGTACAAATGAACAAATGAACACATGTACAAATGAACAAATGAACAAATGAACAAATGAACAAATGAACAAATGAACAAATGAAAAAATGAACAAATGAACAAATGAACAAATGAACAAATGAACAAATGAACAAATGAACAAATGAACAAATGAACAAAATGAACAAGTGAACAAATGAACAAATGAATAAATGAACAAATGAACAAACGAACAAGTGAACAAATGAACAAATGAACAAACGAACAAATGAAAAAATGAACAAGTGAACAAATGAACAAATGGAAAATGAACAAATGAACAAATGAACAAATGAACAAATGAACAAATGAACAAATGAACAAATGAACAAATGAACAAATGAACAAATGAACAAATGAACAAATGAACAAATGAACGAATGAACAAATGAACAAATGAGCAAATGAACAAATGAACAAATGAACAAATGAACAAATGAACAAATGAACAAATGAACAAATGAACAAATGAACAAATGAACAAAGGATCAATTGAACAAATGAAGAAATGAACAAATGAACACATGTACAAATGAACAAATGAACACATGTACAAATGAACAAATGAACAAATGAACACATGTACAAATGAACAAATGAACACATGTACAAATGAACAAATGAACAAATGAACAAACGAACAAACGAACAAAGGAACAAAATGAACAAGTGAACAAATGAAGAAATGAAGAAATGAACAAATGAAGAAATGAACAAATGAACAAATGAACAAATGAAAAAATGAACAAATGAACAAATGAAATAAGAACAAATGAACAAATGAACAAATGAATACGTTGAGAAATGAACAAACAATCAAATGAACATATGAACAAATGATCAAATGAACAAATGAACAAATGAACAAATGAACAAATGAACAAATGAACAAATGAAGAAAGGAAGAAATGAAGAAATGAAGAAATGAACAAATGAACAGATGAACAAATGAACAAATGAAGAAATGAACAAATGAACTAATGAACAAATCAACAAATGAACAAATCAACAAATGAACAAAGGAACAAAGGAACAAAGGAACAAAGGAACAAAGGAACAAATGAACAAATGAACAAAGGAACGATTGAACAAATGAACAAATGAACAAATGAACAAAGGATCAATTGAACAAATTAACAAATGAACAAATGAACTCATGTACAAATGACAAATGAACAAATGAACAAATGAACAGATGAACAAATGAACAAATGAACAAATGAACAAATGAACAAATGAACAAATGAACAAATGAACAAATGAACAAATGAACAAATGAACAAATGAACAAATGAACAAATGAACAAATGAACAAATGAAAAATGAACAAATGTACAAATGAACAAATGAACAAATGAACAAATGAACGAATGAACAAATGAACAAATGAACAAATCAACAAATGAACAAATGAACAAAGGAACAAATGAACAAATGAACAAAGGAACAAATGAACAAATGAACAAATGAACAAATGAACAAATGAACAAATGAACAAATGAACAAATGTACAAATGAACAAATGAACAAATGAACAAATGAACGAATGAACAAATCAACAAATGAACAAATCAACAAATGAACAAATGAACAAAGGAACAAATGAACAAATGAACAAAGGAACAAATGAACAAATGAACAAATGAACAAATGAACAAATGAACAAATGAACTAAGGATCAATTGAACAAATGTACAAATGAACAAATGAACACGTGTACAAATGAACAAATGAACACATGTACAAATGAACAAATGAACAAATGAACAAATGAACAAATGAACAAATGAACAAATAAACAAATGAACAAATGAACAAATGAACAAATGAACAAATGAACAAATGAACAAATGAACAAAATGAACAAGTGAACAAATGAACAAATGAACAAATGAACAAACGAACAAGTGAACAAATGAACAAATGAACAAAGGAACAAATGAACAAATGAACAAATGAACAAATGAACAAATGAACAAATGAACAAATGAACAAATGAACAAATGAACAAATGAACAAATGAACAAATGAACAAATGAACAAATGAACAAATGAACAAATGAACAAATGAACAAATGAACAAATGAACAAATGAACAAATGAACAAATGAACAAATGAACAAATGAACAAATGAACGAATGAACAAATGAACAAATGAGCAAATGAACAAATGAACAAATGAACAAATGAACAAATGAACAAATGAACAAATGAACAAATGAACAAATGAACAAATGAACAAATGAACAAAGGATCAATTGAACAAATGAAGAAATGAACAAATGAACACATGTACAAATGAACAAATGAACACATGTACAAATGAACAAATGAACAAATGAACACATGTACAAATGAACAAATGAACACATGTACAAATGAACAAATGAACACATGTACAAATGAACAAATGAACAAATGAACAAACGAACAAACGAACAAAGGAACAAAATGAACAAGTGAACAAATGAAGAAATGAAGAAATGAACAAATGAAGAAATGAACAAATGAACAAATGAACAAATGAACAAATGAACAAAGGAACAAATGAACAAATGAACAAATGAACAAATGAACAAATGAACAAATGAACAAATGAACAAAGGATCAATTGAACAAATGAAGAAATGAACAAATGAACACATGTACAAATGAACAAATGAACACATGTACAAATGAACAAATGAACAAATGAACACATGTACAAATGAACAAATGAACACATGTACAAATGAACAAATGAACAAATGAACAAACGAACAAACGAACAAAGGAACAAAATGAACAAGTGAACAAATGAAGAAATGAAGAAATGAACAAATGAACAAATGAACAAATGAACAAATGAACAAATGAACAAATGAACAAATGAACAAATGAACAAAGGAACAAATGAACAAATGAACAAATGAACAAATGAAAAAAGGATCAATTGAGCAAATGAACAAATGATCAAATGAACACATGTACAGATGAACAAATGAATACATGTACAAATGAACAAATGAACAAACGAACAAACGAACAAGCGAACAAAGGAACAAAATGAACAAGAGAACAAATGAACAAATGAACAAATGAAGAAATGAAGAAATGAAGAAATGTAGAAATGATGAAATGAAGAAATGAAGAAATGAAGAAATGAAGAAATGAACAAATGAAGAAATGAAGAAATGAAGAAATGAAGAAATGAACAGATGAACAAATGAACAAATGAACCATTGAACAAATGAAGAAATGTACAAATGAACAAATGAAGAAATGAACAAATGAACGAATGAACAAATCAACAAATCAACAAATGAACAAATGAACACATGTACAAATGAACAAATGAACACATGTACATATGAAAAAATGAACAAACGAACAAACGAACAAATGAACAAATAAACAAATGAACAAAGGAACAAATGAACAAAGGAACAAATGAACAAATGAAGAAATGAACAAATGAACAAATGAACAAAGGATCAATTGAACAAATGTACAAATGAACAAATGAACACGTGTACAAATGAACAAATGAACACGTGTACAAATGAACAAATGAACACATGTACAAATGAACAAATGAACAAATGAACAAATGAACAAATGAACAAATGAACAAATTAACAAATGAACAAATGAACAAATGAAAAAATGAACAAATGAACAAATGAACAAATGAAAAAATGAACAAATGAACAAATGAAATAAGAACAAATGAACAAATGAACAAATGAATACGTTGAGAAATGAACAAACAATCAAATGAACATATGAACAAATGATCAAATGAACAAATGAACAAATGAACAAATGAACAAATGAACAAATGAAGAAAGGAAGAAATGAAGAAATGAAGAAATTAACAAATGAACAGATGAACAAATGAACAAATGAAGAAATGAACAAATGAACTAATGAACAAATCAACAAATGAACAAATCAACAAATGAACAAAGGAACAAAGGAACAAGGGAACAAAGGAACAAAGGAACAAATGAACAAATGAACAAAGGAACGAATGAACAAATGAACAAATGAACAAAGGATCAATTGAACAAATTAACAAATGAACAAATGAACTCATGTACAAATGACAAATGAACAAATGAACAAATGAACAAATGAACAAATGAACAAATGAACAAATGAACAAATGAACAAATGAACAAATGAACAAATGAACAAATGAACAAATGAACAAATGAAGAAATGAAGAAATGAAGAAAGGAAGAAATGAAGAAATGAAGAAATGAACAAATGAACAGATGAACAAATGAACAAATGAAGAAGTGAACAAATGAACAAATGAACAAATGAAGAAATGAAGAAATGAACAAATGAACAAATGAACAAATGAACAATTGAACAAATGAACAAATGTACAAATGAACAAAAGAGCAAATGAACGAATGAACAAATGAACAAATGAATAAATGAACACATGTACAAATGAACAAATGAACACATGTACAAATGAACAAATTATAAACGAACAAACGAACAAAGGAACAAAATGAACAAGTGAACAAATGAACAAATGAACAAATGAACAAATGAACAAATGAACAAATGAATAAATGAACAAATGAACAAACGAACGAATGGACAAATGAACAAATTAACAAATGAACAAATGAACAAATGAACAAATGAACAAATGAACAAATGAACAAATGAACAAATGAACAAATGAACAAATGAACAAATGAACAAATGAACAAATGAACAAATGAACAAATGAACAAATGAACAAATGAACAAATGAACAAATGAACAAATGAACAAATGAACAAATGAACAAATGAACAAATGAACAAATGAACAAATGAACAAATGAACAAATGAACAAATGAACAAATGAACAAATGAACAAATGAACGAATGAACAAATGAACAAATGAGCAAATCAACAAATGAACAAATGAACAAATGAACAAATGAACAAATGAACAAAGGATCAATTGAACAAATGAAGAAATGAACAAATGAACACATGTACAAATGAACAAATGAACACATGTACAAATGAACAAATGAACAAATGAACACATGTACAAATGAACAAATGAACACATGTACAAATGAACAAATGAACAAATGAACAAACGAACAAACGAACAAAGGAACAAAATGAACAAGTGAACAAATGAACAAATGAACAAATGAAGAAATGAAGAAATGAAGAAATGAAGAAATGATGAAATGAAGAAATGAAGAAATGAAGAAATGAAGAAATGAAGAAATGAAGAAATGAACAGATGAACAAATGAACAAATGAACCATTGAACAAATGAACAAATGTACAAATGTACAAATGAAGAAATGAACAAATGAACGAATGAACAAATCAACAAATGAACAAATGAACAAATGAACACATGTACAAATGAACAAATGAACACATGTACATATGAAAAAATGAACAAATGAACAAACGAACAAACGAACAAAGGAACAAAATGAACAAGTGAACAAATGAAGAAATGAAGAAATGAACAAATGAACAAATGAACAAATGAACAAATGAACAAATGAACAAATGAACAAATGAACAAATGAACAAAGGAACAAATGAACAAATGAACAAATGAACAAATGAAAAAAGGATCAATTGAGCAAATGAACAAATGATCAAATGAACACATGTACAGATGAACAAATGAATACATGTACAAATGAACAAATGAACAAACGAACAAACGAACAAGCGAACAAAGGAACAAAATGAACAAGAGAACAAATGAACAAATGAACAAATGAAGAAATGAAGAAATGAAGAAATGTAGAAATGATGAAATGAAGAAATGAAGAAATGAAGAAATGAAGAAATGAACAAATGAAGAAATGAAGAAATGAAGAAATGAAGAAATGAACAGATGAACAAATGAACAAATGAACCATTGAACAAATGAAGAAATGTACAAATGAACAAATGAAGAAATGAACAAATGAACGAATGAACAAATCAACAAATCAACAAATGAACAAATGAACACATGTACAAATGAACAAATGAACACATGTACATATGAAAAAATGAACAAACGAACAAACGAACAAATGAACAAATAAACAAATGAACAAAGGAACAAATGAACAAAGGAACAAATGAACAAATGAAGAAATGAACAAATGAACAAATGAACAAAGGATCAATTGAACAAATGTACAAATGAACAAATGAACACGTGTACAAATGAACAAATGAACACGTGTACAAATGAACAAATGAACACATGTACAAATGAACAAATGAACAAATGAACAAATGAACAAATGAACAAATGAACAAATTAACAAATGAACAAATGAACAAATGAAAAAATGAACAAATGAACAAATGAACAAATGAAAAAATGAACAAATGAACAAATGAAATAAGAACAAATGAACAAATGAACAAATGAATACGTTGAGAAATGAACAAACAATCAAATGAACATATGAACAAATGATCAAATGAACAAATGAACAAATGAACAAATGAACAAATGAACAAATGAAGAAAGGAAGAAATGAAGAAATGAAGAAATTAACAAATGAACAGATGAACAAATGAACAAATGAAGAAATGAACAAATGAACTAATGAACAAATCAACAAATGAACAAATCAACAAATGAACAAAGGAACAAAGGAACAAGGGAACAAAGGAACAAAGGAACAAATGAACAAATGAACAAAGGAACGAATGAACAAATGAACAAATGAACAAAGGATCAATTGAACAAATTAACAAATGAACAAATGAACTCATGTACAAATGACAAATGAACAAATGAACAAATGAACAAATGAACAAATGAACAAATGAACAAATGAACAAATGAACAAATGAACAAATGAACAAATGAACAAATGAACAAATGAACAAATGAAGAAATGAAGAAATGAAGAAAGGAAGAAATGAAGAAATGAAGAAATGAACAAATGAACAGATGAACAAATGAACAAATGAAGAAGTGAACAAATGAACAAATGAACAAATGAAGAAATGAAGAAATGAACAAATGAACAAATGAACAAATGAACAATTGAACAAATGAACAAATGTACAAATGAACAAAAGAGCAAATGAACGAATGAACAAATGAACAAATGAATAAATGAACACATGTACAAATGAACAAATGAACACATGTACAAATGAACAAATTATAAACGAACAAACGAACAAAGGAACAAAATGAACAAGTGAACAAATGAACAAATGAACAAATGAACAAATGAACAAATGAACAAATGAATAAATGAACAAATGAACAAACGAACGAATGGACAAATGAACAAATTAACAAATGAACAAATGAACAAATGAACAAATGAACAAATGAACAAATGAACAAATGAACAAATGAACAAATGAACAAATGAACAAATGAACAAATGAACAAATGAACAAATGAACAAATGAACAAATGAACAAATGAACAAATGAACAAATGAACAAATGAACAAATGAACAAATGAACAAATGAACAAATGAACAAATGAACAAATGAACAAATGAACAAATGAACAAATGAACGAATGAACAAATGAACAAATGAGCAAATCAACAAATGAACAAATGAACAAATGAACAAATGAACAAATGAACAAAGGATCAATTGAACAAATGAAGAAATGAACAAATGAACACATGTACAAATGAACAAATGAACACATGTACAAATGAACAAATGAACAAATGAACACATGTACAAATGAACAAATGAACACATGTACAAATGAACAAATGAACAAATGAACAAACGAACAAACGAACAAAGGAACAAAATGAACAAGTGAACAAATGAACAAATGAACAAATGAAGAAATGAAGAAATGAAGAAATGAAGAAATGATGAAATGAAGAAATGAAGAAATGAAGAAATGAAGAAATGAAGAAATGAAGAAATGAACAGATGAACAAATGAACAAATGAACCATTGAACAAATGAACAAATGTACAAATGTACAAATGAAGAAATGAACAAATGAACGAATGAACAAATCAACAAATGAACAAATGAACAAATGAACACATGTACAAATGAACAAATGAACACATGTACATATGAAAAAATGAACAAACGAACAAACGAACAAATGAACAAATGAACAAATGAACAAATGAACAAAGGAACAAATGAACAAATGAACAAAGGAACAAATGAACAAATGAACAAATGAACAAAGGATCAATTGAACAAATGTACAAATGAACAAATGAACACGTGTACAAATGAACAAATGAACACATGTACAAATGAACAAATGAACAAATGAACAAATGAACAAATGAACAAATGAACAAATGAAAAAATGAACAAATGAACAAATGAACAAATGAACAAATGAAAAAATGAACAAATGAACAAATGAAATAAGAACAAATGAACAAATGAATACGTTGAGAAATGAACAAACAATCAAATGAACATATGAACAAATGATCAAATGAACAAATGAACAAATGAACATATGAACAAATGAACAAATGAACAAATGAACAAATGAAGAAAGGAAGAAATGAAGAAATGAAGAAATGAAAAAATGAACAGATGAACAAATGAACAAATGAAGAAATGGACAAATGAACTAATGAACAAATCAACAAATGAACAAATCAACAAATGAACAAATGAGCAAAAGAACAAATGAACAAATGAACAAATGAACAAAGGATCAATTGAACAAATGAACAAATGAACAAATGAACAAATGAACACATGTACAAATGAACAAATGAACACATGTACATATGAAAAAATGAACAAACGAACAAACGAACAAATGAACAAATGAACAAATGAACAAAGGAACAAATGAACAAATGAACAAATGAACAAATGAACAAATGAACAAATGAACAAATGAACAAATGAAGAAAGGAAGAAATGAAGAAATGAAGAAATGAAAAAATGAACAGATGAGCAAATGAACAAATGAAGAAATGGACAAATGAACTAATGAACAAATCAACAAATGAACAAATCAACAAATGAACAAATGAGCAAATGAACAAATGAACAAATGAACAAATGAACAAAGGATCAATTGAACAAATGAACAAATGAACAAATGAACAAATGAACAAACGAACAAATGAACAAATGAACAAATGAACAAATGAACAAATGAACAAATGAACAAATGAACAAACGAACGAATGGACAAATGAACAAATGAACAAATGAACAAACGAACGAATGGACAAATGAACAAATGAACAAATGAACACATTAAAAATTAACAAATGAACAAATGAACAAATTAACAAATGAACAAATGAAGAAATGAACAAATGAACAAATGAAGAAATGAACAAATGAACAAATGAACAAATGAAGAAATGAAGAAATGAACAAATTATAAACGAACAAACGAACAAAGGAACAAAATGAACAAGTGAACAAATGAACAAATGAACAAATGAACAAATGAACAAATGAACAATTGAACAAATGAATAAATGAACAAATGAACAAATGAACAAATGAACAAATGAACAAAGGATCAATTGAACAAATGAAGAAATGAACAAATGAACACATGTACAAATGAACAAATGAACACATGTACAAATGAACAAATGAACAAATGAACAAATGAACAAACGAACAAACGAACAAAGGAACAAAATGAACAAATGAAGAAATGAAGAAATGAAGAAATGAAGAAATGAAGAAATGAACAAATGAACAAATGAAGAAATGAACAAATGAACAAATGAACAAATGAACAATTGACGAATGAACAAATGTACAAATGAACAAATGAACAAATGAACGAATGAACAAATCAACAAATGAACAAATAAACAAATGTACAAATGAACAAATGAACGAATGAACAAATCAACAAATGAGCAAATCAACAAATGAACAAATGAACAAATGAACAAAGGAACAAATGAACGAATGAACAAATCAACAAATGAGCAAATCAACAAATGAACAAATGAACAAATGAACAAAGGAACAAATGAACATATGAACAAATGAACACATGTACAGATGAACAAATGAATACATGTACAAATGAACAAATGAACAAACGAACAAACGAACAAACGAACAAAGGAACAAAATGAACAAGAGAACGAATGAACAAATGAACAAATGAAGAAATGAAGAAATGAAGAAATGAATAAATGATGAAATGAAGAAATGAAGAGATGAAGAAATGAAGAAATGAAGAAATGAAGAAATGAAGAAATGAAGAAATGAACAGATGAACAAATGAACAAATGAACCATTGAACAAATGAACAAATGTACAAATGAACAAATGAAGAAATGAACAAATGAACGAATGAACAAATCAACAAATGAACAAATGAACAAATGAACACATGTACAAATGAACAAATGAACACATGTACATATGAAAAAATGAACAAACGAACAAACGAACAAATGAACAAATGAACAAATGAACAAAGGAACAAATGAACAAATGAACAAATGAACAAAGGAACAAATGAACAAATGAAGAAATGAACAAATGAACAAATGAACAAAGGATCAATTGAACAAATGTACAAATGAACAAATGAACACGTGTACAAATGAACAAATGAACACGTGTACAAATGAACAAATGAACAAATGAACACATGTACAAATGAACAAATGAACACATGAACAAATGAACAAATGAACAAATGAACAAATTAACAAATGAACAAATGAACAAATGAAAAAATGAACAAATGAAGAAAGGAAGAAATGAAGAAATGAAGAAATGAACAAATGAACAGATGAACAAATGAACAAATGAACAAATGAACAAATGAAGAAAGGAAGAAATGAAGAAATGAAGAAATGAACAAATGAACAGATGAACAAATGAACAAATGAAGAAATGAGCAAATGAACTAATGAACAAATCAACAAATGAACAAATCAACAAATGAACAAAGGAACAAAGGAACAAAGGAACAAAGGAACAAATGAACAAATGAACAAAGGAACGAATGAACAAATGAACAAATGAACAAATGAACAAAGGATCAATTGAACAAATTAACAAATGAACAAATGAACTCATGTACAAATGACAAATGAACAAATGAACAGATGAACAAATGAACAAATGAACAAATGAACAAATGAACAAATGAACAAATGAACAAATGAACAAATGAACAAATGAACAAATGAACAAATGAACAAATGAACAAATGAACAAATGAACAAATGAAGAAAGGAAGAAATGAAGAAATGAAGAAATGAACAAATGAACAGATGAACAAATGAACAAATGAACAAATGAACAAATGAACAAATGAACAAATGAAGAAATGAAGAAATGAACAAATGAACAAATGAACTAATGAACAATTGAACAAATGAACAAATGTACAAATGAACAAAAGAGCAAATGAACGAATGAACAAATGAACAAATGGTCAAATGAACAAAGGATCAATTGAACAAATTAACAAATGAACAAATGAACAAATGAACAAATGAAGAAATGAAGAAAGGAAGAAATGAAGAAATGAAGAAATGAACAAATGAACAGATGAACAAATGAACAAATGAAGAAATGAACAAATCAACAAATGAACAAATCAACAAAT
The DNA here is from genome assembly GCF_051020955.1 of Megalopta genalis. Taxonomy (NCBI): domain Eukaryota; kingdom Metazoa; phylum Arthropoda; class Insecta; order Hymenoptera; family Halictidae; genus Megalopta; species Megalopta genalis. The sequence continues at coordinate 2,604,239 of NW_027476095.1, forward strand.
GAACAAATGAACAAATGAACAAATGAACAAATGAACAAATGAAGAAATGAAGAAATGAACAAATGAACAAATGAACTAATGAACAATTGAACAAATGAACTAATGTACAAATGAACAAAAGAGCAAATGAACGAATGAACAAATGAACAAATGAACAAATGAACACATGTACAAATGAACAAATGAACACATGTACAAATGAACAAATTATAAACGAACAAACGAACAAAGGAACAAAATGAACAAGTGAACAAATGAACAAATGAACAAATGAACAAATGAACAAATGAATAAATGAACAAATGAACAAACGAACGAATGGACAAATGAACAAATTAACAAATGAACAAATGAACAAAGGAACAAATGAACAAATGAACAAAGGAACGAATGAACAAATGAACAAATGGTCAAATGAACAAAGGATCAATTGAACAAATTAACAAATGAACAAATGAACAAATGAACAAATGAAGAAATGAAGAAAGGAAGAAAGGAAGAAATGAAGAAATGAAGAAATGAACAAATGAACAGATGAACAAATGAACAAATGAAGAAATGAACAAATCAACAAATGAACAAATCAACAAATGAACAAATGAACAAAGGAACAAATGAACAAATGAACAAAGGAACGAATGAACAAATGAACAAATGAACAAATGAACAAAGGATCAATTGAACAAATTAACAAATGAACAAATGAACAAATGTACATATGAAAAAATGAACAAACGAACAAACGAACAAATGAACAAATGAACAAATGAACAAATGAACAAATGAACAAATGAACAAATGAACAAATGAACAAATGAACAAATGAACAAATGAACAAAGGATCAATTGAACAAATGAAGAAATGAACAAATGAACACATGTACAAATGAACAAATGAACACATGTACAAATGAACAAATGAACAAATGAACACATGTACAAATGAACAAATGAACACATGTACAAATGAACAAATGAACAAATGAACAAACGAACAAACGAACAAAGGAACAAAATGAACAAGTGAACAAATGAACAAATGAACAAATGAAGAAATGAAGAAATGAAGAAATGAAGAAATGATGAAATGAAGCAATGAAGAAATGAAGAAATGAAGAAATGAACAGATGAACAAATGAACAAATGAACCATTGAACAAATGAACAAATGTACAAATGAACAAATGAAGAAATGAACAAATGAACGAATGAACAAATCAACAAATGAACAAATGAACAAATGAACACATGTACAAATGAACAAATGAACACATGTACATATGAAAAAATGAACAAACGAACAAACGAACAAATGAACAAATGAACAAATGAACAAATGAACAAATGAACAAAGGAACAAATGAACAAATGAACAAAGGAACAAATGAACAAATGAACAAATGAACAAATGAACAAATGAACAAAGGATCAATTGAACAAATGTACAAATGAACAAATGAACACGTGTACAAATGAACAAATGAACACATGTACAAATGAACAAATGAACAAATGAACAAATGAACAAATGAACAAATGAACAAATGAAAAAATGAACAAATGAACAAATGAACAAATGAACAAATGAAAAAATGAACAAATGAACAAATGAACAAATGAACAAATGAACAAATGAAAAAATGAACAAATGAACAAATGAACAAATGAACAAATGAAAAAATGAACAAATGAACAAATGAAATAAGAACAAATGAACAAATGAATACGTTGAGAAATGAACAAACAATCAAATGAACATGTGAACAAATGATCAAATGAACAAATGAACAAATGAACATATGAACAAATGAACAAATGAACAAATGAACAAATGAAGAAAGGAAGAAATGAAGAAATGAAGAAATGAAAAAATGAACAGATGAACAAATGAACAAATGAAGAAATGGACAAATGAACTAATGAACAAATCAACAAATGAACAAATCAACAAATGAACAAATGAGCAAAAGAACAAATGAACAAATGAACAAATGAACAAAGGATCAATTGAACAAATGAACAAATGAACAAATGAACACATGTACAAATGAACAAATGAACACATGTACAAATGAACAAATGAACACATGTACATATGAAAAAATGAACAAACGAACAAACGAACAAATGAACAAATGAACAAATGAACAAATGAACAAAGGAACAAATGAACAAATGAACAAATGAACAAATGAACAAATGAACAAATGAACAAATGAAGAAAGGAAGAAATGAAGAAATGAAGAAATGAAAAAATGAACAGATGAGCAAATGAACAAATGAAGAAATGGACAAATGAACTAATGAACAAATCAACAAATGAACAAATCAACAAATGAACAAATGAGCAAATGAACAAATGAACAAATGAACAAATGAACAAAGGATCAATTGAACAAATGAACAAATGAACAAATGAACAAATGAACAAATGAACAAATGAACAAACGAACAAATGAACAAATGAACAAATGAACAAATGAACAAATGAACAAATGAACAAATGAACAAATGAACAAACGAACGAATGGACAAATGAACAAATGAACAAATGAACAAACGAACGAATGGACAAATGAACAAATGAACAAATGAACACATTAAAAATTAACAAATGAACAAATGAACAAATTAACAAATGAACAAATGAAGAAATGAACAAATGAACAAATGAAGAAATGAACAAATGAACAAATGCACAAATGAAGAAATGAAGAAATGAACAAATTATAAACGAACAAACGAACAAAGGAACAAAATGAACAAGTGAACAAATGAACAAATGAACAAATGAACAAATGAACAAATGAACAAATGAATAAATGAACAAATGAACAAATGAACAAATGAACAAATGAACAAATGAACAAATGAACAAATGAACAAATGAACAAATGAACAAATGAACAAATGAACAAATGAAGAAATGAAGAAATGAAGAAAGGAAGAAATGAAGAAATGAAGAAATGAACAAATGAACAGATGAACAAATGAACAAATGAACAAATGAACAAATGAACAAATGAACAAATGAAGAAATGAAGAAATGAACAAATGAACAAATGAACTAATGAACAATTGAACAAATGAACAAATGTACAAATGAACAAAAGAGCAAATGAACGAATGAACAAATGAACAAATGAACAAATGAACACATGTACAAATGAACAAATGAACACATGTACAAATGAACAAATTATAAACGAACAAACGAACAAAGGAACAAAATGAACAAGTGAACAAATGAACAAATGAACAAATGAACAAATGAACAAATGAATAAATGAACAAATGAACAAACGAACGAATGGACAAATGAACAAATTAACAAATGAACAAATGAACAAAGGAACAAATGAACAAATGAACAAAGGAACGAATGAACAAATGAACAAATGGTCAAATGAACAAAGGATCAATTGAACAAATTAACAAATGAACAAATGAACAAATGAACAAATGAAGAAATGAAGAAAGGAAGAAATGAAGAAATGAAGAAATGAAGAAATGAACAGATGAACAAATGAACAAATGAAGAAATGAACAAATCAACAAATGAACAAATCAACAAATGAACAAATGAACAAAGGAACAAATGAACAAATGAACAAAGGAACGAATGAACAAATGAACAAATGAACAAATGAACAAAGGATCAATTGAACAAATTAACAAATGAACAAATGAACAAATGAACAAATGAACAAATGAACAAATGAACAAATCAACAAATGAACAAATGAACACATGAACAAATTAACAAATCAACAAATGAACAAATGAACAAATGAACAAAGGAACATATGAACAAATGAACAAAGGAACAAATGAACAAATGAACAAATGAAGAAATGAAGAAATTAACAAATGATCAGATGAACAAATGAACAAATGAACAAATGAAGAAATGAACAAATGAACAAATGAACAAATGAACAAATGAACAAATGAACAAATGAACAATTGACGAATGAACAAATGTACAAATGAACAAATGAACAAATGAACAAATGAACGAATGAACAAATCAACAAATGAACAAATGAACAAATGAACAAATGAACAAATGAACAAATGAACAAATAAACAAATGTACAAATGAACAAATGAACGAATGAACAAATCAACAAATGAGCAAATCAACAAATGAACAAATGAACAAATGAACCATTGAACGAATGAAGAAACATTCAAATGAACATATGAACAAATGAACGAATTATCAATTGAACAAATGAACAAATGAACAAATGAACAAATGAACAAATGAACAAACGAACAAATGAACAAATGAACAAATGAACAAATGAACAAATGAACAAATGAACAAACAAACGAATGGACAAATGAACAAATGAACAAATGAACAAACGAACGAATGGACAAATGAACAAATGAACAAATGAACACATTAACAAATGAACAAATGAACAAATGAAGATATGAACAAATGAACAAATGAAGAAATGAAGAAATGAACAAATGAACAAATGAACACATGAACACATGTACAAATGAACAAATGAACACATGTACAAATGAACAAATGAACAAATGAACAAATGAACAAATGAACAAACGAACAAACGAACAAAGGAACAAAATGAACAAGTGAACAAATGAACAAATGAAGAAATGAAGAAATGAAGAAATGAAGAAATGAAGAAATGAAGAAATGAAGAAATGAAGAAATGAACAAATGAACAAATGAACAAATGAACAAATGAACAAATGAACAATTGACGAATGAACAAATGTACAAATGAACAAATGAACAAATGAACGAATGAACAAATCAACAAATGAACAAATAAACAAATGTACAAATGAACAAATGAACGAATGAACAAATCAACAAATGAGCAAATCAACAAATGAACAAATGAACAAATGAACAAAGGAACAAATGAACAAATGAACAAATGAAAAAAGGATCAATTGAACAAATGAACAAATGAACAAATGAACAAATGAACAAAGGAACAAATGAACAAATGAACAAAGGAACAAATGATCAAATGAAGAAATGAACAAATGAACAAATGAACAAAGGATCAATTGAACAAATGTACAAATGAACAAATGAACACGTGTACAAATGAACAAATGAACACGTGTACAAATGAACAAATGAACACGTGTACAAATGAACAAATGAACACATGTACAAATGAACAAATGAACAAATGAACAAATGAACAAATGAACAAATTAACAAATGAACAAATGAACAAATGAAAAAATGAACAAATGAACAAATGAACAAATGAAAAAATGAACAAATGAACAAATGAAATAAGAACAAATGAACAAATGAACAAATGAAAAAATGAACAAATGAACAAATGAAATAAGAACAAATGAACAAATGAACAAATGAATACGTTGAGAAATGAACAAACAATCAAATGAACATGTGAACAAATGATCAAATGAACAAATGAACAAATGAACAAATGAACAAATGAACAAATGAAGAAAGGAAGAAATGAAGAAATGAAGAAATGAACAAATGAACAGATGAACAAATGAACAAATGAAGAAATGAACAAATGAACTAATGAACAAATCAACAAATGAACAAATCAACAAATGAACAAAGGAACAAAGGAACAAAGGAACAACTGAACAAATGAACAAAGGAACGAATGATCAAATGAACAAATGAACAAATGAACAAAGGATCAATTGAACAAATTAACAAATGAACAAATGAACTCATGTACAAATGACAAATGAACAAATGAACAAATGAACAAATGAACAAATGAACAAATGAACAAATGAACAAATGAACAAATGAACAAATGAACAAATGAACAAATGAACAAATGAACAAATGAACAAATGAACAAATGATCAAATGAACAAATGAACAAATGAAGAAATGAAGAAAGGAAGAAATGAAGAAATGAAGAAATGAACAAATGAACAGATGAACAAATGAACAAATGAAGAAATGAACAAATGAACAAATGAACAAATGAACAAATGAAGAAATGAACAAATGAACAAATGAACAAATGAACAATTGAACAAATGAACAAATGTACAAATGAACAAAAGAGCAAATGAACGAATGAACAAATGAACAAATGAACACATGTACAAATGAACAAATGAACACATGTACAAATGAACAAATTATAAACGAACAAACGAACAAAGGAACAAAATGAACAAGTGAACAAATGAACAAATGAACAAATGAACAAATGAACAAATGAATAAATGAACAACTGAACAAACGAACGAATGGACAAATGAACAAATTAACAAATGAACAAATGAACAAAGGAACAAATGAACAAATGAACAAAGGAACGAATGAACAAATGAACAAATGAACAAATGAACAAAGGATCAATTGAACAAATGAACAAATGAACAAATGAACAAATGAACAAATGAACAAATGAACAAATGAACAAATGAACAAATGAACAAATGAACAAATGAACAAATGAACAAATGAACAAATGAACAAATGAACAAATGAACAAATGAACAAATGAACAAATGAACAAATGAACAAATGAACAAAATGAACAAGTGAACAAATGAACAAATGAACAAATGAACAAATGAACAAACGAACAAGTGAACAAATGAACAAATGAACAAACGAACAAATGAACAAATATACAAATGGACAAATGAACAAACGAACAACTGAATAAGTTGTGAAATGAACAAACAATCAAATGAACAAATGAATAAATGAACAAATGAACAAATGAACAAATGAACAAATGAACAAATGAACAAAGGATCAATTGAACAAATGAAGAAATGAACAAATGAACACATGTACAAATGAACAAATGAACACATGTACAAATGAACAAATGAACAAATGAACAAATGAACAAACGAACAAACGAACATAGGAACAAAATGAACAAGTGAACAAATGAACAAATGAAGAAATGAATAAATGAAGAAATGAAGAAATGAAGAAATGAAGAAATGAAGAAATGAAGGAATGAACAAATGAAGAAATGAACAAATGAACAAATGAACAAATGAACAAATGAACAAATGAACAATTGACGAATGAACAAATGTACAAATGAACAAATGAACAAATGAACGAATGAAAAAATCAACAAATGAACAAATAAACAAATGTACAAATGAACAAATGAACGAATGAACAAATCAACAAATGAGCAAATCAACAAATGAACAAATGAACAAATGAACAAAGGAACAAATGAACAAATGAACAAATGAAAAAAGGATCAATTGAACAAATGAACATATGAACAAATGAACACATGTACAGATGAACAAATGAATACATGTACAAATGAACAAATGAACAAACGAACAAACGAACAAACGAACAAAGGAACAAAATGAACAAGAGAACAAATGAACAAATGAAGAAATGAAGAAATGAAGAAATGAAGAAATGATGAATTGAAGAAATGAAGAGATGAAGAAATGAAGAAATGAAGAAATGAAGAAATGAAGAAATGAACAGATGAACAAATGAACAAATGAACCATTGAACAAATGAACAAATGTACAAATGAACAAATGAAGAAATGAACAAATGAACGAATGAACAAATCAACAAATGAACAAATGAACAAATGAACACATGTACAAATGAACAAATGAACACATGTACATATGAAAAAATGAACAAACGAACAAACGAACAAATGAACAAATGAACAAATGAACAAATGAACAAATGAACACATGAACAAATTAACAAATCAACAAATGAACAAATGAACAAATGAACAAAGGAACATATGAACAAATGAACAAAGGAACAAATGAACAAATGAACAAATGAAGAAATGAAGAAATTAACAAATGATCAGATGAACAAATGAACAAATGAACAAATGAAGAAATGAACAAATGAACAAATGAACAAATGAACAAATGAACAAATGAACAATTGACGAATGAACAAATGTACAAATGAACAAATGAACAAATGAACAAATGAACGAATGAACAAATCAACAAATGAACAAATGAACAAATGAACAAATGAACAAATGAACAAATGAACAAATAAACAAATGTACAAATGAACAAATGAACGAATGAACAAATCAACAAATGAGCAAATCAACAAATGAACAAATGAACAAATGAACCATTGAACGAATGAAGAAACATTCAAATGAACATATGAACAAATGAACGAATTATCAATTGAACAAATGAACAAATGAACAAATGAACAAATGAACAAATGAACAAACGAACAAATGAACAAATGAACAAATGAACAAATGAACAAATGAACAAATGAACAAACAAACGAATGGACAAATGAACAAATGAACAAATGAACAAACGAACGAATGGACAAATGAACAAATGAACAAATGAACACATTAACAAATGAACAAATGAACAAATGAAGATATGAACAAATGAACAAATGAAGAAATGAAGAAATGAACAAATGAACAAATGAACACATGAACACATGTACAAATGAACAAATGAACACATGTACAAATGAACAAATGAACAAATGAACAAATGAACAAATGAACAAACGAACAAACGAACAAAGGAACAAAATGAACAAGTGAACAAATGAACAAATGAAGAAATGAAGAAATGAAGAAATGAAGAAATGAAGAAATGAAGAAATGAAGAAATGAAGAAATGAAGAAATGAACAAATGAACAAATGAACAAATGAACAAATGAACAAATGAACAATTGACGAATGAACAAATGTACAAATGAACAAATGAACAAATGAACGAATGAACAAATCAACAAATGAACAAATAAACAAATGTACAAATGAACAAATGAACGAATGAACAAATCAACAAATGAGCAAATCAACAAATGAACAAATGAACAAATGAACAAAGGAACAAATGAACAAATGAACAAATGAAAAAAGGATCAATTGAACAAATGAACAAATGAACAAATGAACAAATGAACAAAGGAACAAATGAACAAATGAACAAAGGAACAAATGATCAAATGAAGAAATGAACAAATGAACAAATGAACAAAGGATCAATTGAACAAATGTACAAATGAACAAATGAACACGTGTACAAATGAACAAATGAACACGTGTACAAATGAACAAATGAACACGTGTACAAATGAACAAATGAACACATGTACAAATGAACAAATGAACAAATGAACAAATGATCAAATGAACAAATTAACAAATGAACAAATGAACAAATGAAAAAATGAACAAATGAACAAATGAACAAATGAAAAAATGAACAAATGAACAAATGAAATAAGAACAAATGAACAAATGAACAAATGAAAAAATGAACAAATGAACAAATGAAATAAGAACAAATGAACAAATGAACAAATGAATACGTTGAGAAATGAACAAACAATCAAATGAACATGTGAACAAATGATCAAATGAACAAATGAACAAATGAACAAATGAACAAATGAACAAATGAAGAAAGGAAGAAATGAAGAAATGAAGAAATGAACAAATGAACAGATGAACAAATGAACAAATGAAGAAATGAACAAATGAACTAATGAACAAATCAACAAATGAACAAATCAACAAATGAACAAAGGAACAAAGGAACAAAGGAACAACTGAACAAATGAACAAAGGAACGAATGATCAAATGAACAAATGAACAAATGAACAAAGGATCAATTGAACAAATTAACAAATGAACAAATGAACTCATGTACAAATGACAAATGAACAAATGAACAAATGAACAAATGAACAAATGAACAAATGAACAAATGAACAAATGAACAAATGAACAAATGAACAAATGAACAAATGAACAAATGAACAAATGAACAAATGAACAAATGAACAAATGATCAAATGAACAAATGAACAAATGAAGAAATGAAGAAAGGAAGAAATGAAGAAATGAAGAAATGAACAAATGAACAGATGAACAAATGAACAAATGAAGAAATGAACAAATGAACAAATGAACAAATGAACAAATGAAGAAATGAACAAATGAACAAATGAACAAATGAACAATTGAACAAATGAACAAATGTACAAATGAACAAAAGAGCAAATGAACGAATGAACAAATGAACAAATGAACACATGTACAAATGAACAAATGAACACATGTACAAATGAACAAATTATAAACGAACAAACGAACAAAGGAACAAAATGAACAAGTGAACAAATGAACAAATGAACAAATGAACAAATGAACAAATGAATAAATGAACAACTGAACAAACGAACGAATGGACAAATGAACAAATTAACAAATGAACAAATGAACAAAGGAACAAATGAACAAATGAACAAAGGAACGAATGAACAAATGAACAAATGAACAAATGAACAAAGGATCAATTGAACAAATGAACAAATGAACAAATGAACAAATGAACAAATGAACAAATGAACAAATGAACAAATGAACAAATGAACAAATGAACAAATGAACAAATGAACAAATGAACAAATGAACAAATGAACAAATGAACAAATGAACAAATGAACAAATGAACAAATGAACAAATGAACAAATGAACAAAATGAACAAGTGAACAAATGAACAAATGAACAAATGAACAAATGAACAAACGAACAAGTGAACAAATGAACAAATGAACAAACGAACAAATGAACAAATGAACAAGTGAACAAATGAACAAATGAACAAATGAACGAATGAACAAATGAACAAATGAGCAAATCAACAAATGAACAAATGAACAAATGAACAAATGAACAAATGAACAAATGAACAAATGAACAAATGAACAAAGGATCAATTGAACAAATGAAGAAATGAACAAATGAACACATGTACAAATGAACAAATGAACACATGTACAAATGAACAAATGAACAAATGAACACATGTACAAATGAACAAAAGAACACATGTACAAATGAACAAATGAACAAATGAACAAACGAACAAACGAACAAAGGAACAAAATGAACAAGTGAACAAATGAAGAAATGAAGAAATGAAGAAATGAAGAAATGAAGAAATGAAGAAATGAAGAAATGAAGAAATGAAGAAATGAAGAATTGAAGAAATGAAGAAATGAAGAAATGAACAAATGAAGAAATGAACAAATGAACAAATGAACAAATGAACAATTGACGAATGAACAAATGTAAAATGAACAAATGAAGAAATGAACAAATGAACAAATGAACAAATGAAGAAATGAAGAAATGAAGAAATGAACAAATGAACAAATGAACAAATGAACAATTGAACAAATGAACAAATGTACAAATGAACAAAAGAGCAAATGAACGAATGAACAAATGAACAAATGAACAAATGAACACATGTACAAATGAACAAATGAACACATGTACAAATGAACAAATTATAAACGAACAAACGAACAAAGGAACAAAATGAACAAGTGAACAAATGAACAAATGAACAAATGAACAAATGAAAAATGAATAAATGAACAACTGAACAAACGAACGAATGGACAAATGAACAAATTAACAAATGAACAAATGAACAAAGGAACAAATGAACAAATGAACAAAGGAACGAATGAACAAATGAACAAATGAACAAATGAACAAAGGATCAATTGAACAAATTAACAAATGAACAAATGAACAAATGAACAAATGAACAAATGAACAAATGAACAAATGAACAAATGAACAAATGAACAAATGAACAAATGAACAAATGAACAAATGAACAAATGAACAAATGAACAAATGAACAAATGAACAAATGAACAAATGAACAAATGAACAAAATGAACAAGTGAACAAATGAACAAATGAACAAATGAACAAATGAACAAATGAACGAATGAACAAATCAACAAATGAGCAAATCAACAAATGAACAAATGAACAAATGAACGAAGGAACAAATGAACAAATGAACAACTGAACAAATGAACAAATGAACAACTGAACAAATGAACAAATGAACAAATGAACAAATGAACAAAGGAACAAATGAACAAATGAACAACTGAACAAATGAACAAATGAACAAATGAACAAATATACAAATGGACAAATGAACAAACGAACAACTGAATAAGTTGTGAAATGAACAAACAATCAAATGAACAAATGAATAAATGAACAAATGAACAAATGAACAAATGAACAAATGAACAAATGAACAAAGGATCAATTGAACAAATGAAGAAATGAACAAATGAACACATGTACAAATGAACAAATGAACACATGTACAAATGAACAAATGAACAAATGAACAAATGAACAAACGAACAAACGAACATAGGAACAAAATGAACAAGTGAACAAATGAACAAATGAAGAAATGAATAAATGAAGAAATGAAGAAATGAAGAAATGAAGAAATGAAGAAATGAAGGAATGAACAAATGAAGAAATGAACAAATGAACAAATGAACAAATGAACAAATGAACAAATGAACAATTGACGAATGAACAAATGTACAAATGAACAAATGAACAAATGAACGAATGAAAAAATCAACAAATGAACAAATAAACAAATGTACAAATGAACAAATGAACGAATGAACAAATCAACAAATGAGCAAATCAACAAATGAACAAATGAACAAATGAACAAAGGAACAAATGAACAAATGAACAAATGAAAAAAGGATCAATTGAACAAATGAACATATGAACAAATGAACACATGTACAGATGAACAAATGAATACATGTACAAATGAACAAATGAACAAACGAACAAACGAACAAACGAACAAAGGAACAAAATGAACAAGAGAACAAATGAACAAATGAAGAAATGAAGAAATGAAGAAATGAAGAAATGATGAATTGAAGAAATGAAGAGATGAAGAAATGAAGAAATGAAGAAATGAAGAAATGAAGAAATGAACAGATGAACAAATGAACAAATGAACCATTGAACAAATGAACAAATGTACAAATGAACAAATGAAGAAATGAACAAATGAACGAATGAACAAATCAACAAATGAACAAATGAACAAATGAACACATGTACAAATGAACAAATGAACACATGTACATATGAAAAAATGAACAAACGAACAAACGAACAAATGAACAAATGAACAAATGAACAAATGAACAAAGGAACAAATGAACAAATGAACAAATGAACAAAATGAACAAGTGAACAAATGAACAAATGAACAAATGAACAAATGAACAAATGAACGAATGAACAAATCAACAAATGAGCAAATCAACAAATGAACAAATGAACAAATGAACGAAGGAACAAATGAACAAATGAACAACTGAACAAATGAACAAATGAACAAATGAACAAATGAACAAAGGAACAAATGAACAAATGAACAACTGAACAAATGAACAAATGAACAAATGAACAAATATACAAATGGACAAATGAACAAACGAACAACTGAATAAGTTGTGAAATGAACAAACAATCAAATGAACAAATGAATAAATGAACAAATGAACAAATGAACAAATGAACAAATGAACAAAGGATCAATTGAACAAATGAAGAAATGAACAAATGAACACATGTACAAATGAACAAATGAACACATGTACAAATGAACAAATGAACAAATGAACAAATGAACAAACGAACAAACGAACATAGGAACAAAATGAACAAGTGAACAAATGAACAAATGAAGAAATGAATAAATGAAGAAATGAAGAAATGAAGAAATGAAGAAATGAAGAAATGAAGGAATGAACAAATGAAGAAATGAACAAATGAACAAATGAACAAATGAACAAATGAACAAATGAACAATTGACGAATGAACAAATGTACAAATGAACAAATGAACAAATGAACGAATGAACAAATCAACAAATGAACAAATAAACAAATGTACAAATGAACAAATGAACGAATGAACAAATCAACAAATGAGCAAATCAACAAATGAACAAATGAACAAATGAACAAAGGAACAAATGAACAAATGAACAAATGAAAAAAGGATCAATTGAACAAATGAACATATGAACAAATGAACACATGTACAGATGAACAAATGAATACATGTACAAATGAACAAATGAACAAACGAACAAACGAACAAACGAACAAACGAACAAAGGAACAAAATGAACAAGAGAACAAATGAACAAATGAAGAAATGAAGAAATGAAGAAATGAAGAAATGATGAATTGAAGAAATGAAGAGATGAAGAAATGAAGAAATGAAGAAATGAAGAAATGAAGAAATGAACAGATGAACAAATGAACAAATGAACCATTGAACAAATGAACAAATGTACAAATGAACAAATGAAGAAATGAACAAATGAACGAATGAACAAATCAACAAATGAACAAATGAACAAATGAACACATGTACAAATGAACAAATGAACACATGTACATATGAAAAAATGAACAAACGAACAAACGAACAAATGAACAAATGAACAAATGAACAAATGAACAAAGGAACAAATGAACAAATGAACAAAGGAACAAATGAACAAATGAAGAAATGAACAAATGAACAAATGAACAAAGGATCAATTGAACAAATGTACAAATGAACAAATGAACACGTGTACAAATGAACAAATGAACACGTGTACAAATGAACAAATGAACAAATGAACACATGTACAAATGAACAAATGAACAAATGAACAAATGAACAAATGAACAAATGAACAAATTAACAAATGAACAAATGAACAAATGAAAAAATGAACAAATGAACAAATGAACAAATGAACAAATGAAAAAATGGACAAATGAACAAATGAAATAAGAACAAATGAACAAATGAACAAATGAATACGTTGAGAAATGAACAAACAATCAAATGAACATATGAACAAATGATCAAATGAACAAATGAACAAATGAACAAATGAACAAATGAAGAAAGGAAGAAATGAAGAAATGAAGAAATGAACAAATGAACAGATGAACAAATGAACAAATGAAGAAATGAACAAATGAACTAATGAACAAATCAACAAATGAACAAATAAACAAATGAACAAAGGAACAAAGGAACAAAGGAACAAATGAACCATTGAACGAATGAAGAAACATTCAAATGAACATATGAAGAAATGAACGAAATATCAATTGAACAAATGAACAAATGAACAAATGAACAAATGAACAAATGAACAAATGAACAAATGAACAAATGAACAAATGAACAAATGAACAAATGAACAAGTGAACAAATGAACAAATGAACAAACGAACAAATGAAAAAATGAACAAACGAACGAATGGTCAAGTGAACAAATGAACAAATGAACAAATGAACAAATGAACAAATGAACAAATGAACAAATGAACAAATGAACAAATGAACAAATGAACAAATGAACAAATGAACAAATGAACAAATGAACAAATGAACAAATGAACAAATGAACAAATGAACAAATGAACAAATGAACAAATGAACAAATGAACAAATGAACAAATGAACAAATGAACAAATGAACAAATGAACAAATGAACAAATGAACAAATGAACAAATGAACAAATGAACAAATGAACAAATGAACAAATGAACAAATGAACAAATGAAGAAATGAAGAAATGAAGAAATGAAGAAATGAAGAAATGAAGAAATGAAGAAATGAAGAAATGAAGAAATGAAGAAATGAAGAAATGAATAAATGAACAAATGAACAAATGAACCAATAAACAAATAAACAAATGAACAAATGAACAAACGAACAAATGTACAAATGAACAAATGAATAAGTTGAGAAATGAACAAACAATCAAATGGACATATGAACAAATGAACAAATAAACAAATGGACAAATGAAAAAATGAACATCTTAAGAAATGAAGAATTGAAGAAATGAACACATCCAAAAATGGACACATTAACAAATGAACAAGTGAACAAATGAACAAATGAACAAATGAACAAATGAACAAATGAACAAATGAACAAACGAACAAATGGACAAATGGACAAATGAATCAATGAACAGATGGACAATCGAACAAATAAACAAATGAACAAATCAACAAACGAACAAATGAACAAAGGAACAAATGATCAAATGAACAAAGGAACAAATGAACAAATGAACAAATGAACAAATGAACAAATGAACAAATGAACAAATGAACAAATGAACAAATGAACAAAGGATCAATTGAACAAATGTACAAATGAACAAATGAACAAATGAACAAATGAACAAATGAACAAATGAACAAATGAACAAATGAACAAATGAACAAATGAACAAACGAACAAATGGACAAATGGACAAATGAATCAATGAACAGATGAACAATCGAACAAATAAACAAATGAACAATTAGAAAAATGTACAAATCTACAAATGAGCAAATGAACAAACGAACAAATGAACAAATGAACAAATGAACAAATGAACAAATGAAGAACTGAACAAATGAACAAATGAACAAAAGAACAAATGAACAAATGAACAAATGTACAAATGAACAAATTAACAAATGAACAAGTGAACAAATGAACAAATGAACAAACGAACAAATGAAGAAATGAACAATCGAACGAATGGACAAGTGAACAAATTAACAAATGAACAAATGAACAATTGGACAAATGAACAAATGAACAAGTGAACAAATGAACAAATGAACAAATGAACAAACGAACAAATGAACAAATAAACAATCGAACGAATGGACAAGTGAACAAATTAACAAATGAACAACTGAACAAATGAACAAATGGACAAATGAACAAATGAACAAGTGAACAAATGAACAAATGAAAAAATGAACAAATGAACAAATGAACAAATGAACAAATGAACAAATGAACAAAGGATCAATTGAACAAATGTACAAATGAACAAATGAACAAATGAACAAATGAACAAATGAACACATGTACAAATGTACAAATGAACACATGTACAAATGGACAAATGAACAAATGAACAAACGAACAAACGAACAAAGGAACAAAATGAACAAGTGAACAAATGAAGAAATGAAGAAATGAACAAATGAAGAAATGAACAAATGAACAAATGAACAAATGAACAAATGAACAAAGGAACAAATGAACAAATGAACAAATGAACAAATGAACAAATGAACAAATGAACAAATGAACAAAGGATCAATTGAACAAATGAAGAAATGAACAAATGAACACATGTACAAATGAACAAATGAAAACATGTACAAATGAACAAATGAACAAATGAACACATGTACAAATGAACAAATGAACACATGTACAAATGAACAAATGAACAAATGAACAAACGAACAAACGAACAAAGGAACAAAATGAACAAGTGAACAAATGAAGAAATGAAGAAATGAACAAATGAACAAATGAACAAATGAACAAATGAACAAATGAACAAATGAACAAATGAACAAATGAACAAAGGAACAAATGAACAAATGAACAAATGAAAAAAGGATCAATTGAGCAAATGAACAAATGATCAAATGAACACATGTACAGATGAACAAATGAATACATGTACAAATGAACAAATGAACAAAATGAACAAGAGAACAATTGAACAAATGAACAAATGAACAAATGAACAAATGAAGAAATGAAGAAATGAAGAAATGTAGAAATGATGAAATGAAGAAATGAAGAAATGAAGAAATGAAGAAATGAAGAAATGAAGAAATGAAGAAATGAAGAAATGAAGAAATGAACAGATGAACAAATGAACAAATGAACCATTGAACAAATGAAGAAATGTACAAATGAACAAATGAAGAAATGAACAAATGAACGAATGAACAAATCAACAAATCAACAAATGAACAAATGAACACATGTACAAATGAACAAATGAACACATGTACATATGAAAAAATGAACAAACGAACAAACGAACAAATGAACAAATAAACAAATGAACAAAGGAACAATTGAACAAAGGAACAAATGAACAAATGAAGAAATGAACAAATGAACAAATGAACAAAGGATCAATTGAACAAATGTACAAATGAACAAATGAACACGTGTACAAATGAACAAATGAACACGTGTACAAATGAACAAATGAACACATGTACAAATGAACAAATGAACAAATGAACAAATGAACAAATGAACAAATGAACAAATTAACAAATGAACAAATGAACAAATGAAAAAATGAACAAATGAACAAATGAACAAATGAAAAAATGAACAAATGAACAAATGAAATAAGAACAAATGAACAAATGAACAAATGAATACGTTGAGAAATGAACAAACAATCAAATGAACATATGAACAAATGATCAAATGAACAAATGAACAAATGAACAAATGAACAAATGAACAAATGAAGAAAGGAAGAAATGAAGAAATGAAGAAATTAACAAATGAACAGATGAACAAATGAACAAATGAAGAAATGAACAAATGAACTAATGAACAAATCAACAAATGAACAAATCAACAAATGAACAAAGGAACAAAGGAACAAAGGAACAAAGGAACAAAGGAACAAATGAACAAATGAACAAAGGAACGAATGAACAAATGAACAAATGAACAAATGAACAAAGGATCAATTGAACAAATTAACAAATGAACAAATGAACTCATGTACAAATGACAAATGAACAAATGAACAAATGAACAAATGAACAAATGAACAAATGAACAAATGAACAAATGAACAAATGAACAAATGAACAAATGAACAAATGAACAAATGAACAAATGAACAAATGAACAAATGAACAAATGAAGAAATGAAGAAAGGAAGAAATGAAGAAATGAAGAAATGAACAAATGAACAGATGAACAAATGAACAAATGAAGAAGTGAACAAATGAACAAATGAACAAATGAAGAAATGAAGAAATGAACAAATGAACAAATGAACAAATGAACAATTGAACAAATGAACAAATGTACAAATGAACAAAAGAGCAAATGAACGAATGAACAAATGAACAAATGAATAAATGAACACATGTACAAATGAACAAATGAACACATGTACAAATGAACAAATTATAAACGAACAAACGAACAAAGGAACAAAATGAACAAGTGAACAAATGAACAAATGAACAAATGAACAAATGAACAAATGAACAAATGAATAAATGAACAAATGAACAAACGAACGAATGGACAAATGAACAAATTAACAAATGAACAAATGAACAAATGAACAAATGAACAAATGAACAAATGAACAAATGAACAAATGAACAAATGAACAAATGAACAAATGAACAAATGAACAAATGAACAAATGAACAAATGAACAAATGAACAAATGAACAAATGAACAAATGAACAAATGAACAAATGAACAAATGAACAAATGAACAAATGAACAAATGAACGAATGAACAAATGAACAAATGAGCAAATCAACAAATGAACAAATGAACAAATGAACAAATGAACAAATGAACAAATGAACAAAGGATCAATTGAACAAATGAAGAAATGAACAAATGAACACATGTACAAATGAACAAATGAACACATGTACAAATGAACAAATGAACAAATGAACACATGTACAAATGAACAAATGAACACATGTACAAATGAACAAATGAACAAATGAACAAACGAACAAACGAACAAAGGAACAAAATGAACAAGTGAACAAATGAACAAATGAACAAATGAAGAAATGAAGAAATGAAGAAATGAAGAAATGATGAAATGAAGAAATGAAGAAATGAAGAAATGAAGAAATGAAGAAATGAAGAAATGAACAGATGAACAAATGAACAAATGAACCATTGAACAAATGAACAAATGTACAAATGAACAAATGAAGAAATGAACAAATGAACGAATGAACAAATCAACAAATGAACAAATGAACAAATGAACACATGTACAAATGAACAAATGAACACATGTACATATGAAAAAATGAACAAACGAACAAACGAACAAATGAACAAATGAACAAATGAACAAATGAACAAAGGAACAAATGAACAAATGAACAAAGGAACAAATGAACAAATGAACAAATGAACAAAGGATCAATTGAACAAATGTACAAATGAACAAATGAACACGTGTACAAATGAACAAATGAACACATGTACAAATGAACAAATGAACAAATGAACAAATGAACAAATGAACAAATGAACAAATGAAAAAATGAACAAATCAACAAATGAACAAATGAACAAATGAAAAAATGAACAAATGAACAAATGAAATAAGAACAAATGAACAAATGAATACGTTGAGAAATGAACACACAATCAAATGAACATATGAACAAATGATCAAATGAACAAATGAACAAATGAACATATGAACAAATGAACAAATGAACAAATGAACAAATGAAGAAAGGAAGAAATGAAGAAATGAAGAAATGAAAAAATGAACAGATGAACAAATGAACAAATGAAGAAATGGACAAATGAACTAATGAACAAATCAACAAATGAACAAATCAACAAATGAACAAATGAGCAAAAGAACAAATGAACAAATGAACAAATGAACAAAGGATCAATTGAACAAATGAACACATGTACAAATGAACAAATGAACACATGTACAAATGAACAAATGAACACATGTACATATGAAAAAATGAACAAACGAACAAACGAACAAATGAACATATGAACAAATGAACAAAGGAACAAATGAACAAATGAACAAATGAACAAATGAACAAATGAACAAATGAACAAATGAACAAATGAAGAAAGGAAGAAATGAAGAAATGAAGAAATGAAAAAATGAACAGATGAGCAAATGAACAAATGAAGAAATGGACAAATGAACTAATGAACAAATCAACAAATGAACAAATCAACAAATGAACAAATGAGCAAATGAACAAATGAACAAATGAACAAATGAACATAGGATCAATTGAACAAATGAACAAATGAACAAATGAACAAATGAACAAATGAACAAACGAACAAATGAACAAATGAACAAATGAACAAATGAACAAATGAACAAATGAACAAATGAACAAACGAACGAATGGACAAATGAACAAATGAACAAATGAACAAACGAACGAATGGACAAATGAACAAATGAACAAATGAACACATTAAAAATTAACAAATGAACAAATGAACAAATTAACAAATGAACAAATGAAGAAATGAACAAATGAAGAAATGAAGAAATGAAGAAATGAACAAATGAACAAATGAAGAAATGAAGAAATGAACAAATTATAAACGAACAAACGAACAAAGGAACAAAATGAACAAGTGAACAAATGAACAAATGAACAAATGAACAAATGAACAAATGAACAAATGAACAAATGAATAAATGAACAAATGAACAAATGAACAAATGAACAAATGAACAAAGGATCAATTGAACAAATGAAGAAATGAACAAATGAACACATGTACAAATGAACAAATGAACACATGTACAAATGAACAAATGAACAAATGAACAAATGAACAAACGAACAAACGAACAAAGGAACAAAATGAACAAATGAAGAAATGAAGAAATGAAGAAATGAGGAAATGAAGAAATGTAGAAATGGAGAAATGAACAAATGAACAAATGAAGAAATGAAGAAATGAAGAAATGTAGAGATGATGAAATGAAGAAATGAAGAAATGAAGAAATGAAGAAATGAAGAAATGAAGAAATGAAGAAATGAAGAAATGAAGAAATGAACAGATGAACAAATGAACAAATGAACCATTGAACAAATGAAGAAATGTACAAATGAACAAATGAAGAAATGAACAAATGAACGAATGAACAAATCAACAAATCAACAAATGAACAAATGAACACATGTACAAATGAACAAATGAACACATGTACATATGAAAAAATGAACAAACGAACAAACGAACAAATGAACAAATAAACAAATGAACAAAGGAACAATTGAACAAAGGAACAAATGAACAAATGAAGAAATGAACAAATGAACAAATGAACAAAGGATCAATTGAACAAATGTACAAATGAACAAATGAACACGTGTACAAATGAACAAATGAACACGTGTACAAATGAACAAATGAACACATGTACAAATGAACAAATGAACAAATGAACAAATGAACAAATGAACAAATGAACAAATTAACAAATGAACAAATGAACAAATGAAAAAATGAACAAATGAACAAATGAACAAATGAACAAATGAACAAATGAACAAATGAAATAAGAACAAATGAACAAATGAACAAATGAATACGTTGAGAAATGAACAAACAATCAAATGAACATATGAACAAATGATCAAATGAACAAATGAACAAATGAACAAATGAACAAATGAACAAATGAAGAAAGGAAGAAATGAAGAAATGAAGAAATTAACAAATGAACAGATGAACAAATGAACAAATGAAGAAATGAACAAATGAACTAATGAACAAATCAACAAATGAACAAATCAACAAATGAACAAAGGAACAAAGGAACAAAGGAACAAAGGAACAAAGGAACAAATGAACAAATGAACAAAGGAACGAATGAACAAATGAACAAATGAACAAATGAACAAAGGATCAATTGAACAAATTAACAAATGAACAAATGAACTCATGTACAAATGACAAATGAACAAATGAACAAATGAACAAATGAACAAATGAACAAATGAACAAATGAACAAATGAACAAATGAACAAATGAACAAATGAACAAATGAACAAATGAACAAATGAACAAATGAACAAATGAACAAATGAAGAAATGAAGAAAGGAAGAAATGAAGAAATGAAGAAATGAACAAATGAACAGATGAACAAATGAACAAATGAAGAAGTGAACAAATGAACAAATGAACAAATGAAGAAATGAAGAAATGAACAAATGAACAAATGAACAAATGAACAATTGAACAAATGAACAAATGTACAAATGAACAAAAGAGCAAATGAACGAATGAACAAATGAACAAATGAATAAATGAACACATGTACAAATGAACAAATGAACACATGTACAAATGAACAAATTATAAACGAACAAACGAACAAAGGAACAAAATGAACAAGTGAACAAATGAACAAATGAACAAATGAACAAATGAACAAATGAACAAATGAATAAATGAACAAATGAACAAACGAACGAATGGACAAATGAACAAATTAACAAATGAACAAATGAACAAATGAACAAATGAACAAATGAACAAATGAACAAATGAACAAATGAACAAATGAACAAATGAACAAATGAACAAATGAACAAATGAACAAATGAACAAATGAACAAATGAACAAATGAACAAATGAACAAATGAACAAATGAACAAATGAACAAATGAACAAATGAACAAATGAACAAATGAACAAATGAACGAATGAACAAATGAACAAATGAGCAAATCAACAAATGAACAAATGAACAAATGAACAAATGAACAAATGAACAAATGAACAAAGGATCAATTGAACAAATGAAGAAATGAACAAATGAACACATGTACAAATGAACAAATGAACACATGTACAAATGAACAAATGAACAAATGAACACATGTACAAATGAACAAATGAACACATGTACAAATGAACAAATGAACAAATGAACAAACGAACAAACGAACAAAGGAACAAAATGAACAAGTGAACAAATGAACAAATGAACAAATGAAGAAATGAAGAAATGAAGAAATGAAGAAATGATGAAATGAAGAAATGAAGAAATGAAGAAATGAAGAAATGAAGAAATGAAGAAATGAACAGATGAACAAATGAACAAATGAACCATTGAACAAATGAACAAATGTACAAATGAACAAATGAAGAAATGAACAAATGAACGAATTAACAAATCAACAAATGAACAAATGAACAAATGAACACATGTACAAATGAACAAATGAACACATGTACATATGAAAAAATGAACAAACGAACAAACGAACAAATGAACAAATGAACAAATGAACAAATGAACAAAGGAACAAATGAACAAATGAACAAAGGAACAAATGAACAAATGAACAAATGAACAAAGGATCAATTGAACAAATGTACAAATGAACAAATGAACACGTGTACAAATGAACAAATGAACACATGTACAAATGAACAAATGAACAAATGAACAAATGAACAAATGAACAAATGAACAAATGAAAAAATGAACAAATCAACAAATGAACAAATGAACAAATGAAAAAATGAACAAATGAACAAATGAAATAAGAACAAATGAACAAATGAATACGTTGAGAAATGAACACACAATCAAATGAACATATGAACAAATGATCAAATGAACAAATGAACAAATGAACATATGAACAAATGAACAAATGAACAAATGAACAAATGAAGAAAGGAAGAAATGAAGAAATGAAGAAATGAAAAAATGAACAGATGAACAAATGAACAAATGAAGAAATGGACAAATGAACTAATGAACAAATCAACAAATGAACAAATCAACAAATGAACAAATGAGCAAAAGAACAAATGAACAAATGAACAAATGAACAAAGGATCAATTGAACAAATGAACACATGTACAAATGAACAAATGAACACATGTACAAATGAACAAATGAACACATGTACATATGAAAAAATGAACAAACGAACAAACGAACAAATGAACATATGAACAAATGAACAAAGGAACAAATGAACAAATGAACAAATGAACAAATGAACAAATGAACAAATGAACAAATGAACAAATGAAGAAAGGAAGAAATGAAGAAATGAAGAAATGAAAAAATGAACAGATGAGCAAATGAACAAATGAAGAAATGGACAAATGAACTAATGAACAAATCAACAAATGAACAAATCAACAAATGAACAAATGAGCAAATGAACAAATGAACAAATGAACAAATGAACAAAGGATCAATTGAACAAATGAACAAATGAACAAATGAACAAATGAACAAATGAACAAACGAACAAATGAACAAATGAACAAATGAACAAATGAACAAATGAACAAATGAACAAATGAACAAACGAACGAATGGACAAATGAACAAATGAACAAATGAACAAACGAACGAATGGACAAATGAACAAATGAACAAATGAACACATTAAAAATTAACAAATGAACAAATGAACAAATTAACAAATGAACAAATGAAGAAATGAACAAATGAAGAAATGAAGAAATGAAGAAATGAACAAATGAACAAATGAAGAAATGAAGAAATGAACAAATTATAAACGAACAAACGAACAAAGGAACAAAATGAACAAGTGAACAAATGAACAAATGAACAAATGAACAAATGAACAAATGAACAAATGAACAAATGAATAAATGAACAAATGAACAAATGAACAAATGAACAAATGAACAAAGGATCAATTGAACAAATGAAGAAATGAACAAATGAACACATGTACAAATGAACAAATGAACACATGTACAAATGAACAAATGAACAAATGAACAAATGAACAAACGAACAAACGAACAAAGGAACAAAATGAACAAATGAAGAAATGAAGAAATGAAGAAATGAGGAAATGAAGAAATGTAGAAATGGAGAAATGAACAAATGAAGAAATGAAGAAATGAACAAATGAACAAATGAACAATTGACGAATGAACAAATGTACAAATGAACAAATGAACAAATGAACGAATGAACAAATCAACAAATGAACAAATAAACAAATGTACAAATGAACAAATGAACGAATGAACAAATCAACAAATGAGCAAATCAACAAATGAACAAATGAACAAATGAACAAAGGAACAAATGAACAAATGAACAAATGAAAAAAGGATCAATTGAACAAATGAACATATGAAAAAAGGATCAATTGAACAAATGAACATATGAACAAATGAACACATGTACAGATGAACAAATGAATACATGTACAAATGAACAAATGAACAAACGAACAAACGAACAAACGAACAAACGAACAAAGGAACAAAATGAACAAGAGAACGAATGAACAAATGAACAAATGAAGAAATGAAGAAATGAAGAAATGAAGAAATGAAGAAATGAAGAAATGAAGAAATGAATAAATGATGAAATGAAGAAATGAAGAGATGAAGAAATGAAGAAATGAAGAAATGAAGAAATGAAGAAATGAAGAAATGAACAGATGAACAAATGAACAAATGAACCATTGAACAAATGAACAAATGTACAAATGAACAAATGAAGAAATGAACAAATGAACGAATGAACAAATCAACAAATGAACAAATGAACAAATGAACACATGTACAAATGAACAAATGAACACATGTACATATGAAAAAATGAACAAACGAACAAACGAACAAATGAACAAATGAACAAATGAACAAAGGAACAAATGAACAAATGAACAAATGAACAAAGGAACAAATGAACAAATGAAGAAATGAACAAATGAACAAATGAACAAAGGATCAATTGAACAAATGTACAAATGAACAAATGAACACGTGTACAAATGAACAAATGAACACGTGTACAAATGAACAAATGAACAAATGAACACATGTACAAATGAACAAATGAACACATGAACAAATGAACAAATGAACAAATGAACAAATTAACAAATGAACAAATGAACAAATGAACAAATGAAAAAATTAACAAATGAACAAATGAACAAATGAAAAAATGAACAAATGAACAAATGAAATAAGAACAAATGAACAAATGAACAAATGAATACGTTGAGAAATGAACAAACAATCAAATGAACATATGAACAAATGATCAAATGAACAAATGAACAAATGAACAAATGAACAAATGAAGAAAGGAAGAAATGAAGAAATGAAGAAATGAACAAATGAACAGATGAACAAATGAACAAATGAAGAAATGAGCAAATGAACTAATGAACAAATCAACAAATGAACAAATCAACAAATGAACAAAGGAACAAAGGAACAAAGGAACAAAGGAACAAAGGAACAAATGAACAAATGAACAAAGGAACGAATGAACAAATGAACAAATGAACAAATGAACAAAGGATCAATTGAACAAATTAACAAATGAACAAATGAACAAATGAACAAATGAACAAATGAACAAATGAACAAATGAACAAATGAACAAATGAACAAATGAACAAATGAACAAATGAACAAATGAAGAAATGAAGAAAGGAAGAAATGAAGAAATGAAGAAATGAACAAATGAACAGATGAACAAATGAACAAATGAACAAATGAACAAATGAACAAATGAACAAATGAAGAAATGAAGAAATGAACAAATGAACAAATGAACTAATGAACAATTGAACAAATGAACAAATGTACAAATGAACAAAAGAGCAAATGAACGAATGAACAAATGAACAAATGAACAAATGAACACATGTACAAATGAACAAATGAACACATGTACAAATGAACAAATTATAAACGAACAAACGAACAAAGGAACAAAATGAACAAGTGAACAAATGAACAAATGAACAAATGAACAAATGAACAAATGAATAAATGAACAAATGAACAAACGAACGAATGGACAAATGAACAAATTAACAAATGAACAAATGAACAAAGGAACAAATGAACAAATGAACAAAGGAACGAATGAACAAATGAACAAATGGTCAAATGAACAAAGGATCAATTGAACAAATTAACAAATGAACAAATGAACAAATGAACAAATGAAGAAATGAAGAAAGGAAGAAATGAAGAAATGAAGAAATGAACAAATGAACAGATGAACAAATGAACAAATGAAGAAATGAACAAATCAACAAATGAACAAATCAACAAATGAACAAATGAACAAAGGAACAAATGAACAAATGAACAAAGGAACGAATGAACAAATGAACAAATGAACAAATGAACAAAGGATCAATTGAACAAATTAACAAATGAACAAATGAACAAATGTACATATGAAAAAATGAACAAACGAACAAACGAACAAATGAACAAATGAACAAATGAACAAATGAACAAATGAACAAATGAACAAATGAACAAATGAACAAAGGATCAATTGAACAAATTAACAAATGAACAAATGAACAAATGTACATATGAAAAAATGAACAAACGAACAAACGAACAAATGAACAAATGAACAAATGAACAAATGAACAAATGAACAAATGAACAAATGAACAAATGAACAAATGAACAAATGAACAAATGAACAAATGAACAAATGAACAAAGGATCAATTGAACAAATGAAGAAATGAACAAATGAACACATGTACAAATGAACAAATGAACACATGTACAAATGAACAAATGAACAAATGAACACATGTACAAATGAACAAATGAACACATGTACAAATGAACAAATGAACAAATGAACAAACGAACAAACGAACAAAGGAACAAAATGAACAAGTGAACAAATGAACAAATGAAGAAATGAAGAAATGAAGAAATGAAGAAATGAAGAAATGATGAAATGAAGAAATGAAGAAATGAAGCAATGAAGAAATGAAGAAATGAAGAAATGAACAGATGAACAAATGAACAAATGAACCATTGAACAAATGAACAAATGTACAAATGAACAAATGAAGAAATGAACAAATGAACGAATGAACAAATCAACAAATGAACAAATGAACAAATGAACACATGTACAAATGAACAAATGAACACATGTACATATGAAAAAATGAACAAACGAACAAACGAACAAATGAACAAATGAACAAATGAACAAATGAACAAAGGAACAAATGAACAAATGAACAAAGGAACAAATGAACAAATGAACAAATGAACAAAGGATCAATTGAACAAATGTACAAATGAACAAATGAACACGTGTACAAATGAACAAATGAACACATGTACAAATGAACAAATGAACAAATGAACAAATGAACAAATGAACAAATGAACAAATGAAATAAGAACAAATGAACAAATGAATACGTTGAGAAATGAACAAACAATCAAATGAACATATGAACAAATGATCAAATGAACAAATGAACAAATGAACATATGAACAAATGAACAAATGAACAAATGAACAAATGAAGAAAGGAAGAAATGAAGAAATGAAGAAATGAAAAAATGAACAGATGAACAAATGAACAAATGAAGAAATGGACAAATGAACTAATGAACAAATCAACAAATGAACAAATCAACAAATGAACAAATGAGCAAAAGAACAAATGAACAAATGAACAAATGAACAAAGGATCAATTGAACAAATGAACAAATGAACAAATGAACACATGTACAAATGAACAAATGAACACATGTACAAATGAACAAATGAACACATGTACATATGAAAAAATGAACAAACGAACAAACGAACAAATGAACAAATGAACAAATGAACAAATGAACAAAGGAACAAATGAACAAATGAACAAATGAACAAATGAACAAATGAACAAATGAACAAATGAACAAATGAAGAAAGGAAGAAATGAAGAAATGAAGAAATGAAAAAATGAACAGATGAGCAAATGAACAAATGAAGAAATGGACAAATGAACTAATGAACAAATCAACAAATGAACAAATCAACAAATGAACAAATCAACAAATGAACAAATGAGCAAATGAACAAATGAACAAATGAACAAATGAACAAAGGATCAATTGAACAAATGAACAAATGAACAAATGAACAAATGAACAAATGAACAAATGAACAAACGAACAAATGAACAAATGAACAAATGAACAAATGAACAAATGAACAAATGAACAAATGAACAAATGAACAAACGAACGAATGGACAAATGAACAAATGAACAAATGAACAAACGAACGAATGGACAAATGAACAAATGAACAAATGAACACATTAAAAATTAACAAATGAACAAATGAACAAATTAACAAATGAACAAATGAAGAAATGAACAAATGAACAAATGAAGAAATGAACAAATGAACAAATGCACAAATGAAGAAATGAAGAAATGAACAAATTATAAACGAACAAACGAACAAAGGAACAAAATGAACAAGTGAACAAATGAACAAATGAACAAATGAACAAATGAACAAATGAATAAATGAACAAATGAACAAATGAACAAATGAACAAATGAACAAAGGATCAATTGAACAAATGAAGAAATGAACAAATGAAGAAATGAAGAAATGAAGAAATGAAGAAATGAAGAAATGAAGAAATGAAGAAATGAAGAAATGAAGAAATGAAGAAATGAAGAAATGAAGAAATGAACAAATGAAGAAATGAACAAATGAACAAATGAACAAATGAACAATTGACGAATGAACAAATGTACAAATGAACAAATGAACAAATGAACGAATGAACAAATCAACAAATGAACAAATAAACAAATGTACAAATGAAAAAATGAACGAATGAACAAATCAACAAATGAGCAAATCAACAAATGAACAAATGAACAAATGAACAAAGGAACAAATGAACAAATGAACAAATGAAAAAAGGATCAATTGAACAAATGAACATATGAACAAATGAACACATGTACAGATGAACAAATGAATACATGTACAAATGAACAAATGAACAAACGAACAAACGAACAAACGAACAAAGGAACAAAATGAACAAGAGAACAAATGAACAAATGAACAAATGAAGAAATGAAGAAATGAAGAAATGAATAAATGATGAAATGAAGAAATGAAGAGATGAAGAGATGAAGAAATGAAGAAATGAAGAAATGAAGAAATGAAGAAATGAAGAAATGAACAGATGAACAAATGAACAAATGAACCATTGAACAAATGAACAAATGTACAAATGAACAAATGAACGAATGAACAAATCAACAAATGAACAAATGAACAAATGAACACATGTACAAATGAACAAATGAACACATGTACATATGAAAAAATGAACAAACGAACAAACGAACAAATGAACAAATGAACAAATGAACAAAGGAACAAATGAACAAATGAACAAATGAACAAAGGAACAAATGAACAAATGAAGAAATGAACAAATGAAGAAATGAAGAAATGAACAAATGAACAAAGGATCAATTGAACAAATGTACAAATGAACAAATGAACACGTGTACAAATGAACAAATGAACACGTGTACAAATGAACAAATGATCAAATGAACAAATGAACAAATGAACAAATGAACAAATGAACAAATGAACAAATGAACAAATGAACAAATGAACAAATGAACAAATGAACAAATGAACAAATGAACAAATGAAGAAATGAAGAAATGAAGAAAGGAAGAAATGAAGAAATGAAGAAATGAACAAATGAACAGATGAACAAACGAACAAAGGAACAAAATGAACAAGTGAACAAATGAACAAATGAACAAATGAACAAATGAACAAATGAATAAATGAACAAATGAACAAACGAACGAATGGACAAATGAACAAATTAACAAATGAACAAATGAACAAAGGAACAAATGAACAAATGAACAAAGGAACGAATGAACAAATGAACAAATGGTCAAATGAACAAAGGATCAATTGAACAAATTAACAAATGAACAAATGAACAAATGAACAAATGAAGAAATGAAGAAAGGAAGAAATGAAGAAATGAAGAAATGAACAAATGAACAGATGAAGAAATGAACAAATGAAGAAATGAACAAATCAACAAATGAACAAATCAACAAATGAACAAATGAACAAAGGAACAAATGAACAAATGAACAAAGGAACGAATGAACAAATGAACAAATGAACAAATGAACAAAGGATCAATTGAACAAATTAACAAATGAACAAATGAACAAATGAACAAATGAACAAATGAACAAATGAACAAATGAACAAATGAACAAATCAACAAATGAACAAATGAACACATGAACAAATTAACAAATCAACAAATGAACAAATGAACAAATGAACAAAGGAACATATGAACAAATGAACAAAGGAACAAATGAACAAATGAAGAAATGAAGAAATGAAGAAATGAAGAAATTAACAAATGATCAGATGAACAAATGAACAAATGAACAAATGAACAAATGAACAAATGAACAAATGAACAAATGAACAAATGAACAAATGAACAAATGAACAAATGAACAAATG
Organism: Megalopta genalis; assembly: GCF_051020955.1. Classification (NCBI taxonomy): domain Eukaryota; kingdom Metazoa; phylum Arthropoda; class Insecta; order Hymenoptera; family Halictidae; genus Megalopta; species Megalopta genalis. The sequence goes on from NW_027476095.1 coordinate 2,636,129, forward strand.
AACAAATGAACAAATGTACAAATGAACAAATGAACAAATGAACGAATGAACAAATCAACAAATGAACAAATCAACAAATGAACAAATGAACAAAGGAACAAATGAACAAAGGAACAAATGAACAAATGAACAAATGAACAAATGAACAAATGAACAAAGGATCAATTGAACAAATGAAGAAATGAACAAATGAACACATGTACAAATGAACAAATGAACACATGTACAAATGAACAAATGAACAAATGAACAAATGAACAAACGAACAAACGAACAAAGGATCAATTGAACAAATGAAGAAATGAACAAATGAACACATGTACAAATGAACAAATGAACACATGTACAAATGAACAAATGAACAAATGAACAAATGAACAAACGAACAAACGAACAAAGGAACAAAATGAACAAATGAAGAAATGAAGAAATGAAGAAATGAAGAAATGAAGAAATGAAGAAATGAAGAAATGAAGAAATGAAGAAATGAAGAAATGAAGAAATGAAGAAATGAACAAATGAAGAAATGAACAAATGAACAAATGAACAAATGAACAATTGACGAATGAACAAATGTACAAATGAACAAATGAACAAATGAACGAATGAACAAATCAACAAATGAACAAATAAACAAATGTACAAATGAACAAATGAACGAATGAACAAATCAACAAATGAGCAAATCAACAAATGAACAAATGAACAAATGAACAAAGGAACAAATGAACAAATGAACAAATGAAAAAAGGATCAATTGAACAAATGAACATATGAACAAATGAACACATGTACAGATGAACAAATGAATACATGTACAAATGAACAAATGAACAAACGAACAAACGAACAAACGAACAAAGGAACAAAATGAACAAGAGAACAAATGAACAAATGAACAAATGAAGAAATGAAGAAATGAAGAAATGAAGAAATGAATAAATGATGAAATGAAGAAATGAAGAGATGAAGAGATGAAGAAATGAAGAAATGAAGAAATGAAGAAATGAAGAAATGAACAGATGAACAAATGAACAAATGAACCATTGAACAAATGAACAAATGTACAAATGAACAAATGAAGAAATGAACAAATGAACGAATGAACAAATCAACAAATGAACAAATGAACAAATGAACACATGTACAAATGAACAAATGAACACATGTACATATGAAAAAATGAACAAACGAACAAACGAACAAATGAACAAATGAACAAATGAACAAAGGAACAAAGGAACAAATGAACAAATGAACAAATGAACAAAGGAACAAATGAACAAATGAAGAAATGAACAAATGAAGAAATGAACAAATGAAAAAATGAACAAAGGATCAATTGAACAAATGTACAAATGAACAAATGAACACGTGTACAAATGAACAAATGAACACGTGTACAAATGAACAAATGATCAAATGAACAAATGAACAAATGAACAAATGAACAAATGAACAAATGAACAAATGAACAAATGAACAAATGAACAAATGAACAAATGAACAAATGAACAAATGAACAAATGAACAAATGAACAAATGAACAAATGAACAAATGAAGAAATGAAGAAATGAAGAAAGGAAGAAATGAAGAAATGAAGAAATGAACAAATGAACAGATGAACAAATGAACAAATGAACAAATGAACAAATGAACAAATGAACAAATGAAGAAATGAAGAAATGAACAAATGAACAAATGAACTAATGAACAATTGAACAAATGAACAAATGTACAAATGAACAAAAGAGCAAATGAACGAATGAACAAATGAACAAATGAACACATGTACAAATGAACAAATGAACACATGTACAAATGAACAAATGAACAAATGTACAAATGAACAAATGAAGAAATGAACAAATGAACGAATGAACAAATCAACAAATGAACAAATGAACAAATGAACACATGTACAAATGAACAAATGAACACATGTACATATGAAAAAATGAACAAACGAACAAACGAACAAATGAACAAATGAACAAATGAACAAAGGAACAAATGAACAAATGAACAAATGAACAAAGGAACAAATGAACAAATGAAGAAATGAACAAATGAACAAATGAACAAAGGATCAATTGAACAAATGTACAAATGAACAAATGAACACGTGTACAAATGAACAAATGAACACGTGTACAAATGAACAAATGAACAAATGAACACATGTACAAATGAACAAATGAAAAAATGAACAAATGAACAAATGAACAAATGAAAAAATGAACAAATGAACAAATGAAATAAGAACAAATGAACAAATGAACAAATGAATACGTTGAGAAATGAACAAACAATCAAATGAACATATGAACAAATGATCAAATGAACAAATGAACAAATGAACAAATGAACAAATGAAGAAAGGAAGAAATGAAGAAATGAAGAAATGAACAAATGAACAGATGAACAAATGAACAAATGAAGAAATGAGCAAATGAACTAATGAACAAATGAACAAAGGATCAATTGAACAAATGTACAAATGAACAAATGAACACGTGTACAAATGAACAAATGAACACGTGTACAAATGAACAAATGAACAAATGAACACATGTACAAATGAACAAATGAAAAAATGAACAAATGAACAAATGAACAAATGAAAAAATGAACAAATGAACAAATGAAATAAGAACAAATGAACAAATGAACAAATGAATACGTTGAGAAATGAACAAACAATCAAATGAACATATGAACAAATGATCAAATGAACAAATGAACAAATGAACGAATGAACAAATCAACAAATGAACAAATGAACAAATGAACACATGTACAAATGAACAAATGAACACATGTACATATGAAAAAATGAACAAACGAACAAACGAACAAATGAACAAATGAACAAATGAACAAAGGAACAAATGAACAAATGAACAAATGAACAAAGGAACAAATGAACAAATGAAGAAATGAACAAATGAACAAATGAACAAAGGATCAATTGAACAAATGTACAAATGAACAAATGAACACGTGTACAAATGAACAAATGAACACGTGTACAAATGAACAAATGAACAAATGAACACATGTACAAATGAACAAATGAAAAAATGAACAAATGAACAAATGAACAAATGAAAAAATGAACAAATGAACAAATGAAATAAGAACAAATGAACAAATGAACAAATGAATACGTTGAGAAATGAACAAACAATCAAATGAACAAATGAACACATGTACAAATGAACAAATGAAAAAATGAACAAATGAACAAATGAACAAATGAAAAAATGAACAAATGAACAAATGAAATAAGAACAAATGAACAAATGTACAAATGAACAAATGAAGAAATGAACAAATGAACGAATGAACAAATCAACAAATGAACAAATGAACAAATGAACACATGTACAAATGAACAAATGAACACATGTACATATGAAAAAATGAACAAACGAACAAACGAACAAATGAACAAATGAACAAATGAACAAAGGAACAAATGAACAAATGAACAAATGAACAAAGGAACAAATGAACAAATGAAGAAATGAACAAATGAACAAATGAACAAAGGATCAATTGAACAAATGTACAAATGAACAAATGAACACGTGTACAAATGAACAAATGAACACGTGTACAAATGAACAAATGAACAAATGAACACATGTACAAATGAACAAATGAAAAAATGAACAAATGAACAAATGAACAAATGAAAAAATGAACAAATGAACAAATGAAATAAGAACAAATGAACAAATGAACAAATGAATACGTTGAGAAATGAACAAACAATCAAATGAACATATGAACAAATGATCAAATGAACAAATGAACAAATGAACAAATGAACAAATGAAGAAAGGAAGAAATGAAGAAATGAAGAAATGAACAAATGAACAGATGAACAAATGAACAAATGAAGAAATGAGCAAATGAACTAATGAACAAATGAACAAAGGATCAATTGAACAAATGTACAAATGAACAAATGAACACGTGTACAAATGAACAAATGAACACGTGTACAAATGAACAAATGAACAAATGAACACATGTACAAATGAACAAATGAAAAAATGAACAAATGAACAAATGAACAAATGAAAAAATGAACAAATGAACAAATGAAATAAGAACAAATGAACAAATGAACAAATGAATACGTTGAGAAATGAACAAACAATCAAATGAACATATGAACAAATGATCAAATGAACAAATGAACAAATGAACGAATGAACAAATCAACAAATGAACAAATGAACAAATGAACACATGTACAAATGAACAAATGAACACATGTACATATGAAAAAATGAACAAACGAACAAACGAACAAATGAACAAATGAACAAATGAACAAAGGAACAAATGAACAAATGAACAAATGAACAAAGGAACAAATGAACAAATGAACAAATGAACAAATGAACAAATGAACAAATGAAGAAAGGAAGAAATGAAGAAATGAAGAAATGAACAAATGAACAGATGAACAAATGAACAAATGAAGAAATGAGCAAATGAACTAATGAACAAATCAACAAATGAACAAATCAACAAATGAACAAAGGAACAAAGGAACAAAGGAACAAAGGAACAAACGAACAAATGAACAAAGGAACGAATGAACAAATGAACAAATGAACAAATGAACAAAGGATCAATTGAACAAATTAACAAATGAACAAATGAACTCATGTACAAATGACAAATGAACAAATGAACAAATGATCAAATGAACAAATGAACAAATGAACAAATGAACAAATGAACAAATGAACAAATGAACAAATGAACAAATGAACAAATGAACAAATGAACAAAGGATCAATTGAACAAATGAACAAATGATGAAATGAAGAAATGAAGAAATGAAGCAATGAAGAAATGAAGAAATGAAGAAATGAACAGATGAACAAATGAACAAATCAACAAATGAACAAATGAGCAAAAGAACAAATGAACAAATGAACAAATGAACAAAGGATCAATTGAACAAATGAACAAATGAACAAATGAACACATGTACAAATGAACAAATGAACACATGTACAAATGAACAAATGAACACATGTACATATGAAAAAATGAACAAACGAACAAACGAACAAATGAACAAATGAACAAATGAACAAATGAACAAAGGAACAAATGAACAAATGAACAAATGAACAAATGAACAAATGAACAAATGAACAAATGAACAAATGAAGAAAGGAAGAAATGAAGAAATGAAGAAATGAAAAAATGAACAGATGAGCAAATGAACAAATGAAGAAATGGACAAATGAACTAATGAACAAATCAACAAATGAACAAATCAACAAATGAACAAATGAGCAAATGAACAAATAAACAAATGAACAAATGAACAAAGGATCAATTGAACAAATGAACAAATGAACAAATGAACAAATGAACAAATGAACAAATGAACAAATGAAGAAATGAACAAATGAAGAAATGAACAAATGAACATATGAACAAAGGATCAATTGAACAAATGTACAAATGAACAAATGAACACGTGTACAAATGAACAAATGAACACGTGAACAAATGAACAAATGATCAAATGAACAAATGAACAAATGAACAAATGAACAAATGAACAAATGAACAAATGAACAAATGAACAAATGAACAAATGAACAAATGAACAAATGAACAAATGAACAAATGAACAAATGAACAAATGAACAAATGAACAAATGAAGAAATGAAGAAATGAAGAAAGGAAGAAATGAAGAAATGAACAAATGAACAAATGAACAGATGAACAAATGAACAAATGAACAAATGAACAAATGAACAAATGAACAAATGAAGAAATGAAGAAATGAACAAATGAACAAATGAACTAATGAACAATTGAACAAATGAACAAATGTACAAATGAACAAAAGAGCAAATGAACGAATGAACAAATGAACAAATGAACACATGTACAAATGAACAAATGAACACATGTACAAATGAACAAATGAACACATGTACAAATGAACAAATTATAAACGAACAAACGAACAAAGGAACAAAATGAACAAGTGAACAAATGAACAAATGAACAAATGAACAAATGAACAAATGAATAAATGAACAAATGAACAAACGAACGAATGGACAAATGAACAAATTAACAAATGAACAAATGAACAAAGGAACAAATGAACAAATGAACAAAGGAACGAATGAACAAATGAACAAAGGAACGAATGAACAAATGAACAAATGGTCAAATGAACAAAGGATCAATTGAACAAATTAACAAATGAACAAATGAACAAATGAACAAATGAAGAAATGAAGAAAGGAAGAAATGAAGAAATGAAGAAATGAAGAAATGAACAAATGAACAGATGAAGAAATGAACAAATGAAGAAATGAACAAATCAACAAATGAACAAATCAACAAATGAACAAATGAACAAAGGAACAAATGAACAAATGAACAAAGGAACGAATGAACAAATGAACAAATGAACAAATGAACAAAGGATCAATTGAACAAATTAACAAATGAACAAATGAACAAATGAACAAATGAACAAATGAACAAATGAACAAATGAACAAATCAACAAATGAACAAATGAACACATGAACAAATTAACAAATCAACAAATGAACAAATGAACAAATGAACAAAGGAACATATGAACAAATGAACAAAGGAACAAATGAACAAATGAAGAAATGAAGAAATGAAGAAATTAACAAATGATCAGATGAACAAATGAACAAATGAACAAATGAACAAATGAACAAATGAACAAATGAACAAATGAACAAATGAACAAATGAACAAATGAACACGTGTACAAATGAACAAATGATCAAATGAACAAATGAACAAATGAACAAATGAACAAATGAACAAATGAACAAATGAACAAATGAACAAATGAACAAATGAACAAATGAACAAATGAACAAATGAACAAATGAACAAATGAACAAATGAACAAATGAACAAATGAACAAATGAACAAATGAAGAAATGAAGAAATGAAGAAATGAAGAAAGGAAGAAATGAAGAAATGAACAAATGAACAAATGAACAGATGAACAAATGAACAAATGAACAAATGAACAAATGAACAAATGAACAAATGAAGAAATGAAGAAATGAACAAATGAACAAATGAACAAATGAACAAATGAAGAAAGGAAGAAATGAAGAAATGAAGAAATGAAAAAATGAACAGATGAGCAAATGAACAAATGAAGAAATGGACAAATGAACTAATGAACAAATCAACAAATGAACAAATCAACAAATGAACAAATGAGCAAATGAACAAATGAACAAATGAACAAATGAACAAAGGATCAATTGAACAAATGAACAAATGAACAAATGAACAAATGAACAAATGAACAAATGAACAAATGAAGAAATGAACAAATGAAGAAATGAACAAATGAAGAAATGAACAAATGAACATATGAACAAAGGATCAATTGAACAAATGTACAAATGAACAAATGAACACGTGTACAAATGAACAAATGAACACGTGTACAAATGAACAAATGATCAAATGAACAAATGAACAAATGAACAAATGAACAAATGAACAAATGAACAAATGAACAAATGAACAAATGAACAAATGAACAAATGAACAAATGAACAAATGAACAAATGAACAAATGAACAAATGAACAAATGAACAAATGAAGAAATGAAGAAAGGAAGAAATGAAGAAATGAAGAAATGAACAAATGAACAGATGAACAAATGAACAAATGAACAAATGAACAAATGAACAAATGAACAAATGAAGAAATGAAGAAATGAACAAATGAACAAATGAACTAATGAACAATTGAACAAATGAACAAATGTACAAATGAACAAAAGAGCAAATGAACGAATGAACAAATGAACAAATGAACACATGTACAAATGAACAAATGAACACATGTACAAATGAACAAATGAACAAATGTACAAATGAACAAATGAAGAAATGAACAAATGAACGAATGAACAAATCAACAAATGAACAAATGAACAAATGAACACATGTACAAATGAACAAATGAACACATGTACATATGAAAAAATGAACAAACGAACAAACGAACAAATGAACAAATGAACAAATGAACAAAGGAACAAATGAACAAATGAACAAATGAACAAAGGAACAAATGAACAAATGAAGAAATGAACAAATGAACAAATGAACAAAGGATCAATTGAACAAATGTACAAATGAACAAATGAACACGTGTACAAATGAACAAATGAACACGTGTACAAATGAACAAATGAACAAATGAACACATGTACAAATGAACAAATGAACACATGAACAAATGAACAAATGAACAAATGAACAAATTAACAAATGAACAAATGAACAAATGAAAAAATGAACAAATGAACAAATGAACAAATGAAAAAATGAACAAATGAACAAATGAAATAAGAACAAATGAACAAATGAACAAATGAATACGTTGAGAAATGAACAAACAATCAAATGAACATATGAACAAATGATCAAATGAACAAATGAACAAATGAACAAATGAACACATGAACAAATTAACAAATCAACAAATGAACAAATGAACAAATGAACAAAGGAACATATGAACAAATGAACAAAGGAACAAATGAACAAATGAAGAAATGAAGAAATGAAGAAATTAACAAATGATCAGATGGACAAATGAACAAATGAACAAATGAACAAATGAACAAATGAACAAATGAACAAATGAACAAATGAACAAATGAACAAATGAACACGTGTACAAATGAACAAATGATCAAATGAACAAATGAACAAATGAACAAATGAACAAATGAACAAATGAACAAATGAACAAATGAACAAATGAACAAATGAACAAATGAACAAATGAACAAATGAACAAATGAACAAATGAACAAATGAACAAATGAACAAATGAACAAATGAACAAATGAAGAAATGAAGAAATGAAGAAAGGAAGAAATGAAGAAATGAAGAAATGAACAAATGAACAGATGAACAAATGAACAAATGAACAAATGAACAAATGAACAAATGAACAAATGAAGAAATGAAGAAATGAACAAATGAACAAATGAACAAATGTACAAATGAACAAATGAAGAAAGGACGAAATGAAGAAATGAAGAAATGAAAAAATGAACAGATGAGCAAATGAACAAATGAAGAAATGGACAAATGAACTAATGAACAAATCAACAAATGAACAAATCAACAAATGAACAAATGAGCAAATGAACAAATGAACAAATGAACAAATGAACAAAGGATCAATTGAACAAATGAACAAATGAACAAATGAACAAATGAACAAATGAACAAATGAACAAATGAAGAAATGAACAAATGAAGAAATGAACAAATGAACATATGAACAAAGGATCAATTGAACAAATGTACAAATGAACAAATGAACACGTGTACAAATGAACAAATGAACACGTGTACAAATGAACAAATGATCAAATGAACAAATGAACAAATGAACAAATGAACAAATGAACAAATGAACAAATGAACAAATGAACAAATGAACAAATGAACAAATGAACAAATGAACAAATGAACAAATGAACAAATGAACAAATGAACAAATGAACAAATGAAGAAATGAAGAAATGAAGAAAGGAAGAAATGAAGAAATGAAGAAATGAACAAATGAACAGATGAACAAATGAACAAATGAACAAATGAACAAATGAACAAATGAACAAATGAAGAAATGAACAAATGAACAAATGAACTAATGAACTAATGAACAATTGAACAAATGAACAAATGTACAAATGAACAAAAGAGCAAATGAACGAATGAACAAATGAACAAATGAACACATGTACAAATGAACAAATGAACACATGTACAAATGAACAAATGAACAAATGTACAAATGAACAAATGAAGAAATGAACAAATGAACGAATGAACAAATCAACAAATGAACAAATGAACAAATTAACACATGTACAAATGAACAAATGAACACATGTACATATGAAAAAATGAACAAACGAACAAACGAACAAATGAACAAATGAACAAATGAACAAAGGAACAAATGAACAAATGAACAAATGAACAAAGGAACAAATGAACAAATGAAGAAATGAACAAATGAACAAATGAACAAAGGATCAATTGAACAAATGTACAAATGAACAAATGAACACGTGTACAAATGAACAAATGAACACGTGTACAAATGAACAAATGAACACGTGTACAAATGAACAAATGAACAAATGAACACATGTACAAATGAACAAATGAACACATGAACAAATGAACAAATGAACAAATGAACAAATTAACAAATGAACAAATGAACAAATGAAAAAATGAACAAATGAACAAATGAACAAATGAAAAAATGAACAAATGAACAAATGAAATAAGAACAAATGAACAAATGAACAAATGAATACGTTGAGAAATGAACAAACAATCAAATGAACATATGAACAAATGATCAAATGAACAAATGAACAAATGAACAAATGAACAAATGAAGAAAGGAAGAAATGAAGAAATGAAGAAATGAACAAATGAACAGATGAACAAATGAACAAATGAAGAAATGAGCAAATGAACTAATGAACAAATCAACAAATGAACAAATCAACAAATGAACAAAGGAACAAAGGAACAAAGGAACAAAGGAACAAATGAACAAATGAACAAAGGAACGAATGAACAAATGAACAAATGAACAAATGAACAAAGGATCAATTGAACAAATTAACAAATGAACAAATGAACTCATGTACAAATGACAAATGAACAAATGAACAAATGATCAAATGAACAAATGAACAAATGAACAAATGAACAAATGAACAAATGAACAAATGAACAAATGAACAAATGAACAAATGAACAAATGAACAAATGAACAAAGGATCAATTGAACAAATGAACAAATGATGAAATGAAGAAATGAAGAAATGAAGCAATGAAGAAATGAAGAAATGAAAAAATGAACAGATGAGCAAATGAACAAATGAAGAAATGGACAAATGAACTAATGAACAAATCAACAAATGAACAAATCAACAAATGAACAAATGAGCAAATGAACAAATGAACAAATGAACAAATGAACAAAGGATCAATTGAACAAATGAACAAATGAACAAATGAACAAATGAACAAATGAACAAATGAACAAATGAAGAAATGAACAAATGAAGAAATGAACAAATGAACATATGAACAAAGGATCAATTGAACAAATGTACAAATGAACAAATGAACACGTGTACAAATGAACAAATGAACACGTGTACAAATGAACAAATGATCAAATGAACAAATGAACAAATGAACAAATGAACAAATGAACAAATGAACAAATGAACAAATGAACAAATGAACAAATGAACAAATGAACAAATGAACAAATGAACAAATGAACAAATGAACAAATGAACAAATGAACAAATGAACAAATGAACAAATGAACAAATGAAGAAATGAAGAAATGAAGAAAGGAAGAAATGAAGAAATGAACAAATGAACAAATGAACAGATGAACAAATGAACAAATGAACAAATGAACAAATGAACAAATGAACAAATGAAGAAATGAAGAAATGAACAAATGAACAAATGAACTAATGAACAATTGAACAAATGAACAAATGTACAAATGAACAAAAGAGCAAATGAACGAATGAACAAATGAACAAATGAACACATGTACAAATGAACAAATGAACACATGTACAAATGAACAAATGAACACATGTACAAATGAACAAATTATAAACGAACAAACGAACAAAGGAACAAAATGAACAAGTGAACAAATGAACAAATGAACAAATGAACAAATGAACAAATGAATAAATGAACAAATGAACAAACGAACGAATGGACAAATGAACAAATTAACAAATGAACAAATGAACAAAGGAACAAATGAACAAATGAACAAAGGAACGAATGAACAAATGAACAAATGGTCAAATGAACAAAGGATCAATTGAACAAATTAACAAATGAACAAATGAACAAATGAAGAAATGAAGAAAGGAAGAAATGAAGAAATGAAGAAATGAACAAATGAACAGATGAAGAAATGAACAAATGAAGAAATGAACAAATCAACAAATGAACAAATCAACAAATGAACAAATGAACAAAGGAACAAATGAACAAATGAACAAAGGAACGAATGAACAAATGAACAAATGAACAAATGAACAAAGGATCAATTGAACAAATTAACAAATGAACAAATGAACAAATGAACAAATGAACAAATGAACAAATGAACAAATGAACAAATGAACAAATCAACAAATGAACAAATGAACACATGAACAAATTAACAAATCAACAAATGAACAAATGAACAAATGAACAAAGGAACATATGAACAAATGAACAAAGGAACAAATGAACAAATGAAGAAATGAAGAAATGAAGAAATTAACAAATGATCAGATGAACAAATGAACAAATGAACAAATGAACAAATGAACAAATGAACAAATGAACAAATGAACAAATGAACAAATGAACAAATGAACAAATGAACAAATGAACAAATGAACAAATGAACAAATGAACAAATGAACAAATGTACAAATGAACAAATGAACAAATGAACGAATGAACAAATCAACAAATGAACAAATCAACAAATGAACAAATGAACAAAGGAACAAATGAACAAATGAACAAAGGAACAAATGAACAAATGAACAAATGAACAAATGAACAAAGGATCAATTGAACAAATGTACAAATGAACAAATGAACACGTGTACAAATGAACAAATGAACACACGTACAAATGAACAAATGAACAAATGAACAAATGAACAAATGAACAAATGAACAAATGAACAAATGAACAAAAGAACAAATGAACAAAATGAACAAGTGAACAAATGAACAAATGAACAAATGAACAAATGAACAAACGAACAAGTGAACAAATGAACAAATGAACAAATGAACAAATGAACAAATGAACAAATGAACAAATGAACAAATGAACAAATGAACGAATGAACAAATGAACAAATGAGCAAATCAACAAATGAACAAATGAACAAATGAACTAATGAACAAATGAACAAATGAACAAATGAACAAAGGATCAATTGAACAAATGAAGAAATGAACAAATGAACACATGTACAAATGAACAACTGAACACATGTACAAATGAACAAATGAACAAATGAACACATGTACAAATGAACAAATGAACACATGTACAAATGAACAAATGAACAAATGAACAAACGAACAAACGAACAAAGGAACAAAATGAATAAGTGAACAAATGAAGAAATGAAGAAATGAAGAAATGAAGAAATGAAGAAATGAAGAAATGAAGAAATGAAGAAATGAAGAAATGAAGAAATGAACAAATGAAGAAATGAACAAATGAACAAATGAACAAATGAAGAAATGAAGAAATGAACATATGAACAAATGAACTAATGAACAATTGAACAAATGAACAAATGTACAAATGAACAAAAGAGCAAATGAACGAATGAACAAATGAACAAATGAACAAATGAACACATGTACAAATGAACAAATGAACACATGTACAAATGAACAAATTATAAACGAACAAACGAACAAAGGAACAAAATGAACAAGTGAACAAATGAACAAATGAACAAATGAACAAATGAACAAATGAATAAATGAACAAATGAACAAACGAACGAATGGACAAATGAACAAATTAACAAATGAACAAATGAACAAAGGAACAAATGAACAAATGAACAAAGGAACGAATGAACAAATGAACAAATGAACAAATGAACAAAGGATCAATTGAACAAATTAACAAATGAACAAATGAACAAATGAAGAAATGAAGAAATGAAGAAAGGAAGAAATGAAGAAATGAAGAAATGAAGAAATGAACAAATGAACAGATGAACAAATGAAAAAAATGAAGAAATGAACAAATCAACAAATGAACAAATCAACAAATGAACAAATGAACAAAGGAACAAATGAACAAATGAACAAAGGAACGAATGAACAAATGAACAAATGAACAAATGAACAAAGGATCAATTGAACAAATTAACAAATGAACAAATGAACAAATGAACAAATGAACAAATCAACAAATGAACAAATGAACACATGAACAAATTAACAAATCAACAAATGAACAAATGAACAAATGAACAAAGGAACATATGAACAAATGAACAAAGGAACAAATGAACAAATGAAGAAATGAAGAAATGAAGAAATTAACAAATGATCAGATGAACAAATGAACAAATGAACACATGAACAAATTAACAAATCAACAAATGAACAAATGAATAAATGAACAAAGGAACATATGAACAAATGAACAAAGGAACAAATGAACAAATGAAGAAATGAAGAAATGAAGAAATTAACAAATGATCAGATGAACAAATGAACAAATGAACAAATGAACAAATGAACAAATGAACAAATGAACAAATGAACAAATGAACAAATGAACAAAGGATCAATTGAACAAATGTACAAATGAACAAATGAACACGTGTACAAATGAACAAATGAACACACGTACAAATGAACAAATGAACAAATGAACAAATGAACAAATCAACAAATGAACAAATGAACACATGAACAAATTAACAAATCAACAAATGAACAAATGAACAAATGAACAAAGGAACATATGAACAAATGAACAAAGGAACAAATGAACAAATGAAGAAATGAAGAAATGAAGAAATTAACAAATGATCAGATGAACAAATGAACAAATGAACAAATGAACAAATGAACAAATGAACAAATGAACAAATGAACAAATGAACAAATGAACAAATGAACAAATGAACAAATGTACAAATGAACAAATGAACAAATGAACGAATGAACAAATCAACAAATGAACAAATCAACAAATGAACAAATGAACAAAGGAACAAATGAACAAATGAACAAAGGAACAAATGAACAAATGAACAAATGAACAAATGAACAAAGGATCAATTGAACAAATGTACAAATGAACAAATGAACACGTGTACAAATAAACAAATGAACACACGTACAAATGAACAAATGAACAAATGAACAAATGAACAAATGAACAAATGAACAAATGAACAAATGAACAAAAGAACAAATGAACAAAATGAACAAGTGAACAAATGAACAAATGAACAAATGAACAAATGAACAAACGAACAAGTGAACAAATGAACAAATGAACAAACGAACAAATGAACAAATGAACAAGTGAACAAATGAACAAACGGAAAATAAAAAATGAAAAAATGAACAAATGAACAAATGAACAAATGAACAAATGAACAAATGAACAAATGAACAAATGAACAAATGAACAAGTGAACAAATGAACAAATGAACAAATGAACAAATGAACAAATGAACAAATGAACGAATGAACAAATGAACAAATGAGCAAATCAACAAATGAACAAATGAACAAATGAACTAATGAACAAATGAACAAATGAACAAATGAACAAAGGATCAATTGAACAAATGAAGAAATGAACAAATGAACACATGTACAAATGAACAACTGAACACATGTACAAATGAACAAATGAACAAATGAACACATGTACAATTGAACAAATGAAGAAATGAACAAATGAACACATGTACAAATGAACAACTGAACACATGTACAAATGAACAAATGAACAAATGAACACATGTACAAATGAACAAATGAACACATGTACAAATGAACAAATGAACAAATGAACAAATGAACAAACGAACAAACGAACAAAGGAACAAAATGAATAAGTGAACAAATGAAGAAATGAAGAAATGAAGAAATGAAGAAATGAAGAAATGAAGAAATGAAGAAATGAAGAAATGAACTAATGAACAATTGAACAAATGAACAAATGTACAAATGAACAAAAGAGCAAATGAACGAATGAACAAATGAACAAATGAACAAATGAACACATGTACAAATGAACAAATGAACACATGTACAAATGAACAAATTATAAACGAACAAACGAACAAAGGAACAAAATGAACAAGTGAACAAATGAACAAATGAACAAATGAACAAATGAACAAATGAATAAATGAACAAATGAACAAACGAACGAATGGACAAATGAACAAATTAACAAATGAACAAATGAACAAAGGAACAAATGAACAAATGAACAAAGGAACGAATGAACAAATGAACAAATGAACAAATGAACAAAGGATCAATTGAACAAATTAACAAATGAACAAATGAACAAATGAAGAAATGAAGAAATGAAGAAAGGAAGAAATGAAGAAATGAAGAAATGAACAAATGAACAGATGAACAAATGAAAAAAATGAAGAAATGAACAAATCAACAAATGAACAAATCAACAAATGAACAAATGAACAAAGGAACAAATGAACAAATGAACAAAGGAACGAATGAACAAATGAACAAATGAACAAATGAACAAAGGATCAATTGAACAAATTAACAAATGAACAAATGAACAAATGAACAAATGAACAAATGAACAAATCAACAAATGAACAAATGAACACATGAACAAATTAACAAATCAACAAATGAACAAATGAACAAATGAACAAAGGAACATATGAACAAATGAACAAAGGAACAAATGAACAAATGAAGAACTGAAGAAATGAAGAAATTAACAAATGATCAGATGAACAAATGAACAAATGAACACATGAACAAATTAACAAATCAACAAATGAACAAATGAATAAATGAACAAAGGAACATATGAACAAATGAACAAAGGAACAAATGAACAAATGAAGAAATGAAGAAATGAAGAAATTAACAAATGATCAGATGAACAAATGAACAAATGAACAAATGAACAAATGAACAAATGAACAAATGAACAAATGAACAAATGAACAAATGAACAAATGAACAAATGAACAAATGAACAAATGAACAAATGAACAAATGAACAAATGAACAAATGAACAAATGAACAAATGAACAAATGAACAAATGAACAAATGAACAAATGTACAAATGTACAAATGAACAAATGAACAAATGCACGAATGAACAAATCAACAAATGAACAAATCAACAAATGAACAAATGAACAAAGGAACAAATGAACAAATGAACAAAGGAACAAATGAACAAATGAACAAATGAACAAATGAACAAATGAACAAATGAACAAAGGATCAATTGAACAAATGTACAAATGAACAAATGAACACGTGTACAAATGAAAAAATGAACACACGTACAAATGAACAAATGAACAAATGAACAAATGAACAAATGAACAAATGAACAAATGAACAAATGAACAAAAGAACAAATGAACAAAATGAACAAGTGAACAAATGAACAAATGAACAAATGAACAAATGAACAAACGAACAAGTGAACAAATGAACAAATGAACAAACGAACAAATGAACAAATGAACAAGTGAACAAATGAACAAATGGAAAATAAAAAATGAAAAAATGAACAAATGAACAAATGAACAAATGAACAAATGAACAAATGAACAAATGAACAAATGAACAAATGAACAAATGAACAAATGAACAAATGAACAAATGAACAAATGAACAAATGAACGAATGAACAAATGAACAAATGAGCAAATCAACAAATGAACAAATGAACAAATGAACTAATGAACAAATGAACAAATGAACAAATGAACAAAGGATCAATTGAACAAATGAAGAAATGAACAAATGAACACATGTACAAGTGAACAACTGAACACATGTACAAATGAACAAATGAACAAATGAACACATGTACAAATGAACAAATGAACACATGTACAAATGAACAAATGAACAAATGAACAAACGAACAAACGAACAAAGGAACAAAATGAATAAGTGAACAAATGAACAAATGAAGAAATGAAGAAATGAAGAAATGAAGAAATGAAGAAATGAAGAAATGAAGAAATGAAGAAATGAAGAAATGAAGAAATGAAGAAATGAAGAAATGAACAAATGAAGAAATGAACAAATGAACAAATGAACAAATGAAGAAATGAAGAAATGAACAAATGAACAAATGAACTAATGAACAATTGAACAAATGAACAAATGTACAAATGAACAAAAGAGCAAATGAACGAATGAACAAATGAACAAATGAACAAATGAACACATGTACAAATGAACAAATGAACACATGTACAAATGAACAAATTATAAACGAACAAACGAACAAAGGAACAAAATGAACAAGTGAACAAATGAACAAATGAACAAATGAACAAATGAACAAATGAATAAATGAACAAATGAACAAACGAACGAATGGACAAATGAACAAATTAACAAATGAACAAATGAACAAAGGAACAAATGAACAAATGAACAAAGGAACGAATGAACAAATGAACTAATGAACAAATGAACAAAGGATCAATTGAACAAATTAACAAATGAACAAATGAACAAATGAACAAATGAAGAAATGAAGAAAGGAAGAAATGAAGAAATGAAGAAATGAACAAATGAACAGATGAACAAATGAACAAATGAAGAAATGAACAAATCAACAAATGAACAAATCAACAAATGAACAAATGAACAAAGGAACAAATGAACAAATGAACAAAGGAACGAATGAACAAATGAACAAATGAACAAATGAACAAAGGATCAATTGAACAAATTAACAAATGAACAAATGAACAAATGAACAAATGAACAAATGAACAAATGAACAAATCAACAAATGAACAAATGAACACATGAACAAATTAACAAATCAACAAATGAACAAATGAACAAATGAACAAAGGAACATATGAACAAATGAACAAAGGAACAAATGAACAAATGAAGAAATGAAGAAATGAAGAAATTAACAAATGATCAGATGAACAAATGAACAAATGAACAAATGAACAAATGAACAAATGAACAAATGAACAAATGAACAAATGAACAAATGAACAAATGAACAAATGAACAAATGAACAAATGAACAAATGAACAAATGAACAAATGTACAAATGAACAAATGAACAAATGAACAAATGAACGAATGAACAAATCAACAAATGAACAAATCAACAAATGAACAAATGAACAAAGGAACAAATGAACAAATGAACAAAGGAACAAATGAACAAATGAACAAATGAACAAATGAACAAATGAACAAAGGATCAATTGAACAAATGTACAAATGAACAAATGAACACGTGTACAAATGAACAAATGAACACACGTACAAATGAACAAATGAACAAATGAACAAATAAACAAATGAACAAATGAACAAATGAACAAATGAACAAATGAACAAATGAACAAATGAACAAATGAACAAAAGAACAAATGAACAAAATGAACAAGTGAACAAATGAACAAATCAACAAATGAACAAATCAACAAATGAACAAATGAACAAAGGAACAAATGAACAAATGAACAAAGGAACAAATGAACAAATGAACAAATGAACAAATGAACAAATGAACAAAGGATCAATTGAACAAATGTACAAATGAACAAATGAACACGTGTACAAATGAACAAATGAACACACGTACAAATGAACAAATGAACAAATGAACAAATAAACAAATGAACAAATGAACAAATGAACAAATGAACAAATGAACAAATGAACAAATGAACAAATGAACAAATGAACAAATGAACAAAAGAACAAATGAACAAAATGAACAAGTGAACAAATGAACAAATGAACAAATGAACAAATGAACAAACGAACAAGTGAACAAATGAACAAATGAACAAACGAACAAATGAACAAATGAACAAGTGAACAAATGAACAAATGGAAAATGAAAAAATGAAAAAATGAACAAATGAACAAATGAACAAATGAACAAATGAACAAATGAACAAATGAACAAATGAACAAATGAACAAATGAACAAATGAACAAATGAACAAATGAACAAATGAACAAATGAACAAATGAACAAATGAACAAATGAACAAATGAACGAATGAACAAATGAACAAATGAGCAAATCAACAAATGAACAAATGAACAAATGAACAAATGAACAAATGAACAAATGAACAAAGGATCAATTGAACAAATGAACAAATGAACAAATGAACACATGTACAAATGAACAACTGAACACATGTACAAATGAACAAATGAACAAATGAACAAATGAACACATGTACAAATGAACACATGTACAAATGAACAAATGAACACATGTACAAATGAACAAATGAACAAATGAACAAACGAACAAACGAACAAAGGAACAAAATGAATAAGTGAACAAATGAAGAAATGAAGAAATGAAGAAATGAAGAAATGAAGAAATGAAGAAATGAAGAAATGAAGAAATGAAGAAATGAAGAAATGAACAAATGAAGAAATGAACAAATGAACAAATGAACAAATGAACAAATGAACAAATGAACAATTGACGAATGAACAAATGTACAAATGAACAAATGAACAAATGAACAAATGAACAAATGAACGAATGAACAAATGAACAAATGAACAACTGAACAAATGAACAAATGAACAAATGAACAAATGAACAAATGAACAAAGGAACAAATGAAACAATTGAACAACTGAACAAATGAACAAATGAGCAAATGAACAAATGAACAAATGAACAAATATACAAATGGACAAATGAACAAACGAACAACTGAATAAGTTGTGAAATGAACAAACAATCAAATGAACAAATGAATAAATGAACAAATGAACAAATGAACAAATGAACAAAGGATCAATTGAACAAATGAAGAAATGAACAAATGAACACATGTACAAATGAACAAATGAACACATGTACAAATGAACAAATGAACAAATGAACAAATGAACAAACGAACAAACGAACAAAGGAACAAAATGAACAAGTGAACAAATGAACAAATGAAGAAATGAATAAATGAAGAAATGAAGAAATGAAGAAATGAAGAAATGAAGAAATGAAGAAATGAACAAATGAAGAAATGAACAAATGAACAAATGAACAAATGAACAAATGAACAATTGACGAATGAACAAATGTACAAATGAACAAATGAACAAATGAACGAATGAACAAATCAACAAATGAACAAATAAACAAATGTACAAATGAACAAATGAACGAATGAACAAATCAACAAATGAGCAAATCAACAAATGAACAAATGAACAAATGAACAAAGGAACAAATGAACAAATGAACAAATGAAAAAAGGATCAATTGAACAAATGAACATATGAACAAATGAACACATGTACAGATGAACAAATGAACAAATGAAGAAATGAACAAATGAACTAATGAACAAATCAACAAATGAACAAATAAACAAATGAACAAAGGAACAAAGGAACAAAGGAACAAATGAACAAATGAACAAAGGAACGAATGAACAAATGAACAAATGAACAAATGAACAAAGGATCAATTGAACAAATTAACAAATGAACAAATGAACTCATGTACAAATGACAAATGAACAAATGAACAAATGATCAAATGAACAAATGAACAAATGAACAAATGAACAAATGAACAAATGAACAAATGAACAAATGAACAAATGAACAAATGAACAAATGAACAAATGAACAAATGAACAAATGAACAAATGAACAAATGAACAAATGAACAAATGAACAAATGAACAAATGAACAAAAGAACAAATGAACAAAATGAACAAGTGAACAAATGAACAAATGAACAAATGAACAAATGAACAAACGAACAAGTGAACAAATGAACAAATGAACAAACGAACAAATGAACAAATGAACAAGTGAACAAATGAACAAATGGAAAATGAAAAAATGAAAAAATGAAAAAATGAACAAATGAACAAATGAACAAATGAACAAATGAACAAATGAACAAATGAACAAATGAACAAATGAACAAATGAACAAATGAACAAATGAAGAAATGAACAAATGAACAAATGAACAAATGAACAAATGAACAAATGAACAAATGAGCAAATCAACAAATGAACAAATGAACAAATGAACAAATGAACAAATGAACAAATGAACAAATGAACAAATGAACAAATGAACAAATGAACAAATGAACAAATGAACAAAGGATCAATTGAACAAATGAAGAAATGAACAAATGAACACATGTTCAAATGAACAACTGAACACATGTACAAATGAACAAATGAACACATGTACAAATGAACAAATGAACACATGTACAAATGAACAAATGATCAAATGAACAAACGAACAAACGAACAAAGGAACAAAATGAATAAGTGAACAAATGAAGAAATGAAGAAATGAAGAAATGAAGAAATGAAGAAATGAAGAAATGAAGAAATGAAGAAATGAAGAAATGAAGAAATGAAGAAATGAAGAAATGAAGAAATGAAGAAATGAAGAAATGAACAAATGAACAAATGAACAAATGAACAAATGAACAAATGAACAAATGAACAAATGAACAAATGAACAATTGACGAATGAACAAATGTACAAATGAACAAATGAACAAATGAACAAATGAACAAATAAACAAATGTACAAATGAACAAATGAACGAATGAACAAATCAACAAATGAGCAAATCAACAAATGAACAAATGAACCATTGAACGAATGAAGAAACATTCAAATGAACATATGAACAAATGAACGAATTATCAATTGAACAAATGAACAAATGAACAAATGAACAAATGAACAAATGAACAAACGAACAAATGAACAAATGAACAAATGAACAAATGAACAAATGAACAAATGAACAAACAAACGAATGGACAAATGAACAAATGAACAAATGAACAAACGAACGAATGGACAAATGAACAAATGAACAAATGAACACATTAACAAATGAACAAATGAACAAATTAACAAATGAACAAATGAAGATATGAACAAATGAACAAATGAACAAATGAAAAAATGAAGAAATGAACAAATGAACAAATGAACAAATGAACACATGTACAAATGAACAAATGAACACATGTACAAATGCACAAATGAACAAATGAACAAATGAACAAACGAACAAACGAACAAAGGAACAAAATGAACAAGTGAACAAATGAACAAATGAAGAAATGAAGAAATGAAGAAATGAAGAAATGAAGAAATGAAGAAATGAACAAATGAACAAATGAACAAATGAACAAATGAACAAATGAACAATTGACGAATGAACAAATGTACAAATGAACAAATGAACAAATGAACGAATGAACAAATCAACAAATGAACAAATAAACAAATGTACAAATGAACAAATGAACGAATGAACTAATCAACAAATGAGCAAATCAACAAATGAACAAATGAACAAATGAACAAAGGAACAAATGAACAAATGAACAAATGAAAAAAGGATCAATTGAACAAATGAACAAATGAACAAATGAACACATGTACAGATGAACAAATGAATACATGTACAAATGAACAAATGAACAAACGAACAAACGAACAAACGAACAAAGGAACAAAATGAACAAGAGAACAAATGAACAAATGAACAAATGAAGAAATGAAGAAATGAAGAAATGAAGAAATGATGAAATTAAGAAATGAAGAAATGAAGAAATGAAGAAATGAAGAAATGAAGAAATGAAGAAATGAAGAAATGAACAGATGAACAGATGAACAAGTGAACAAATGAACCATTGAACAAATGAACAAATGTACAAATGAACAAATGAAGAAATGAACAAATGAACGAATGAACAAATCAACAAATCAACAAATGAACAAATGAACACGTGTACAAATGAACAAATGAACACATGTACAAATGAACAAATGAACAAATGAACAAATGAACAAATGAACAAATTAACAAATGAACAAATGAACAAATGAAAAAATGAACAAATGAACAAATGAACAAATGAAAAAATGAACAAATGAACAAATGAAATAAGAACAAATGAACAAATGAATACGTTGAGAAATGAACAAACAATCAAATGAACATGTGAACAAATGATCAAATGAACAAATGAACAAATGAACAAATGAACAAATGAACAAATGAAGAAAGGAAGAAATGAAGAAATGAAGAAATGAACAAATGAACAGATGAACAAATGAACAAATGAAGAAATGAACAAATGAACTAATGAACAAATCAACAAATGAACAAATCAACAAATGAACAAAGGAACAAAGGAACAAAGGAACAAATGAACAAATGAACAAAGGAACGAATGATCAAATGAACAAATGAACAAATGAACAAAGGATCAATTGAACAAATTAACAAATGAACAAATGAACTCATGTACAAATGACAAATGAACAAATGAACAAATGAACAAATGAACAAATGAACAAATGAACAAATGAACAAATGAACAAATGAACAAATGAACAAATGAAGAAATGAAGAAAGGAAGAAATGAAGAAATGAAGAAATGAACAAATGAACAGATGAACAAATGAACAAATGAAGAAATGAACAAATGAACAAATGAACAAATGAAGAAATGAACAAATGAACAAATGAACAAATGAACAATTGAACAAATGAACAAATGTACAAATGAACAAAAGAGCAAATGAACGAATGAACAAATGAACAAATGAACAAATGAACACATGTACAAATGAACAAATGAACACATGTACAAATGAACAAATTATAAACGAACAAACGAACAAAGGAACAAAATGAACAAGTGAACAAATGAACAAATGAACAAATGAACAAATGAACAAATGCACAAATGAATAAATGAACAACTGAACAAACGAACGAATGGACAAATGAACAAATTAACAAATGAACAAATGAACAAAGGAACAAATGAACAAATGAACAAAGGAACGAATGAACAAATGAACAAATGAACAAATGAACAAATGAAAAAATGAACAAATGAACAAATGAAATAAGAACAAATGAACAAATGAACAAATGAATACGTTGAGAAATGAACAAACAATCAAATGAACATATGAACAAATGATCAAATGAACAAATGAACAAATGAACAAATGAACAAATGAAGAAAGGAAGAAATGAAGAAATGAAGAAATGAACAAATGAACAGATGAACAAATGAACAAATGAAGAAATGAACAAATGAACTAATGAACAAATCAACAAATGAACAAATAAACAAATGAACAAAGGAACAAAGGAACAAAGGAACAAATGAACCATTGAACGAATGAAGAAACATTCAAATGAACATATGAAGAAATGAACGAATTATCAATTGAACAAATGAACAAATGAACAAATGAACAAATGAACAAATGAACAAATGAACAAATGAACAAATGAACAAATGAACAAATGAACAAATGAACAAGTGAACAAATGAACAAATGAACAAACGAACAAATGAAAAAATGAACAAACGAACGAATGGTCAAGTGAACAAATGAACAAATGAACAAATGAACAAATGAACAAATGAACAAATGAACAAATGAACAAATGAACAAATGAACAAATGAACAAATGAACAAATGAACAAATGAACGAATGAACAAATGAACAAATGAGCAAATCAACAAATGAACAAATGAACAAATGATCTAATGAACAAATGAACAAATGAACAAATGAACAAAGGATCAATTGAACAAATGAAGAAATGAACAAATGAACACATGTACAAATGAACAACTGAACACATGTACAAATGAACAAATGAACAAATGAACACATGTACAAATGAACAAATGAACACATGTACAAATGAACAAATGAACAAATGAACAAACGAACAAACGAACAAAGGAACAAAATGAATAAGTGAACAAATGAACAAATGAAGAAATGAAGAAATGAAGAAATGAAGAAATGAAGAAATGAAGAAATGAAGAAATGAAGAAATGAACAAATGAAGAAATGAACAAATGAACAAATGAACAAATGAAGAAATGAAGAAATGAACAAATGAACAAATGAACTAATGAACAATTGAACAAATGAACAAATGTACAAATGAACAAAAGAGCAAATGAACGAATGAACAAATGAACAAATGAACAAATGAACACATGTACAAATGAACAAATGAACACATGTACAAATGAACAAATTATAAACGAACAAACGAACAAAGGAACAAAATGAACAAGTGAACAAATGAACAAATGAACAAATGAACAAATGAACAAATGAATAAATGAACAAATGAACAAACGAACGAATGGACAAATGAACAAATTAACAAATGAACAAATGAACAAAGGAACAAATGAACAAATGAACAAAGGAACGAATGAACAAATGAACAAATGAACAAATGAACAAAGGATCAATTGAACAAATTAACAAATGAACAAATGAACAAATGAACAAATGAAGAAATGAAGAAAGGAAGAAATGAAGAAATGAAGAAATGAACAAATGAACAGATGAACAAATGAACAAATGAACAAAGGAACAAATGAACAAATGGAAAATGAAAAAATGAAAAATGAACAAATGAACAAATGAACAAATGAACAAATGAACAAATGAACAAATGAACAAATGAACAAATGAACAAATGAACAAATGAACAAATGAACAAATGAACAAATGAACGAATGAACAAATGAACAAATGAGCAAATCAACAAATGAACAAATGAACAAATGAACAAATGAACAAATGAACAAATGAACAAATGAACAAATGAACAAAGGATCAATTGAACAAATGAAGAAATGAACAAATGAACACATGTACAAATGAACAACTGAACAAATATACAAATGGACAAATGAACAAACGAACAACTGAATAAGTTGTGAAATGAACAAACAATCAAATGAACAAATGAATAAATGAACAAATGAACAAATGAACAAATGAACAAATGAACAAATGAACAAATGAACAAAGGATCAATTGAACAAATGAAGAAATGAACAAATGAACACATGTACAAATGAACAAATGAACACATGTACAAATGAACAAATGAACAAATGAACAAATGAACAAATGAACAAACGAACAAACGAACAAAGGAACAAAATGAACAAGTGAACAAATGAACAAATGAAGAAATGAATAAATGAAGAAATGAAGAAATGAAGAAATGAAGAAATGAAGAAATGAAGAAATGAACAAATGAAGAAATGAACAAATGAACAAATGAACAAATGAACAATTGACGAATGAACAAATGTACAAATGAACAAATGAACAAATGAACGAATAAACAAATCAACAAATGAACAAATAAACAAATGTACAAATGAACAAATGAACGAATGAACAAATCAACAAATGAGCAAATCAACAAATGAACAAATGAACAAATGAACAAAGGAACAAATGAACAAATGAACAAATGAAAAAAGGATCAATTGAACAAATGAACATATGAACAAATGAACACATGTACAGATGAACAAATGAATACATGTACAAATGAACAAATGAACAAACGAACAAACGAACAAACGAACAAAGGAACAAAATGAACAAGAGAACAAATGAACAAATGAAGAAATGAAGAAATGAAGAAATGAAGAAATGAAGAAATGATGAAATGAAGAAATGAAGAGATGAAGAAATGAAGAAATGAAGAAATGAAGAAATGAAGAAATGAAGAAATGAAGAAATGAACAGATGAACAAATGAACCATTGAACAAATGAACAAATGTACAAATGAACAAATGAAGAAATGAACAAATGAACGAATGAACAAATCAACAAATTAACAAATGAACAAATGAACACATGTACAAATGAACAAATGAACACATGTACATATGAAAAAATGAACAAACGAACAAACGAACAAATGAACAAATGAACAAATGAACAAAAGAACAAATGAACAAATGAACAAATGAACAAAGGAACAAATGAACAAATGAAGAAATGAACAAATGAACAAATGAACAAAGGATCAATTGAACAAATGTACAAATGAACAAATGAACACGTGTACAAATGAACAAATGAACACGTGTACAAATGAACAAATGAACAAATGAACACATGTACAAATGAACAAATGAACAAATGAACAAATGAACAAATGAACAAATTAACAAATGAACAAATGAACAAATGAAAAAATGAACAAATGAACAAATGAACAAATGAACAAATGAAAAAATGAACAAATGAACAAATGAAATAAGAAGAAATGAACAAATGAACAAATGAATACGTTGAGAAATGAACAAACAATCAAATGAACATATGAACAAATGATCAAATGAACAAATGAACAAATGAACAAATGAACAAATGAAGAAAGGAAGAAATGAAGAAATGAACAAATGAACAGATGAACAAATGAACAAATGAAGAAATGAACAAATGAACTAATGAACAAATCAACAAATGAACAAATAAACAAATGAACAAAGGAACAAAGGAACAAAGGAACAAATGAACAAATGAACAAAGGAACGAATGAACAAATGAACAAATGAACAAATGAACAAAGGATCAATTGAACAAATTAACAAATGAACAAATGAACTCATGTACAAATGACAAATGAACAAATGAACAAATGATCAAATGAACAAATGAACAAATGAACAAATGAACAAATGAACAAATGAACAAATGAACAAATGAACAAATGAACAAATGAACAAATGAACAAATGATCAAATGAACAAATGAACAAATGAACAAATGAACAAATGAACAAATGAACAAATCAACAAATGAACAAATGAACAAATGAACAAAAGAACAAATGAACAAAATGAACAAGTGAACAAATGAACAAATGAACAAATGAACAAATGAACAAACGAACAAGTGAACAAATGAACAAATGAACAAACGAACAAATGAACAAATGAACAAGTGAACAAATGAACAAATGGAAAATGAAAAAATGAAAAAATGAACAAATGAACAAATGAACAAATGAACAAATGAACAAATGAACAAATGAACAAATGAACAAATGAACAAATGAACAAATGAACAAATGAACAAATGAACAAATGAACAAATGAACAAATGAACAAATGAACAAATGAACGAATGAACAAATGAACAAATGAGCAAATCAACAAATGAACAAATGAACAAATGAACAAATGAACAAATGAACAAATGAACAAATGAACAAATGAACAAATGAACAAATGAACAAATGAACAAAGGATCAATTGAACAAATGAAGAAACGAACAAATGAACACATGTACAAATGAACAACTGAACACATGTACAAATGAACAAATGAACAAATGTACAAATGAACAAATGAACAAATGAACAAATGAACAAATGAACAAATAAACAAATGAACAAATGAACAAATAAACAAATGTACAAATGAACAAATGAACGAATGAACAAATCAACAAATGAGCAAATCAACAAATGAACAAATGAACAAATGAACCATTGAACGAATGAAGAAACATTCAAATGAACATATGAACAAATGAACGAATTATCAATTGAACAAATGAACAAATGAACAAATGAACAAATGAACAAATGAACAAACGAACAAATGAACAAATGAACAAATGAACAAATGAACAAATGAACAAACAAACGAATGGACAAATGAACAAATGAACAAATGAACAAACGAACGAATGGACAAATGAACAAATGAACAAATGAACACATTAACAAATGAACAAATGAACAAATTAACAAATTAACAAATGAACAAATGAAGAAATGAAGAAATGAAGAAATGAAGAAATGAAGAAATGAAGAAATGAAGAAATGAACAAATGAACAAATGAACAAATGAACAAATGAACAAATGAACAATTGACGAATGAACAAATGTACAAATGAACAAATGAACAAATGAACGAATGAACAAATCAACAAATGAACAAATAAACAAATGTACAAATGAACAAATGAACGAATGAACAAATGAACAAATGAGCAAATCAACAAATGAACAAATGAACAAATGAACAAAGGAACAAATGAACAAATGAACAAATGAAAAAAGGATCAATTGAACCAATGAACAAATGAACAAATGAACACATGTACAGATGAACAAATGAATACATGTACAAATGAACAAATGAACAAACGAACAAACGAACAAACGAACAAAGGAACAAAATGAACAAGAGAACAAATGAACAAATGAACAAATGAAGAAATGAAGAAATGAAGAAATGAAGAAATGATGAAATTAAGAAATGAAGAAATGAAGAAATGAAGAAATGAAGAAATGAAGAAATGAAGAAATGAAGAAATGAAGAAATGAACAGATGAACAGATGAACAAGTGAACAAATGAACCATTGAACAAATGAACAAATGTACAAATGAACAAATGAACACATGTACAAATGAACAAATGAACAAATGAACAAATGAACAAATGAACAAATTAACAAATGAACAAATGAACAAATGAACAAATGAACAAATGAAAAAATGAACAAATGAACAAATGAAATAAGAACAAATGAACAAATGAATACGTTGAGAAATGAACAAACAATCAAATGAACATGTGAACAAATGATCAAATGAACAAATGAACAAATGAACAAATGAACAAATGAACAAATGAAGAAAGGAAGAAATGAAGAAATGAAGAAATGAACAAATGAACAGATGAACAAATGAACAAATGAAGAAATGAACAAATGAACTAATGAACAAATCAACAAATGAACAAATCAACAAATGAACAAAGGAACAAAGGAACAAAGGAACAAATGAACAAATGAACAAAGGAACGAATGATCAAATGAGCAAATGAACAAATGAACAAAGGATCAATTGAACAAATTAACAAATGAACAAATGAACTCATGTACAAATGACAAATGAACAAATGAACAAATGAACAAATGAACAAATGAACAAATGAACAAATGAACAAATGAACAAATGAACAAATGAACAAATGAACAAATGAACAAATGAACAAATGAACAAATGAAGAAATGAAGAAAGGAAGAAATGAAGAAATGAAGAAATGAACAAATGAACAGATGAACAAATGAACAAATGAAGAAATGAACAAATGAACAAATGAACAAATGAACAAATGAAGAAATGAACAAATGAACAAATGAACAATTGAACAAATGAACAAATGTACAAATGAACAAAAGAGCAAATGAACGAATGAACAAATGAACAAATGAACAAATGAACACATGTACAAATGAACAAATGAACACATGTACAAATGAACAAATTATAAACGAACAAACGAACAAGTGAACAAATGAACAAATGAACAAATGAACAAATGAACAAATGAACAAATGAATAAATGAACAACTGAACAAACGAACGAATGGACAAATGAACAAATTAACAAATGAACAAATGAACAAAGGAACAAATGAACAAATGAACAAAGGAACGAATGAACAAATGAACAAATGAACAAATGAACAAAGGATCAATTGAACAAATGAACAAATGAACAAATGAACAAATGAACAAATGAACAAATGAACAAATGAACAAATGAACAAATGAACAAATGAACAAATGAACAAATGAACAAATGAACAAATGAACAAATGAACAAATGAACAAATGAACAAATGAACAAATGAACAAAATGAACAAGTGAACAAATGAACAAATGAACAAATGAACAAATGAACAAACGAACAAGTGAACAAATGAACAAATGAACAAACGAACAAATGAACAAATGAACAAGTGAACAAATGAACAAATGAACAAATGAACAAATGAACGAATGAACAAATTAACAAATGAGCAAATCAACAAATGAACAAATGAACAAATGAACAAATGAACAAATGAACAAATGAACAAATGAACAAATGAACAAAGGATCAATTGAACAAATGAAGAAATGAACAAATGAACACATGTACAAATGAACAAATGAACACATGTACAAATGAACAAATGAACAAATGAACACATGTACAAATGAACAAAAGAACACATGTACAAATGAACAAATGAACAAATGAACAAACGAACAAACGAACAAAGGAACAAAATGAACAAGTGAACAAATGAAGAAATGAAGAAATGAAGAAATGAAGAAATGAAGAAATGAAGAAATGAAGAAATGAAGAAATGAAGAAATGAAGAAATGAAGAAATGAACAAATGAAGAAATGAACAAATGAACAAATGAACAAATGAACAATTGACGAATGAACAAATGTACAAATGAACAAATGAAGAAATGAACAAATGAACAAATGAACAAATGAAGAAATGAAGAAATGAACAAATGAACAAATGAACAAATGAACAAATGAACAAATGTACAAATGAACAAAAGAGCAAATGAACGAATGAACAAATGAACAAATGAACAAATGAACACATGTACAAATGAACAAATGAACACATGTACAAATGAACAAATTATAAACTAACAAACGAACAAAGGAACAAAATGAACAAGTGAACAAATGAACAAATGAACAAATGAACAAATGAACAAATGAAGAAATGAATAAATGAACAACTGAACAAACGAACGAATGGACAAATGAACAAATTAACAAATGAACAAATGAACAAAGGAACAAATGAAAAAATGAACAAAGGAACGAATGAACAAATGAACAAATGAACAAATGAACAAAGGATCAATTGAACAAATTAACAAATGAACAAATGAACAAATGAACAAATGAACAAATGAACAAATGAACAAATGAACAAATGAACAAATGAACAAATGATCAAATGAACAAATGAACAAATGAACAAATGAACAAATGAACAAATGAACAAATGAACAAATGAACAAAATGAACAAGTGAACAAATGAACAAATGAACAAATGAACAAATGAACAAATGAACGAATGAACAAATCAACAAATGAGCAAATCAACAAATGAACAAATGAACAAATGAACAAAGGAACAAATGAACAAATGAACAACTGAACAAATGAACAAATGAACAAATGAACAAATGAACAAATGAACAACTGAACAAATGAACAAATGAACAAATGAACAAATGAACAAATGAACAAATATACAAATGGACAAATGAACAAACGAACAACTGAATAAGTTGTGAAATGAACAAACAATCAAATGAACAAATGAATAAATGAACAAATGAACAAATGAACAAATGAACAAATGAACAAAGGATCAATTGAACAAATGAAGAAATGAACAAATGAACACATGTACAAATGAACAAATGAACACATGTACAAATGAACAAATGAACAAATGAACAAATGAACAAACGAACAAACGAACATAGGAACAAAATGAACAAGTGAACAAATGAACAAATGAAGAAATGAATAAATGAAGAAATGAAGAAATGAAGAAATGAAGAAATGAAGAAATGAAGGAATGAACAAATGAAGAAATGAACAAATGAACAAATGAACAAATGAACAAATGAACAAATGAACAAATGAACAATTGACGAATGAACAAATGTACAAATGAACAAATGAACAAATGAACGAATGAACAAATCAACAAATGAACAAATAAACAAATGTACAAATGAACAAATGAACGAATGAACAAATCAACAAATGAGCAAATCAACAAAAGAACAAATGAACAAATGAACAAAGGAACAAATGAACAAATGAACAAATGAAAAAAGGATCAATTGAACAAATGAACATATGAACAAATGAACACATGTACAGATGAACAAATGAATACATGTACAAATGAACAAATGAACAAACGAACAAACGAACAAACGAACAAAGGAACAAAATGAACAAGAGAACAAATGAACAAATGAAGAAATGAAGAAATGAACAAATGAAGAAATGAACAAATGAACGAATGAACAAATCAACAAATGAACAAATGAACAAATGAACACATGTACAAATGAACAAATGAACACATGTACATA
This sequence comes from Megalopta genalis, assembly GCF_051020955.1. Classification (NCBI taxonomy): domain Eukaryota; kingdom Metazoa; phylum Arthropoda; class Insecta; order Hymenoptera; family Halictidae; genus Megalopta; species Megalopta genalis. The sequence goes on from NW_027476095.1 coordinate 2,669,887, forward strand.
TGAAAAAATGAACAAACGAACAAACGAACAAATGAACAAATGAACAAATGAACAAAGGAACAAATGAACAAATGAACAAAGGAACAAATGAACAAATGAAGAAATGAACAAATGAACAAATGAACAAAGGATCAATTGAACAAATGTACAAATGAACCATTGAACGAATGAAGAAACATTCAAATGAACATATGAAGAAATGAACGAATTATCAATTGAACAAATGAACAAATGAACAAATGAACAAATGAACAAATGAACAAATGAACAAATGAACAAATGAACAAATGAACAAATGAACAAGTGAACAAATGAACAAATGAACAAACGAACAAATGAAAAAATGAACAAACGAACGAATGGTCAAGTGAACAAATGAACAAATGAACAAATGAACAAATGAACAAATGAACAAATGAACAAATGAACAAATGAACAAATGAACAAATGAACAAATGAACAAAAGAACAAATGAACAAATGAACAAATGAACAAATGAACAAATGAACAAATGAACAAATGAACAAATGAACAAATGAACAAATGAACAAATGAACAAATGAACAAATGAACAAGTGAACAAATGAACAAATGAACAAATGAACAAATGAACAAATGAACAAATGAACAAATGAACAAATGAAGAAATGAAGAAATGAAGAAATGAAGAAATGAAGAAATGAAGAAATGAACAAATGAACAAATGAACCAATAAACAAATAAACAAATGAACAAATGAACAAACGAACAAATGTACAAATGAACAAATGAAAAAGTTGAGAAATGAACAAACAATCGAATGGACATATGAACAAATGAACAAATAAACAAATGGACAAATGAAAAAATGAACATCTTAAGAAATGAAGAATTGAAGAAATGAACACATCCAAAAATGGACACATTAACAAATGAACAAGTGAACAAATGAACAAATGAACAAATGAACAAATGAACAAATGAACAAATGAACAAACGAACAAATGGACAAATGGACAAATGAATCAATGAACAGATGGACAATCGAACAAATAAACAAATGAAAAAATCAACAAACGAACAAATGAACAAAGGAACAAATGAACAAATGAACAAAGGATCAATTGAACAAATGTACAAATGAACAAATGAACAAATGAACAAATGAACAAATGAACAAATGAACAAATGAACAAATGAACAAATGATCAAATGAACAAATGAACAAATGAACAAACGAACAAATGGACAAATGGACAAATGAATCAATGAACAGATGAACAATCGAACAAATAAACAAATGAACAATTAGAAAAATGTACAAATCTACAAATGAGCAAATGAACAAACGAACAAATGAACAAATGAACAAATGAACAAATGAACAAATGAAGAACTGAACAAATGAACAAATGAACAAAAGAACAAATGAACAAATGAACAAATGTACAAGTGAACAAATTAACAAATGAACAAGTGAACAAATGAACAAATGAACAAACGAACAAATGAAGAAATGAACAATCGAACGAATGGACAAGTGAACAAATTAACAAATGAACAAATGAACAATTGGACAAATGAACAAATGAACAAGTGAACAAATGAACAAATGAAAAAATGAACAAATGAACAAATGAACAAATGAACAAATGAACAAATGAACAAACGAACAAATGAACAAATAAACAATCGAACGAATGGACAAGTGAACAAATTAACAAATGAACAACTGAACAAATGAACAAATGGACAAATGAACAAATGAACAAGTGAACAAATGAACAAATGAAAAAATGAACAAATGAACATATGAACAAATGAACAAATGAACAAATGAACAAACGAACAAATGTACAAATGAACAAATGAACAAATGAATAAGTTGAGAAATGAACAAACAATCAAATGAACATATGAACAAATGAACAAATAAACAAATGGACAAATGAGCAGATGAACATCTTAAGAAATGAAGAATTGAAGAAATGAACACATCCAAAAATGGACACATTAACAAATGAACAAGTGAACAAATGAACAAATGAACAAATGAACAAATGAACAAATGAACAAATGAACAAGTGAACAAATGAACAAATGAACAAACGAACAAATGAAAAAATGAACAAACGAACGAATGGTCAAGTGAACAAATGAACAAATGAACAAATGAACAAATGAACAAATGAACAAATGAACAAATGAACAAACGAACGAATGGACAAATGAACAAATGAAAAAATGAACAAATGAACAAATGAACAAATGAACAAATGAACAAATGAACAAATGAACAAATGAACAAGTGAACAAATGAACAAATGAACAAATGAACAAATGAAGAAATGAAGAAATGAACAAATGAACAAATGAACCAATAAACAAATAAACAAATGAACAAATGAACAAATGAATAAGTTGAGAAATGAACAAACAATCAAATGTACATATGAACAAATGAACAAATAAACAAATGGACAAATGAAAAAATGAACATCTTAAGAAATGAAGAATTGAAGAAATGAACACATCCAAAAATGGACACATTAACAAATGAACAAGTGAACAAATGAACAAATGAACAAATGAACAAATGAACAAATGAACAAATGAACAAACGAACAAATGGACAAATGGACAAATGAATCAATGAACAGATGGACAATCGAACAAATAAACAAATGAACAAATCAACAAACGAACAAATGAACAAAGGAACAAATGAACAAATCAACAAAGGAACAAATGAACAAATGAACAAATGAACAAATGAACAAATGAACAAAGGATCAATTGAACAAATGTACAAATGAACAAATGAACAAATGAACAAATGAACAAATGAACAAATGAACAAATGAACAAATGAACAAATGAACAAATGAACAAATGAACAAATGAACAAATGAACAAATGAACAAACGAACAAATGGACAAATGGACAAATGAATCAATGAACAGATGAACAATCGAACAAATAAACAAATGAACAATTTGAAAAATGTACAAATCTACAAATGAACAAATGAACAAACGAACAAATGAACAAATGAACAAATGAACAAATGAAGAACTGAACAAATGAACAAATGAACAAAAGAACAAATGAACAAATGAACAAATGTACAAATGAACAAATTAACAAATGAACAAGTGAACAAATGAACAAATGAACAAACGAACAAATGAAGAAATGAACAATCGAACGAATGGACAAGTGAACAAATTAACAAATGAACAAATGAACAATTGGACAAATGAACAAATGAACAAGTGAACAAATGAACAAATGAAAAAATGAACAAATGAACAAATGAACAAATGAACAAATGAACAAACGAACAAATGAACAAATAAACAATCGAACGAATGGACAAGTGAACAAATTAACAAATGAACAACTGAACAAATGAACAAATGGACAAATGAACAAATGAACAAGTGAACAAATGAACAAATGAACAAACGAACAAATGAAAAAATGAACAAACGAACGAATGGTCAAGTGAACAAATGAACAAATGAACAAATGAACAAATGAACAAATGAACAAATGAACAAACGAACGAATGGACAAATGAACAAATGAAAAAATGAACAAATGAACAAATGAACAAATGAACAAATGAACAAATGAACAAATGAACAAATGAACAAATGAACCAATAAACAAATAAACAAATGAACAAATGAACAAACGGACAAATGTACAAATGAACAAATGAACAAATGAATAAGTTGAGAAATGAACAAACAATCAAATGAACATATGAACAAATGAACAAATAAACAAATGGACAAATGAGCAGATGAACATCTTAAGAAATGAAGAATTGAAGAAATGAACACATCCAAAAATGGACACATTAACAAATGAACAAGCGAACAAATGAACAAATGAACAAATGAACAAATGAACAAATGAACAAATGAACAAGTGAACAAATGAACAAATGAACAAACGAACAAATGAAAAAATGAACAAACGAACGAATGGTCAAGTGAACAAATGAACAAATGAACAAATGAACAAATGAACAAATGAACAAATGAACAAATGAACAAATGAACAAATGAACAAATGAACAAATGAAAAAGTGAACAAATGAACAAATGAACAAAAAAACAAATGAACAAATGAAGAAATGGACAAATGAACAAATGAACAAATGAACAAATGAACAAATGAACAAATGAACAAATGAACAAATGAATACGTTGAGAATTGAACAAACAATCAAATGAACATATGAACAAATGAACAAATGAACAAATGAACAAATGAACAAATGAACAAATGAACAAATGAACAAACGAACAAATGAATCAATGAACAGATGAACAATCGAACAAATAAACAAATGAACAATTAGAAAAATGTACAAATCTACAAATGAGCAAATGAACAAACGAACAAATGAACAAATGAACAAATGAACAAATGAACAAATGAAGAACTGAACAAATGAACAAATGAACAAAAGAACAAATGAACAAATGAACAAATGTACAAATGAACAAATTAACAAATGAACAAGTGAACAAATGAACAAATGAACAAACGAACAAATGAAGAAATGAACAATCGAACGAATGGACAAGTGAACAAATTAACAAATGAACAAATGAACAATTGGACAGATGAACAAATGAACAAGTGAACAAATGAACAAATGAAAAAATGAACAAATGAACAAATGAACAAATGAACAAATGAACAAACGAACAAATGAACAAATAAACAATCGAACGAATGGACAAGTGAACAAATTAACAAATGAACAACTGAACAAATGAACAAATGGACAAATGAACAAATGAACAAGTGAACAAATGAACAAATGAACAAATGAACAAATGAACAAATGAACAAATGAACAAGTGAACAAATGAACAAATGAACAAACGAACAAATGAAAAAATGAACAAACGAACGAATGGTCAAGTGAACAAATGAACAAATGAACAAATGAACAAATGAACAAATGAACAAATGAACAAATGAACAAATGAACAAATGAACAAATGAACAAATGAACAAACGAACGAATGGACAAATGAACAAATGAAAAAATGAACAAATGAACAAATGAACAAATGAACAAATGAACAAATGAACAAGTGAACAAATGAACAAATGAACAAATGAACAAATGAAGAAATGAAGAAATGAACAAATGAACAAATGAACCAATAAACAAATAAACAAATGAACAAATGAACAAATGAATAAGTTGAGAAATGAACAAACAATCAAATGGACATATGAACAAATGAACAAATAAACAAATGGACAAATGAAAAAATGAACATCTTAAGAAATGAAGAATTGAAGAAATGAACACATCCAAAAATGGACACATTAACAAATGAACAAGTGAACAAATGAACAAATGAACAAATGAACAAATGAACAAATGAACAAATGAACAAACGAACAAATGGACAAATGGACAAATGAATCAATGAACAGATGGACAATCGAACAAATAAACAAATGAACAAATGAACAAATGAACAAATGAACAAATGAACAAATGAACAAATGAACAAATGAACAAATGAACAAATGAACAAACGAACAAATGGACAAATGGACAAATGAATCAATGAACAGATGAACAATCGAACAAATAAACAAATGAACAATTTGAAAAATGTACAAATCTACAAATGAACAAATGAACAAACGAACAAATGAACAAATGAACAACTGAACAAATGAAGAACTGAACAAATGAACAAATGAACAAAAGAACAAATGAACAAATGAACAAATGTACAAATGAACAAATTAACAAATGAACAAGTGAACAAATGAACAAATGAACAAACGAACAAATGAAGAAATGAACAATCGAACGAATGGACAAGTGAACAAATTAACAAATGAACAAATGAACAATTGGACAAATGAACAAATGAACAAGTGAACAAATGAACAAATGAAAAAATGAACAAATGAACAAATGAACAAATGAACAAATGAACAAATGAACAAACGAACAAATGAACAAATAAACAATCGAACGAATGGACAAGTGAACAAATTAACAAATGAACAACTGAACAAATGAACAAATGGACAAATGAACAAATGAACAAGTGAACAAATGAACAAATGAAAAAATGAACAAATGAACAAATGAACAAATGAACAAACGAACAAGTGTACAAATGAACAAATGAACAAATGAATAAGTTGAGAAATGAACAAACAATCAAATGAACATATGAACAAATGAACAAATAAACAAATGGACAAATGAGCAGATGAACATCTTAAGAAATGAAGAATTGAAGAAATGAACACATCCAAAAATGGACACATTAACAAATGAACAAGTGAACAAATGAACAAATGAACAAATGAACAAATGAACAAATGAACAAATGAACAAATGAACAAATGAACAAGTGAACAAATGAACAAATGAACAAACGAACAAATGAAAAAATGAACAAACGAACGAATGGTCAAGTGAACAAATGAACAAATGAACAAATGAACAAATGAACAAATGAACAAATGAACAAACGAACGAATGGACAAATGAACAAATGAAAAAATGAACAAATGAACAAATGAACAAATGAACAAATGAACAAATGAACAAATGAACAAATGAACAAATGAACAAATGAACAAATGAACAAATGAACAAATGAACCAATAAACAAATAAACAAATGAACAAATGAACAAACGAACAAATGTACAAATGAACAAACGAACGAATGGACAAATGAACAAATGAACAAATGAACAAACGAACGAATGGACAAATGAACAAATGAACAAATGAACACATTAACAAATGAACAAATGAACAAGTTAACAAATGAACAAATGAAGAAATGAACAAATGAAAAAATGAACAAACGAACGAATGGTCAAGTGAACAAATGAACAAATGAACAAATGAACAAATGAACAAATGAACAAATGAACAAATGAACAAATGAACAAATGAACAAATGAACAAACGAACGAATGGACAAATGAACAAATGAACAAATGAACAAACGAACGAATGGACAAATGAACAAATGAACAAATGAACACATTAACAAATGAACAAATGAACAAGTTAACAAATGAACAAATGAAGAAATGAACAAATGAACAAATGAAGAAATGAACAAATGAAGAAATGAACAAATGAACAAATGAACAAATGAACAATTGAACAAATGAACAAATGTACAAATGAACAAAAGAGCAAATGAACGAATGAACAAATGAACAAATGAACAAAGGATCAATTGAACAAATGAACAAATGAACAAATGAACAAATGAACAAATGAACAAATGAACAAATGAACAAATGAACAAATGAACAAATGAACAAATGAACAAATGAAAAAGTGAACAAATGAACAAATGAACAAAAAAACAAATTAACAAATGAAGAAATGGACAAATGAACAAATGAACAAATGAACAAATGAACAAATGAACAAATGAACAAATGAACAAATGAACAAAAAAACAAATGAACAAATGAAGAAATGGACAAATGAACAAATGAACAAATGAACAAATGAACAAATGAACAAATGACCAAATGAACAAATGAACAAATGAACAAATGAACAAATGAACAAATGAACAAATGAACAAATGAACAAATGAACAAATGAACAAACGAACACACGAACAAACGAACAAACGAACAAACGAACAAATGAACAAATGAACAAATGAACAAATGAAAGATTGAACAATTGAACAAATGAACGAATGAACAAATCAACAAATGAACAAATCAACAAATGAACAAATGAACAAATGAACAAATGAACAAATGAACAAATGAACAAATGAACAAAGGATCAATTGAAAAATGAACAATTTGAAAAATGTACAAATCTACAAATGAACAAATGAACAAACGAACAAATGAACAAATGTACAAATGAACAAATGAACAAAGAAACAAAATGAACAAGTGAACAAATGAACAAATGAATAAATGAACAAATGAACAAATGAACAAATGAACAAATGAAAAAATGAACAAATGAACAAATGAACAAATGAACAAATGAACAAACGAACAAACGAACAAACGAACAAACGAACAAACGAACAAACGAACAAATGAACAAATGAACAAATGAACAAATGAAAGATTGAACAATTGAACAAATGAACTAATGAACAAATCAACAAATGAACAAATCAACAAATGAACAAATGAACAAATGAACAAATGAACAAATCAACAAATGAACAAATGAACAAATGAACAAATGAACAAATGAACAAATGAACAAATGAACAAATGAACAAATCAACAAATCAACAAATGAACAGATGAACAAATGAACAAATGAACAAATGAACAAATGAACAAATGAACAAATGAACAAATGAACAAATGTACAAGTGAACAAATGAACAAATGAACAAATGAACAAATGAACAAATGAACCATTGAACGAATGAAGAAACATTCAAATGAACATATGAACAAATGAACGAATTATCAATTGAACAAATGAACAAATGAACAAATGAACAAATGAACAAATGAACAAGTGAACAAATGAACAAATGAACAAATGAACAAATGAACAAGTGAACAAATGAACAAATGAACAAACGAACAAATGAAAAAATGAACAAACGAACGAATGGTCAAGTGAACAAATGAACAAATGAACAAATGAACAAATGAACAAATGAACAAATGAACAAATGAACAAATGAACAAATGAACAAATGAACAAATGAACAAATGAAGAAATGAAGAAATGAACAAATGAACAAATGAACCAATAAACAAATAAACAAATGAACAAATGAACAAACGAACAAATGTACAAATGAACAAATGAACAAATGAATAAGTTGAGAAATGAACAAACAATGAAATGGACATATGAACAAATGAACAAATAAACAAATGGACAAATGAAAAAATGAACATCTTAAGAAATGAAGAATTGAAGAAATGAACACATCCAAAAATGGACACATTAACAAATGAACAAGTGAACAAATGAACAAATGAACAAATGAACAAATGAACAAATGAACAAATGAACAAACGAACAAATGGACAAATGAATTAATGAACAGATGAACAATCGAACAAATAAACAAATGAACAATTTGAAAAATGTACAAATCTACAAATGAACAAACGAACAAACGAACAAATGAACAAATGAACAAATGAACAAATGAACAAATGAACAAATGAACAAATGAACAAATGAACAAATGAACAAATGAACAAATGAACAAATGAACAAATGAAGAACTGAACAAATGAACAAATGAACAAATGAACAAATGAACAAAAGAACAAATGAACAAATGAACAAATGTACAAATGAACAAATGAACAAATGAACAAGTGAACAAATTGACAAATGAACAAACGAACAAATGAAGAAATGAACAAACGAACAAATGAAGAAATGAACAATCGAACGAATGGACAAGTGAACAAATTAACAAATGAACAAATGAACAAATGAACAAATGAACGAATGAACAAACGAACGAATGGACAAGTGAACAAATGAACAAATGTACAAATGAACAAATGAACAAATGAACAAGTGAACAAATGAACAAATGAACAAACGAAGAAATGAAGAAATGAAGAATCGGACGAATGGACAAGTGAACAAATTAACAAATGAACAAATGAACAAATGGACAAATGAACAAATGAACAAGTGAACAAATGAACAAATGAAAAAATGAACAAATGAACAAAAGAACAAATGAACAAACGAACAAATGAACAAATAAACATTCGAACGAATGGACAAGTGAACAAATTAACAAATGAACAAATGAACAAATGAACAAATGGACAAATGAACAAAGGAACAAGTGAACAAATGAACAAATGAAAAAATGAACAAATGAACAAATGAACAAATGAACAAATGAACAAATGAATAAATGAACAAATGAACAAATGAACAAATGAACCAATAAACAAATAAACAAATGAACAAATGAACAAACGAACAAATGTACAAATGAACAAATGAACAAATGAATAAGTTGAGAAATGAACAAACAATCAAATGAACATATGAACAAATGAACAAATAAACAAATGGACAAATGAGCAGATGAACATCTTAAGAAATGAAGAATTGAAGAAATGAACACATCCAAAAATGGACACATTAACAAATGAACAAGTGAACAAATGAACAAATGAACAAATGAACAAATGAACAAATGAACAAAGGATCAATTGAACAAATGTACAAATGAACAAATGAACAAATGAACACGTGTACAAATGAACAAATGAACACATGTACAAATAAACAAATGAACAAAGGAACAAATGAACAAATGAACATATGAACAAATGAACAAATGAACAAAATGAACAAGTGAACAAATGAACAAATGAACAAATGAACAAATGAACAAATGAACAAATGAACAAATGAACAAATGTACAAGTGAACAAATGAACAAATGAACAAATGAACAAATGAACCATTGAACGAATGAAGAAACATTCAAATGAACATATGAACAAATGAACGAATTATCAATTGAACAAATGAACAAATGAACAAATGAACAAATGAACAAATGAACAAATGAAAAAGTGAACAAATGAACAAATGAACAAATGAACAAATGAACAAGTGAACAAATGAACAAATGAACAAACGAACAAATGAAAAAATGAACAAACGAACGAATGGTCAAGTGAACAAATGAACAAATGAACAAATGAACAAATGAACAAATGAACAAATGAACAAATGAACAAATGAACAAATGAACAAATGAACAAATGAAGAAATGAAGAAATGAAGAAATGAACAAATGAACAAATGAACCAATAAACAAATAAACAAATGAACAAATGAACAAACGAACAAATGTACAAATGAACAAATGAACAAATGAATAAGTTGAGAAATGAACAAACAATCAAATGGACATATGAACAAATGAACAAATAAACAAATGGACAAATGAAAAAATGAACATCTTAAGAAATGAAGAATTGAAGAAATGAACACATCCAAAAATGGACACATTAACAAATGAACAAGTGAACAAATGAACAAATGAACAAATGAACAAATGAACAAATGAACAAACGAACAAACGAACAAACGAACAAACGAACAAACGAACAAATGAACAAATGAACAAATGAACAAATGAAAGATTGAACAATTGAACAAATGAACTAATGAACAAATCAACAAATGAACAAATCAACAAATGAACAAATGAACAAATGAACAAATGAACAAATCAACAAATGAACAAATGAACAAATGAACAAATGAACAAATGAACAAATGAACAAATGAACAAATGAACAAATCAACAAATCAACAAATGAACAGATGAACAAATGAACAAATGAACAAATGAACAAATGAACAAATGAACAAATGAACAAATGAACAAATGAACAAATGTACAAGTGAACAAATGAACAAATGAACAAATGAACAAATGAACAAATGAACCATTGAACGAATGAAGAAACATTCAAATGAACATATGAACAAATGAACGAATTATCAATTGAACAAATGAACAAATGAACAAATGAACAAATGAACAAATGAACAAGTGAACAAATGAACAAATGAACAAATGAACAAATGAACAAGTGAACAAATGAACAAATGAACAAACGAACAAATGAAAAAATGAACAAACGAACGAATGGTCAAGTGAACAAATGAACAAATGAACAAATGAACAAATGAACAAATGAACAAATGAACAAATGAACAAATGAACAAATGAACAAATGAACAAATGAACAAATGAACAAATGAACAAATGAAGAAATGAAGAAATGAACAAATGAACAAATGAACCAATAAACAAATAAACAAATGAACAAATGAACAAACGAACAAATGTACAAATGAACAAATGAACAAATGAATAAGTTGAGAAATGAACAAACAATGAAATGGACATATGAACAAATGAACAAATAAACAAATGGACAAATGAAAAAATGAACATCTTAAGAAATGAAGAATTGAAGAAATGAACACATCCAAAAATGGACACATTAACAAATGAACAAGTGAACAAATGAACAAATGAACAAATGAACAAATGAACAAATGAACAAACGAACAAATGGACAAATGAATTAATGAACAGATGAACAATCGAACAAATAAACAAATGAACAATTTGAAAAATGTACAAATCTACAAATGAACAAACGAACAAACGAACAAATGAACAAATGAACAAATGAACAAATGAACAAATGAACAAATGAACAAATGAAAAAATGAACAAATGAACAAATGAACAAATGAACAAATGAAGAACTGAACAAATGAACAAATGAACAAATGAACAAATGAACAAAAGAACAAATGAACAAATGAACAAATGTACAAATGAACAAATGAACAAATGAACAAGTGAACAAATTGACAAATGAACAAACGAACAAATGAAGAAATGAACAAACGAACAAATGAAGAAATGAACAATCGAACGAATGGACAAGTGAACAAATTAACAAATGAACAAATGAACAAATGAACAAATGAACGAATGAACAAACGAACGAATGGACAAGTGAACAAATGAACAAATGTACAAATGAACAAATGAACAAATGAACAAGTGAACAAATGAACAAATGAACAAACGAAGAAATGAAGAAATGAAGAATCGGACGAATGGACAAGTGAACAAATTAACAAATGAACAAATGAACAAATGGACAAATGAACAAATGAACAAGTGAACAAATGAACAAATGAAAAAATGAACAAATGAACAAAAGAACAAATGAACAAACGAACAAATGAACAAATAAACATTCGAACGAATGGACAAGTGAACAAATTGACAAATGAACAAATGAACAAATGAACAAATGGACAAATGAACAAAGGAACAAGTGAACAAATGAACAAATGAAAAAATGAACATATGAACAAATGAACAAATGAACAAATGAACAAATGAATAAATGAACAAATGAACAAATGAACAAATGAACCAATAAACAAATGAACCAATAAACAAATAAACAAATGAACAAATGAACAAACGAACAAATGTACAAATGAACAAATGAACAAATGAATAAGTTGAGAAATGAACAAACAATCAAATGAACATATGAACAAATGAACAAATAAACAAATGGACAAATGAGCAGATGAACATCTTAAGAAATGAAGAATTGAAGAAATGAACACATCCAAAAATGGACACATTAACAAATGAACAAGTGAACAAATGAACAAATGAACAAATGAACAAATGAACAAATGAACAAATGAACAAATGAACAAATGAACAAAGGATCAATTGAACAAATGTACAAATGAACAAATGAACAAATGAACACGTGTACAAATGAACAAATGAACACATGTACAAATAAACAAATGAACAAAGGAACAAATGAACAAATGAACATATGAACAAATGAACAAATGAACAAAATGAACAAGTGAACAAATGAACAAATGAACAAATGAACAAATGAACAAATGAACAAATGAACAAATGAACAAATGTACAAGTGAACAAATGAACAAATGAACAAATGAACAAATGAACCATTGAACGAATGAAGAAACATTCAAATGAACATATGAACAAATGAACGAATTATCAATTGAACAAATGAACAAATGAACAAATGAACAAATGAACAAATGAACAAATGAAAAAGTGAACAAATGAACAAATGAACAAATGAACAAATGAACAAATGAACAAGTGAACAAATGAACAAATGAACAAACGAACAAATGAAAAAATGAACAAACGAACGAATGGTCAAGTGAACAAATGAACAAATGAACAAATGAACAAATGAACAAATGAACAAATGAACAAATGAACAAATGAACAAATGAACAAATGAACAAATGAACAAATGAAGAAATGAAGAAATGAACAAATGAACAAATGAACCAATAAACAAATAAACAAATGAACAAATGAACAAACGAACAAATGTACAAATGAACAAATGAACAAATGAATAAGTTGAGAAATGAACAAACAATCAAATGGACATATGAACAAATGAACAAATAAACAAATGGACAAATGAAAAAATGAACATCTTAAGAAATGAAGAATTGAAGAAATGAACACATCCAAAAATGGACACATTAACAAATGAACAAGTGAACAAATGAACAAATGAACAAATGAACAAATGAACAAATGAACAAACGAACAAATGGACAAATGAATTAATGAACAGATGAACAATCGAACAAATAAACAAATGAACAATTTGAAAAATGTACAAATCTACAAATGAACAAACGAACAAACGAACAAATGAACAAATGAACAAATGAACAAATGAACAAATGAACAAATGAACAAATGAACAAATGAACAAATGAACAAATGAACAAATGAACAAATGAAGAACTGAACAAATGAACAAATGAACAAATGAACAAATGAACAAATGAACAAAAGAACAAATGAACAAATGAACAAATGTACAAATGAACAAATGAACAAATGAACAAGTGAACAAATTGACAAATGAACAAACGAACAAATGAAGAAATGAACAAACGAACAAATGAAGAAATGAACAATCGAACGAATGGACAAGTGAACAAATTAACAAATGAACAAATGAACAAATGGACAAATGAACAAATGAACGAATGAACAAACGAACGAATGGACAAGTGAACAAATGAACAAATGTACAAAATGAACAAATGAACAAATGAACAAGTGAACAAATGAACAAATGAACAAACGAAGAAATGAAGAAATGAACAATCGGACGAATGGACAAGTGAACAAATTAACAAATGAACAAATGAACAAATGGACAAATGAACAAATGAAGAAATGAACAAATGAACAAATGAACAAATGAACAAATGAACAAATGAACAAACGAACAAACGAACAAACGAACAAACGAACAAACGAACAAATGAACAAATGAACAAATGAACAAATGAAAGATTGAACAATTGAACAAATGAACTAATGAACAAATCAACAAATGAACAAATCAACAAATGAACAAATGAACAAATGAACAAATGAACAAATCAACAAATGAACAAATGAACAAATGAACAAATGAACAAATGAACAAATGAACAAATGAACAAATGAACAAATCAACAAATCAACAAATGAACAGATGAACAAATGAACAAATGAACAAATGAACAAATGAACAAATGAACAAATGAACAAATGAACAAATGAACAAATGTACAAGTGAACAAATGAACAAATGAACAAATGAACAAATGAACAAATGAACCATTGAACGAATGAAGAAACATTCAAATGAACATATGAACAAATGAACGAATTATCAATTGAACAAATGAACAAATGAACAAATGAACAAATGAACAAATGAACAAGTGAACAAATGAACAAATGAACAAATGAACAAATGAACAAGTGAACAAATGAACAAATGAACAAACGAACAAATGAAAAAATGAACAAACGAACGAATGGTCAAGTGAACAAATGAACAAATGAACAAATGAACAAATGAACAAATGAACAAATGAACAAATGAACAAATGAACAAATGAACAAATGAACAAATGAACAAATGAACAAATGAACAAATGAAGAAATGAAGAAATGAACAAATGAACAAATGAACCAATAAACAAATAAACAAATGAACAAATGAACAAACGAACAAATGTACAAATGAACAAATGAACAAATGAATAAGTTGAGAAATGAACAAACAATGAAATGGACATATGAACAAATGAACAAATAAACAAATGGACAAATGAAAAAATGAACATCTTAAGAAATGAAGAATTGAAGAAATGAACACATCCAAAAATGGACACATTAACAAATGAACAAGTGAACAAATGAACAAATGAACAAATGAACAAATGAACAAATGAACAAACGAACAAATGGACAAATGAATTAATGAACAGATGAACAATCGAACAAATAAACAAATGAACAATTTGAAAAATGTACAAATCTACAAATGAACAAACGAACAAACGAACAAATGAACAAATGAACAAATGAACAAATGAACAAATGAACAAATGAACAAATGAAAAAATGAACAAATGAACAAATGAACAAATGAACAAATGAAGAACTGAACAAATGAACAAATGAACAAATGAACAAATGAACAAAAGAACAAATGAACAAATGAACAAATGTACAAATGAACAAATGAACAAATGAACAAGTGAACAAATTGACAAATGAACAAACGAACAAATGAAGAAATGAACAAACGAACAAATGAAGAAATGAACAATCGAACGAATGGACAAGTGAACAAATTAACAAATGAACAAATGAACAAATGAACAAATGAACGAATGAACAAACGAACGAATGGACAAGTGAACAAATGAACAAATGTACAAATGAACAAATGAACAAATGAACAAGTGAACAAATGAACAAATGAACAAACGAAGAAATGAAGAAATGAAGAATCGGACGAATGGACAAGTGAACAAATTAACAAATGAACAAATGAACAAATGGACAAATGAACAAATGAACAAGTGAACAAATGAACAAATGAAAAAATGAACAAATGAACAAAAGAACAAATGAACAAACGAACAAATGAACAAATAAACATTCGAACGAATGGACAAGTGAACAAATTGACAAATGAACAAATGAACAAATGAACAAATGGACAAATGAACAAAGGAACAAGTGAACAAATGAACAAATGAAAAAATGAACATATGAACAAATGAACAAATGAACAAATGAACAAATGAATAAATGAACAAATGAACAAATGAACAAATGAACCAATAAACAAATGAACCAATAAACAAATAAACAAATGAACAAATGAACAAACGAACAAATGTACAAATGAACAAATGAACAAATGAATAAGTTGAGAAATGAACAAACAATCAAATGAACATATGAACAAATGAACAAATAAACAAATGGACAAATGAGCAGATGAACATCTTAAGAAATGAAGAATTGAAGAAATGAACACATCCAAAAATGGACACATTAACAAATGAACAAGTGAACAAATGAACAAATGAACAAATGAACAAATGAACAAATGAACAAATGAACAAATGAACAAATGAACAAAGGATCAATTGAACAAATGTACAAATGAACAAATGAACAAATGAACACGTGTACAAATGAACAAATGAACACATGTACAAATAAACAAATGAACAAAGGAACAAATGAACAAATGAACATATGAACAAATGAACAAATGAACAAAATGAACAAGTGAACAAATGAACAAATGAACAAATGAACAAATGAACAAATGAACAAATGAACAAATGAACAAATGTACAAGTGAACAAATGAACAAATGAACAAATGAACAAATGAACCATTGAACGAATGAAGAAACATTCAAATGAACATATGAACAAATGAACGAATTATCAATTGAACAAATGAACAAATGAACAAATGAACAAATGAACAAATGAACAAATGAAAAAGTGAACAAATGAACAAATGAACAAATGAACAAATGAACAAATGAACAAGTGAACAAATGAACAAATGAACAAACGAACAAATGAAAAAATGAACAAACGAACGAATGGTCAAGTGAACAAATGAACAAATGAACAAATGAACAAATGAACAAATGAACAAATGAACAAATGAACAAATGAACAAATGAACAAATGAACAAATGAACAAATGAAGAAATGAAGAAATGAACAAATGAACAAATGAACCAATAAACAAATAAACAAATGAACAAATGAACAAACGAACAAATGTACAAATGAACAAATGAACAAATGAATAAGTTGAGAAATGAACAAACAATCAAATGGACATATGAACAAATGAACAAATAAACAAATGGACAAATGAAAAAATGAACATCTTAAGAAATGAAGAATTGAAGAAATGAACACATCCAAAAATGGACACATTAACAAATGAACAAGTGAACAAATGAACAAATGAACAAATGAACAAATGAACAAATGAACAAACGAACAAATGGACAAATGAATTAATGAACAGATGAACAATCGAACAAATAAACAAATGAACAATTTGAAAAATGTACAAATCTACAAATGAACAAACGAACAAACGAACAAATGAACAAATGAACAAATGAACAAATGAACAAATGAACAAATGAACAAATGAACAAATGAACAAATGAACAAATGAACAAATGAACAAATGAAGAACTGAACAAATGAACAAATGAACAAATGAACAAATGAACAAATGAACAAAAGAACAAATGAACAAATGAACAAATGTACAAATGAACAAATGAACAAATGAACAAGTGAACAAATTGACAAATGAACAAACGAACAAATGAAGAAATGAACAAACGAACAAATGAAGAAATGAACAATCGAACGAATGGACAAGTGAACAAATTAACAAATGAACAAATGAACAAATGGACAAATGAACAAATGAACGAATGAACAAACGAACGAATGGACAAGTGAACAAATGAACAAATGTACAAAATGAACAAATGAACAAATGAACAAGTGAACAAATGAACAAATGAACAAACGAAGAAATGAAGAAATGAACAATCGGACGAATGGACAAGTGAACAAATTAACAAATGAACAAATGAACAAATGGACAAATGAACAAATGAACAAATGAACAAATGAACAAATGAACAAATGAACAAATGAACAAATGAAGAAATGAACAAATGAACAAATGAACAAATGAACAAATGAACAAATGAACAAATGAGCAAATCAACAAATGAACAAATGAACAAATGAACAAATGAACAAATGAACAAATGAACAAATGAACAAATGAACAAATGAACAAATGAACAAATGAACAAATGAACAAATGAACAAAGGATCAATTGAACAAATGAAGAAATGAACAAATGAACACATGTACAAATGAACAACTGAACACATGTACAAATGAACAAATGAACACATGTACAAATGAACAAATGAACACATGTACAAATGAACAAATGATCAAATGAACAAACGAACAAACGAACAAAGGAACAAAATGAATAAGTGAACAAATGAAGAAATGAAGAAATGAAGAAATGAAGAAATGAAGAAATGAAGAAATGAAGAAATGAAGAAATGAAGAAATGAAGAAATGAAGAAATGAAGAAATGAAGAAATGAAGAAATGAAGAAATGAACAAATGAACAAATGAACAAATGAACAAATGAACAAATGAACAAATGAACAAATGAACAATTGACGAATGAACAAATGTACAAATGAACAAATGAACAAATGAACAAATGAACAAATAAACAAATGTACAAATGAACAAATGAACGAATGAACAAATCAACAAATGAGCAAATCAACAAATGAACAAATGAACAAATGAACCATTGAACGAATGAAGAAACATTCAAATGAACATATGAACAAATGAACGAATTATCAATTGAACAAATGAACAAATGAACAAATGAACAAATGAACAAATGAACAAACGAACAAATGAACAAATGAACAAATGAACAAATGAACAAATGAACAAATGAACAAACAAACGAATGGACAAATGAACAAATGAACAAATGAACAAACGAACGAATGGACAAATGAACAAATGAACAAATGAACACATTAACAAATGAACAAATGAACAAATTAACAAATGAACAAATGAAGATATGAACAAATGAACAAATGAACAAATGAAAAAATGAAGAAATGAACAAATGAACAAATGAACAAATGAACACATGTACAAATGAACAAATGAACACATGTACAAATGAACAAATGAACAAATGAACAAATGAACAAACGAACAAACGAACAAAGGAACAAAATGAACAAGTGAACAAATGAACAAATGAAGAAATGAAGAAATGAAGAAATGAAGAAATGAAGAAATGAACAAATGAACAAATGAACAAATGAACAAATGAACAAATGAACAATTGACGAATGAACAAATGTACAAATGAACAAATGAACAAATGAACGAATGAACAAATCAACAAATGAACAAATAAACAAATGTACAAATGAACAAATGAACGAATGAACAAATCAACAAATGAGCAAATCAACAAATGAACAAATGAACAAATGAACAAAGGAACAAATGAACAAATGAACAAATGAAAAAAGGATCAATTGAACAAATGAACAAATGAACAAATGAACACATGTACAGATGAACAAATGAATACATGTACAAATGAACAAATGAACAAACGAACAAACGAACAAACGAACAAAGGAACAAAATGAACAAGAGAACAAATGAACAAATGAACAAATGAAGAAATGAAGAAATGAAGAAATGAAGAAATGATGAAATTAAGAAATGAAGAAATGAAGAAATGAAGAAATGAAGAAATGAAGAAATGAAGAAATGAAGAAATGAAGAAATGAACAGATGAACAGATGAACAAGTGAACAAATGAACCATTGAACAAATGAACAAATGTACAAATGAACAAATGAAGAAATGAACAAATGAACGAATGAACAAATCAACAAATCAACAAATGAACAAATGAACACATGTACAAATGAACAAATGAACACATGTACATATGAAAAAATGAACAAACGAACAAACGAACAAATGAACAAATGAACAAATGAACAAAGGAACAAATGAACAAATGAACAAAGGAACAAATGATCAAATGAAGAAATGAACAAATGAACAAATGAACAAAGGATCAATTGAACAAATGTACAAATGAACAAATGAACACGTGTACAAATGAACAAATGAACACGTGTACAAATGAACAAATGAACACATGTACAAATGAACAAATGAACAAATGAACAAATGAACAAATGAACAAATTAACAAATGAACAAATGAACAAATGAAAAAATGAACAAATGAACAAATGAACAAATGAAAAAATGAACAAATGAACAAATGAAATAAGAACAAATGAACAAATGAATACGTTGAGAAATGAACAAACAATCAAATGAACATGTGAACAAATGATCAAATGAACAAATGAACAAATGAACAAATGAACAAATGAACAAATGAAGAAAGGAAGAAATGAAGAAATGAAGAAATGAACAAATGAACAGATGAACAAATGAACAAATGAAGAAATGAACAAATGAACTAATGAACAAATCAACAAATGAACAAATCAACAAATGAACAAAGGAACAAAGGAACAAAGGAACAAATGAACAAATGAACAAAGGAACGAATGATCAAATGAACAAATGAACAAATGAACAAATGAAGAAAGGAAGAAATGAAGAAATGAAGAAATGAACAAATGAACAGATGAACAAATGAACAAATGAAGAAATGAACAAATGAACTAATGAACAAATCAACAAATGAACAAATCAACAAATGAACAAAGGAACAAAGGAACAAAGGAACAAATGAACAAATGAACAAAGGAACGAATGATCAAATGAACAAATGAACAAATGAACAAAGGATCAATTGAACAAATTAACAAATGAACAAATGAACTCATGTACAAATGACAAATGAACAAATGAACAAATGAACAAATGAACAAATGAACAAATGAACAAATGAACAAATGAACAAATGAACAAATGAACAAATGAACAAATGAAGAAATGAAGAAAGGAAGAAATGAAGAAATGAAGAAATGAACAAATGAACAGATGAACAAATGAACAAATGAAGAAATGAACAAATGAACAAATGAACAAATGAAGAAATGAACAAATGAACAAATGAACAAATGAACAATTGAACAAATGAACAAATGTACAAATGAACAAAAGAGCAAATGAACGAATGAACAAATGAACAAATGAACAAATGAACACATGTACAAATGAACAAATGAACACATGTACAAATGAACAAATTATAAACGAACAAACGAACAAAGGAACAAAATGAACAAGTGAACAAATGAACAAATGAACAATTGAACAAATGAACAAATGAACAAATGAATAAATGAACAACTGAACAAACGAACGAATGGACAAATGAACAAATTAACAAATGAACAAATGAACAAAGGAACAAATGAACAAATGAACAAAGGAACGAATGAACAAATGAACAAATGAACAAATGAACAAATGAAAAAATGAACAAATGAACAAATGAAATAAGAACAAATGAACAAATGAACAAATGAATACGTTGAGAAATGAACAAACAATCAAATGAACATATGAACAAATGATCAAATGAACAAATGAACAAATGAACAAATGAACAAATGAAGAAAGGAAGAAATGAAGAAATGAAGAAATGAACAAATGAACAGATGAACAAATGAACAAATGAAGAAATGAACAAATGAACTAATGAACAAATCAACAAATGAACAAATAAACAAATGAACAAAGGAACAAAGGAACAAAGGAACAAATGAACCATTGAACGAATGAAGAAACATTCAAATGAACATATGAAGAAATGAACGAATTATCAATTGAACAAATGAACAAATGAACAAATGAACAAATGAACAAATGAACAAATGAACAAATGAACAAATGAACAAATGAACAAATGAACAAATGAACAAGTGAACAAATGAACAAATGAACAAACGAACAAATGAAAAAATGAACAAACGAACGAATGGTCAAGTGAACAAATGAACAAATGAACAAATGAACAAATGAACAAATGAACAAATGAACAAATGAACAAATGAACAAATGAACAAATGAACAAATGAACAAATGAACAAATGAACGAATGAACAAATGAACAAATGAGCAAATCAACAAATGAACAAATGAACAAATGATCTAATGAACAAATGAACAAATGAACAAATGAACAAAGGATCAATTGAACAAATGAAGAAATGAACAAATGAACACATGTACAAATGAACAACTGAACACATGTACAAATGAACAAATGAACAAATGAACACATGTACAAATGAACAAATGAACACATGTACAAATGAACAAATGAACAAATGAACAAATGAACAAATGAATAAATGAACAAATGAACAAACGAACGAATGGACAAATGAACAAATTAACAAATGAACAAATGAACAAAGGAACAAATGAACAAATGAACAAAGGAACGAATGAACAAATGAACAAATGAACAAATGAACAAAGGATCAATTGAACAAATTAACAAATGAACAAATGAACAAATGAACAAATGAAGAAATGAAGAAAGGAAGAAATGAAGAAATGAAGAAATGAACAAATGAACAGATGAACAAATGAACAAATGAACAAAGGAACAAATGAACAAATGGAAAATGAAAAAATGAAAAAATGAACAAATGAACAAATGAACAAATGAACAAATGAACAAATGAACAAATGAACAAATGAACAAATGAACAAATGAACAAATGAACAAATGAACAAATGAACAAATGAACGAATGAACAAATGAACAAATGAGCAAATGAAAAAAGGATCAATTGAACAAATGAACATATGAACAAATGAACACATGTACAGATGAACAAATGAATAAATGAACAAATGAACAAATGAACAAATGAACAAATGAACAAATGAACAAAGGATCAATTGAACAAATGAAGAAATGAACAAATGAACACATGTACAAATGAACAAATGAACACATGTACAAATGAACAAATGAACAAATGAACAAATGAACAAATGAACAAACGAACAAACGAACAAAGGAACAAAATGAACAAGTGAACAAATGAACAAATGAAGAAATGAATAAATGAAGAAATGAAGAAATGAAGAAATGAAGAAATGAAGAAATGAAGAAATGAACAAATGAAGAAATGAACAAATGAACAAATGAACAAATGAACAATTGACGAATGAACAAATGTACAAATGAACAAATGAACAAATGAACGAATAAACAAATCAACAAATGAACAAATAAACAAATGTACAAATGAACAAATGAACGAATGAACAAATCAACAAATGAGCAAATCAACAAATGAACAAATGAACAAATGAACAAAGGAACAAATGAACAAATGAACAAATGAAAAAAGGATCAATTGAACAAATGAACATATGAACAAATGAACACATGTACAGATGAACAAATGAATACATGTACAAATGAACAAATGAACAAACGAACAAACGAACAAACGAACAAAGGAACAAAATGAACAAGAGAACAAATGAACAAATGAAGAAATGAAGAAATGAAGAAATGAAGAAATGAAGAAATGATGAAATGAAGAAATGAAGAGATGAAGAAATGAAGAAATGAAGAAATGAAGAAATGAAGAAATGAAGAAATGAAGAAATGAACAGATGAACAAATGAACAAATGAACCATTGAACAAATGAACAAATGTACAAATGAACAAATGAAGAAATGAACAAATGAACGAATGAACAAATCAACAAATTAACAAATGAACAAATGAACACATGTACAAATGAACAAATGAACACATGTACATATGAAAAAATGAACAAACGAACAAACGAACAAATGAACAAATGAACAAATGAACAAAAGAACAAATGAACAAATGAACAAATGAACAAAGGAACAAATGAACAAATGAAGAAATGAACAAATGAACAAATGAACAAAGGATCAATTGAACAAATGTACAAATGAACAAATGAACACGTGTACAAATGAACAAATGAACACGTGTACAAATGAACAAATGAACAAATGAACACATGTACAAATGAACAAATGAACAAATGAACAAATGAACAAATGAACAAATGAACAAATTAACAAATGAACAAATGAACAAATGAAAAAATGAACAAATGAACAAATGAACAAATGAACAAATGAAAAAATGAACAAATGAACAAATGAAATAAGAAGAAATGAACAAATGAACAAATGAATACGTTGAGAAATGAACAAACAATCAAATGAACATATGAACAAATGATCAAATGAACAAATGAACAAATGAACAAATGAACAAATGAAGAAAGGAAGAAATGAAGAAATGAACAAATGAACAGATGAACAAATGAACAAATGAAGAAATGAACAAATGAACTAATGAACAAATCAACAAATGAACAAATAAACAAATGAACAAAGGAACAAAGGAACAAAGGAACAAATGAACAAATGAACAAAGGAACGAATGAACAAATGAACAAATGAACAAATGAACAAAGGATCAATTGAACAAATTAACAAATGAACAAATGAACTCATGTACAAATGACAAATGAACAAATGAACAAATGATCAAATGAACAAATGAACAAATGAACAAATGAACAAATGAACAAATGAACAAATGAACAAATGAACAAATGAACAAATGAACAAATGAACAAATGAACAAATGAACAAATGAACAAATGAACAAATGAACAAATGAACAAATGAACAAATCAACAAATGAACAAATGAACAAATGAACAAATGAACAAAAGAACAAATGAACAAAGTGAACAAGTGAACAAATGAACAAATGAACAAATGAACAAATGAACAAACGAACAAGTGAACAAATGAACAAATGAACAAACGAACAAATGAACAAATGAACAAGTGAACAAATGAACAAATGGAAAATGAAAAAATGAAAAAATGAACAAATGAACAAATGAACAAATGAACAAATGAACAAATGAACAAATGAACAAATGAACAAATGAACAAATGAACAAATGAACAAATGAACAAATGAACAAATGAACAAATGAACAAATGAACAAATGAACAAATGAACAAATGAACAAATGAACGAATGAACAAATGAACAAATGAGCAAATCAACAAATGAACAAATGAACAAATGAACAAATGAACAAATGAACAAATGAACAAATGAACAAATGAACAAATGAACAAATGAACAAAGGATCAATTGAACAAATGAAGAAACGAACAAATGAACACATGTACAAATGAACAACTGAACACATGTACAAATGAACAAATGAACAAATGTACAAATGAACAAATGAACAAATGAACAAATGAACGAATGAACAAATCAACAAATGAACAAATGAACAAATGAACAAATGAACAAATGAACAAATGAACAAATGAACAAATGAACAAATAAACAAATGAACAAATGAACAAATGAACAAATAAACAAATGTACAAATGAACAAATGAACGAATGAACAAATCAACAAATGAGCAAATCAACAAATGAACAAATGAACAAATGAACCATTGAACGAATGAAGAAACATTCAAATGAACATATGAACAAATGAACGAATTATCAATTGAACAAATGAACAAATGAACGAATGAACAAATGAACAAATGAACAAATGAACAAAGGATCAATTGAACAAATGAACAAATGAACAAATGAACAAATGAACAAATGAACAAATGAACAAATGAACAAATGAACAAATGAACAAATGAACAAATGAACAAATGAACAAATGAACAAATGAACAAATGAACAAATGAACAAATGAACAAATGAACAAATGAACAAATGAACAAATGAACAAATGAACAAATGAACAAATGAACAAATGAACAAATGAACAAATGAACAAATGAACAAATGAACAAATGAACAAATGAACAATTGACGAATGAACAAATGTACAAATGAACAAATGAACAAATGAACGAATGAACAAATCAACAAATGAACAAATAAACAAATGTACAAATGAACAAATGAACGAATGAACAAATCAACAAATGAGCAAATCAACAAATGAACAAATGAACAAATGAACAAAGGAACAAATGAACAAATGAACAAATGAAAAAAGGATCAATTGAACAAATGAACAAATGAACAAATGAACACATGTACAGATGAACAAATGAATACATGTACAAATGAACAAATGAACAAACGAACAAACGAACAAACGAACAAAGGAACAAAATGAACAAGAGAACAAATGAACAAATGAACAAATGAAGAAATGAAGAAATGAAGAAATGAAGAAATGATGAAATTAAGAAATGAAGAAATGAAGAAATGAAGAAATGAAGAAATGAAGAAATGAAGAAATGAAGAAATGAACAGATGAACAGATGAACAAGTGAACAAATGAACCATTGAACAAATGAACAAATGTACAAATGAACAAATGAACACATGTACAAATGAACAAATGAACAAATGAACAAATGAACAAATGAACAAATTAACAAATGAACAAATGAACAAATGAACAAATGAACAAATGAAAAAATGAACAAATGAACAAATGAAATAAGAACAAATGAACAAATGAATACGTTGAGAAATGAACAAACAATCAAATGAACATGTGAACAAATGATCAAATGAACAAATGAACAAATGAACAAATGAACAAATGAACAAATGAAGAAAGGAAGAAATGAAGAAATGAAGAAATGAACAAATGAACAGATGAACAAATGAACAAATGAAGAAATGAACAAATGAACTAATGAACAAATCAACAAATGAACAAATCAACAAATGAACAAAGGAACAAAGGAACAAAGGAACAAATGAACAAATGAACAAAGGAACGAATGATCAAATGAGCAAATGAACAAATGAACAAAGGATCAATTGAACAAATTAACAAATGAACAAATGAACTCATGTACAAATGACAAATGAACAAATGAACAAATGAACAAATGAACAAATGAACAAATGAACAAATGAACAAATGAACAAATGAACAAATGAACAAATGAACAAATGAACAAATGAACAAATGAACAAATGAACAAATGAACAAATGAACAAATGAACAAATGAAGAAATGAAGAAAGGAAGAAATGAAGAAATGAAGAAATGAACAAATGAACAGATGAACAAATGAACAAATGAAGAAATGAACAAATGAACAAATGAACAAATGAACAAATGAAGAAATGAACAAATGAACAAATGAACAAATGAACAATTGAACAAATGAACAAATGTACAAATGAACAAAAGAGCAAATGAACGAATGAACAAATGAACAAATGAACAAATGAACACATGTACAAATGAACAAATGAACACATGTACAAATGAACAAATTATAAACGAACAAACGAACAAGTGAACAAATGAACAAATGAACAAATGAACAAATGAACAAATGAACAAATGAATAAATGAACAACTGAACAAACGAACGAATGGACAAATGAACAAATTAACAAATGAACAAATGAACAAAGGAACAAATGAACAAATGAACAAAGGAACGAATGAACAAATGAACAAATGAACAAATGAACAAAGGATCAATTGAACAAATGAACAAATGAACAAATGAACAAATGAACAAATGAACAAATGAACAAATGAACAAATGAACAAATGAACAAATGAACAAATGAACAAATGAACAAATGAACAAATGAACAAATGAACAAATGAACAAATGAACAAATGAACAAATGAACAAATGAACAAATGAACAAAATGAACAAGTGAACAAATGAACAAATGAACAAATGAACAAATGAACAAACGAACAAGTGAACAAATGAACAAATGAACAAACGAACAAATGAACAAATGAACAAGTGAACAAATGAACAAATGAACAAATGAACAAATGAACGAATGAACAAATTAACAAATGAGCAAATCAACAAATGAACAAATGAACAAATGAACAAATGAACAAATGAACAAATGAACAAATGAACAAATGAACAAAGGATCAATTGAACAAATGAAGAAATGAACAAATGAACACATGTACAAATGATCAAATGAACACATGTACAAATGAACAAATGAACAAATGAACACATGTACAAATGAACAAAAGAACACATGTACAAATGAACAAATGAACAAATGAACAAACGAACAAACGAACAAAGGAACAAAATGAACAAGTGAACAAATGAAGAAATGAAGAAATGAAGAAATGAAGAAATGAAGAAATGAAGAAATGAAGAAATGAAGAAATGAAGAAATGAAGAAATGAAGAAATGAACAAATGAAGAAATGAACAAATGAACAAATGAACAAATGAACAATTGACGAATGAACAAATGTACAAATGAACAAATGAAGAAATGAACAAATGAACAAATGAACAAATGAAGAAATGAAGAAATGAACAAATGAACAAATGAACAAATGAACAAATGAACAATTGAACAAATGAACAAATGTACAAATGAACAAAAGAGCAAATGAACGAATGAACAAATGAACAAATGAACAAATGAACACATGTACAAATGAACAAATGAACACATGTACAAATGAACAAATTATAAACTAACAAACGAACAAAGGAACAAAATGAACAAGTGAACAAATGAACAAATGAACAAATGAAGAAATGAATAAATGAACAACTGAACAAACGAACGAATGGACAAATGAACAAATTAACAAATGAACAAATGAACAAAGGAACAAATGAAAAAATGAACAAAGGAACGAATGAACAAATGAACAAATGAACAAATGAACAAAGGATCAATTGAACAAATTAACAAATGAACAAATGAACAAATGAACAAATGAACAAATGAACAAATGAACAAATGAACAAATGAACAAATGAACAAATGAACAAATGAACAAATGAACAAATGAACAAATGAACAAATGAACAAATGAACAAATGAACAAATGAACAAAATGAACAAGTGAACAAATGAACAAATGAACAAATGAACAAATGAACAAATGAACGAATGAACAAATCAACAAATGAGCAAATCAACAAATGAACAAATGAACAAATGAACAAAGGAACAAATGAACAAATGAACAACTGAACAAATGAACAAATGAACAAATGAACAAATGAACAAATGAACAACTGAACAAATGAACAAATGAACAAATGAACAAATGAACAAATGAACAAATATACAAATGGACAAATGAACAAACGAACAACTGAATAAGTTGTGAAATGAACAAACAATCAAATGAACAAATGAATAAATGAACAAATGAACAAATGAACAAATGAACAAATGAACAAAGGATCAATTGAACAAATGAAGAAATGAACAAATGAACACATGTACAAATGAACAAATGAACACATGTACAAATGAACAAATGAACAAATGAACAAATGAACAAACGAACAAACGAACATAGGAACAAAATGAACAAGTGAACAAATGAACAAATGAAGAAATGAATAAATGAAGAAATGAAGAAATGAAGAAATGAAGAAATGAAGAAATGAAGGAATGAACAAATGAAGAAATGAACAAATGAACAAATGAACAAATGAACAAATGAACAAATGAACAAATGAACAATTGACGAATGAACAAATGTACAAATGAACAAATGAACAAATGAACGAATGAACAAATCAACAAATGAACAAATAAACAAATGTACAAATGAACAAATGAACGAATGAACAAATCAACAAATGAGCAAATCAACAAAAGAACAAATGAACAAATGAACAAAGGAACAAATGAACAAATGAACAAATGAAAAAAGGATCAATTGAACAAATGAACATATGAACAAATGAACACATGTACAGATGAACAAATGAATACATGTACAAATGAACAAATGAACAAACGAACAAACGAACAAACGAACAAAGGAACAAAATGAACAAGAGAACAAATGAACAAATGAAGAAATGAAGAAATGAAGAAATGAAGAAATGAAGAAATGATGAAATGAAGAAATGAAGAGATGAAGAAATGAAGAAATGAAGAAATGAAGAAATGAAGAAATGAACAGATGAACAAATGAACAAATGAACCATTGAACAAATGAACAAATGTACAAATGAACAAATGAAGAAATGAACAAATGAACGAATGAACAAATCAACAAATGAACAAATGAACAAATGAACACATGTACAAATGAACAAATGAACACATGTACATATGAAAAAATGAACAAACGAACAAACGAACAAATGAACAAATGAACAAATGAACAAAGGAACAAATGAACAAATGAACAAAGGAACAAATGAACAAATGAAGAAATGAACAAATGAACAAATGAAGAAAGGATCAATTGAACAAATGTACAAATGAACCATTGAACGAATGAAGAAACATTCAAATGAACATATGAAGAAATGAACGAATTATCAATTGAACAAATGAACAAATGAACAAATGAACAAATGAACAAATGAACAAATGAACAAATGAACAAATGAACAAATGAACAAATGAACAAATGAACAAATGAACAAGTGAACAAATGAACAAATGAACAAACGAACAAATGAAAAAATGAACAAACGAACGAATGGTCAAGTGAACAAATGAACAAATGAACAAATGAACAAATGAACAAATGAACAAATGAACAAATGAACAAATGAACAAATGAACAAATGAACAAATGAACAAATGAACAAAAGAACAAATGAACAAATGAACAAATTAACAAATGAACAAATGAACAAATGAACAAATGAACAAATGAACAAATGAACAAATGAACAAATGAACAAATGAACAAATGAACAAGTGAACAAATGAACAAATGAACAAATGAACAAATGAACAAATGAACAAATGAACAAATGAACAAATGAACAAATGAAGAAATGAAGAAATGAAGAAATGAAGAAATGAAGAAATGAACAAATGAACAAATGAACCAATAAACAAATAAACAAATGAACAAATGAACAAACGAACAAATGTACAAATGAACAAATGAAAAAGTTGAGAAATGAACAAACAATCGAATGGACATATGAACAAATGAACAAATAAACAAATGGACAAATGAAAAAATGAACATCTTAAGAAATGAAGAATTGAAGAAATGAACACATCCAAAAATGGACACATTAACAAATGAACAAGTGAACAAATGAACAAATGAACAAATGAACAAATGAACAAATGAACAAATGAACAAACGAACAAATGGACAAATGGACAAATGAATCAATGAACAGATGGACAATCGAACAAATAAACAAATGAAAAAATCAACAAACGAACAAATGAACAAAGGAACAAATGAACAAATGAACAAAGGATCAATTGAACAAATGTACAAATGAACAAATGAACAAATGAACAAATGAACAAATGAACAAATGAACAAATGAACAAATGATCAAATGAACAAATGAACAAATGAACAAACGAACAAATGGACAAATGGACAAATGAATCAATGAACAGATGAACAATCGAACAAATAAACAAATGAACAATTAGAAAAATGTACAAATCTACAAATGAGCAAATGAACAAACGAACAAATGAACAAATGAACAAATGAACAAATGAACAAATGAAGAACTGAACAAATGAACAAATGAACAAAAGAACAAATGAACAAATGTACAAGTGAACAAATTAACAAATGAACAAGTGAACAAATGAACAAATGAACAAACGAACAAATGAAGAAATGAACAATCGAACGAATGGACAAGTGAACAAATTAACAAATGAACAAATGAACAATTGGACAAATGAACAAATGAACAAGTGAACAAATGAACAAATGAAAAAATGAACAAATGAACAAATGAACAAATGAACAAATGAACAAATGAACAAACGAACAAATGAACAAATAAACAATCGAACGAATGGACAAGTGAACAAATTAACAAATGAACAACTGAACAAATGAACAAATGGACAAATGAACAAATGAACAAGTGAACAAATGAACAAATGAAAAAATGAACAAATGAACATATGAACAAATGAACAAATGAACAAATGAACAAACGAACAAATGTACAAATGAACAAATGAACAAATGAATAAGTTGAGAAATGAACAAACAATCAAATGAACATATGAACAAATGAACAAATAAACAAATGGACAAATGAGCAGATGAACATCTTAAGAAATGAAGAATTGAAGAAATGAACACATCCAAAAATGGACACATTAACAAATGAACAAGTGAACAAATGAACAAATGAACAAATGAACAAATGAACAAATGAACAAATGAACAAGTGAACAAATGAACAAATGAACAAACGAACAAATGAAAAAATGAACAAACGAACGAATGGTCAAGTGAACAAATGAACAAATGAACAAATGAACAAATGAACAAATGAACAAATGAACAAATGAACAAACGAACGAATGGACAAATGAACAAATGAAAAAATGAACAAATGAACAAATGAACAAATGAACAAATGAACAAATGAACAAATGAACAAATGAACAAGTGAACAAATGAACAAATGAACAAATGAACAAATGAAGAAATGAAGAAATGAACAAATGAACAAATGAACCAATAAACAAATAAACAAATGAACAAATGAACAAATGAATAAGTTGAGAAATGAACAAACAATCAAATGTACATATGAACAAATGAACAAATAAACAAATGGACAAATGAAAAAATGAACATCTTAAGAAATGAAGAATTGAAGAAATGAACACATCCAAAAATGGACACATTAACAAATGAACAAGTGAACAAATGAACAAATGAACAAATGAACAAATGAACAAATGAACAAATGAACAAACGAACAAATGGACAAATGGACAAATGAATCAATGAACAGATGGACAATCGAACAAATAAACAAATGAACAAATCAACAAACGAACAAATGAACAAAGGAACAAATGAACAAATCAACAAAGGAACAAATGAACAAATGAACAAATGAACAAATGAACAAATGAACAAAGGATCAATTGAACAAATGTACAAATGAACAAATGAACAAATGAACAAATGAACAAATGAACAAATGAACAAATGAACAAATGAACAAATGAACAAATGAACAAATGAACAAATGAACAAATGAACAAACGAACAAATGGACAAATGGACAAATGAATCAATGAACAGATGAACAATCGAACAAATAAACAAATGAACAATTTGAAAAATGTACAAATCTACAAATGAACAAATGAACAAACGAACAAATGAACAAATGAACAAATGAACAAATGAAGAACTGAACAAATGAACAAATGAACAAAAGAACAAATGAACAAATGAACAAATGTACAAATGAACAAATTAACAAATGAACAAGTGAACAAATGAACAAATGAACAAACGAACAAATGAAGAAATGAACAATCGAACGAATGGACAAGTGAACAAATTAACAAATGAACAAATGAACAATTGGACAAATGAACAAATGAACAAGTGAACAAATGAACAAATGAAAAAATGAACAAATGAACAAATGAACAAATGAACAAATGAACAAATGAACAAATGAACAAACGAACAAATGAACAAATAAACAATCGAACGAATGGACAAGTGAACAAATTAACAAATGAACAACTGAACAAATGAACAAATGGACAAATGAACAAATGAACAAGTGAACAAATGAACAAATGAACAAACGAACAAATGAAAAAATGAACAAACGAACGAATGGTCAAGTGAACAAATGAACAAATGAACAAATGAACAAATGAACAAATGAACAAATGAACAAACGAACGAATGGACAAATGAACAAATGAACAAATGAACCATTGAACGAATGAACAAATGAACAAATGAACAAATGAACAAATGAACAAATGAACAAATGAACAAATGAACAAATGAACACATGAACAAATGAACACATGAACAAATGAACAAATGAACAAGTGAACAACTGAACAAATGAACAAATGAACAAATGAAGAAATGAACAAAAGGAACAGATGAACAAAGGAACAAATGAACAAACGAACAAATGGACAAATGAACAAATGAACAAATGAACAAATGAACCATTGAACGAATGAACAAATGAACAAATGAACAAATGAACAAATGTACAAATGAACAGATGAACAATTGAACAAATGAACAAATGAACAAATGAACAAATGAACAAATGAACAAACGAACAAATGAGCAAAGAGGAAATGAACAAATGAACAAATGAACAAATGAACAAATGAACAAATGAACAAATGAACAAATGAACAAATGAACAAATGAACAAATGAACAAATGAACAAATGAACAAATGAACAAATGAACAAATGAACAAATGAACAAATGAACAAATAAACAAATGAACAAATGAACAAAGGAACAAAGGAACAAATGAACAAATGAACAAATGAACAAATGAACAAATGAACAAATGAACAAATGAACAAATGAACAAATGAACAAATGAACAAATGAACAAATGAACAAATGAACAAATGAACAAATGAACAAATGAACAAATGAACAAAAGAACAAATGAACAAACGAACAAACGAACAAACGAACAAATGAACAAATGAACAAATGATCAAATGAACAAATGAACAAATGATCAAATGAACAAATGAACAAATGAACAAGTGAAAGATTGAACAAATTAACAAATGAACAAATGAACAAATAAACAAATGAATAAACGAACAAAGGAACAAATGAACAAACGAACAGAGGAACAAATGAACAAACGAACAAATGGACAAATGAACAAATGAATCAATGAACAGATGAACAATCGAACAAATAAACAAATGAACAATTTGAAAAATGTACAAATCTACAAATGAACAAATGAACAAACGAACAAACGAACAAATGAAGAAATGAACAAATGAACAAATGAAGAACTGAACAAATGAACAAATGAACAAATGAACAAATGAACAAATGAACAAATGAACAAATGAACAAATGAACAAATGAACAAATGAACAAATGAACAAATGAACAAATGAACAAATGAACAAATGAACAAATGTACAAATGAACAAATGAACTAATGAACAAATGAACAAATGAACAGATGAACAAATGACCAAATGAACAAATGAACAAATGAGCAAATGAACAAATGAACAAATGAACAAATGAACAAACGAACAAATGAACAAATGAACAAATGAACAAATGAACAAATGAACAAAAGAACAAATGAACAAACGAACAAACGAACAAACGAACAAACGAACAAATGAACAAATGAACAAATGTACAAATGAACAAATGAACAAATGAACAAATGAACAAATGAACAAATGAACAAATGAACAAATGAACAAATGAACAGATGAACAAATGAACAAATGAACAAATGAACAAATGAACAAATGAACAAATGAACAAATGAACAAATGAACAAATGAACAAATGAACAAATGAACAAATGAACAAATGAACAAATGAACAAATGAACAAATGAACAAATGAACAAATGAACAAATGAACAAATGAACAAATGAACAAATGAACAAATGAACAAATGAACAAATGAACAAAAGAACAAATGAACAAACGAACAAACGAACAAACGAACAAATGAACAAATGAACAAATGATCAAATGAACAAATGAACAAATGATCAAATGAACAAATGAACAAATGAACAAGTGAAAGATTGAACAAATTAACAAATGAACAAATGAACAAATAAACAAAGGAATAAACGAACAAAGGAACAAATGAACAAACGAACAGAGGAACAAATGAACAAACGAACAAATGGACAAATGAACAAATGAATCAATGAACAGATGAACAATCGAACAAATAAACAAATGAACAATTTGAAAAATGTACAAATCTACATATGAACAAATGAACAAACGAACAAACGAACAAATGAAGAAATGAACAAATGAACAAATGAAGAACTGAACAAATGAACAAATGAACAAATGAACAAATGAACAAATGAACAAATGAACAAATGAACAAATGAACAAATGAACAAATGAACAAATGAACAAATGAACAAATGAACAAATGTACAAATGAACAAATGAACTAATGAACAAATGAACAAATGAACAGATGAACAAATGACCAAATGAACAAATGAACAAATGAGCAAATGAACAAATGAACAAATGAACAAATGAACAAACGAACAAACGAACAAATGAACAAATGAACAAATGAACAAATGAACAAATGAACAAAAGAACAAATGAACAAACGAACAAACGAACAAACGAACAAACGAACAAATGAACAAATGAACAAATGAACAAATGTACAAATGAACAAATGAACAAATGAACAAATGAACAAATGAACAAATGAACAAATGAACAAATGAACAAATGAACAAATGAACAAATGAACAAATGAACAAAAGAACAAATGAACAAACGAACAAACGAACAAATGAACAAATGAACAAATGAACAAATGATCAAATGAACAAATGAACAAATGTACAAGTGAAAGATTGAACAAATTAACAAATGAACAAATGAACAAACGAACAAACGAACAAATGAAGAAATGAACAAATGATCAAATGAACAAATGAAGAACTGAACAAATGAACAAATGAACAACTGAACAAATGAACAAATGTACAAATGTACAAATGAACAAATGAACAAATGAACAGATGAACAAATGACCAAATGAACAAATGAACAAATGAACAAATGAACAAATGAACAAATGAACAAATGAACAAATGAACAAATGAACAAATGAACAAATGAACAAATGAACAAATGAACAAATAAACAAATGAACAAATGAACAAACGAACGAAGGAACAAATGAACAAACGAACAAATGAACAAATGAATCAATGTACAGATGAACAATCGAACAAATAAACAAATGAACAATTTGAAAAATGTACAAATCTACAAATGAACAAATGAACAAATGAACAGATGAACAAATGCACAAATGAACAAATGGACAAATGAACAAATGAACAAATGAACAAATGAACAAATGAACAAATGAACAAATGAACAATTGAACAAATGAACAAATGAACCATTGAACGAATGAACAAATGATCAAATGAACACATGAACAAATGAACAAATGAACAAACAAACAAACGAAAAAACGAACAAACGAACAAAGGAACAAAATGAACAAGTGAACAAATGAACAAATGAACCAATGAACAAAGGAACAAATGAACAAACGAGCAAATGGACAAATGAACAAATGAACAAATGAACCATTGAACGAATGAACAAATGAACAAATGAACAAATGAACAAATGAACAAATGAACAAATGAACAAATGAACCATTGAACGAATGAACAAATGAACAAATGAACAAATGAACAAATGAACAAATGAACCAATGAACAAATGAACAAATGAACAAATGAACAAATGAACAATTGAACAAATGAACAAATGAACCATTGAACGAATGAACAAATGAACAAATGAACAAATGAACAAATGAACAAATGAACAAATGAACAAATGAACAAATGAACAAATGAACCAATGAACCAATGAACAATTGAACAAATGAACAAATGAACATATGAACCATTGAACGAATGAACAAATGAACAAATGAACAAATGAACAAATAAACAAATGAACAGACGAACAAATGAGCAAACGAACAAATGAACAAATGAACAAATGAACCAACGAACAAATGAGCAAACGAACAAATGAACAAATGAACAATTGAGCAAATGAACAAATGAACAAATGAACAAATGAACAAATGAACAAATGAACAAATGAACAAATGAACAAATGAACAAATGAACAAATGAACAAATGTACAAATGAACAAATGAACAATTGAACAAATGAACAAATGAACAAATGAACAAATGAACAAATGAACAAATGAACAAATGAACAAATGAACAAATGAACAAATGAACAAATGAACAAATGAACAAATGAACAAATGAACAAATGAACAAACGAACAAATGAACAAACGAACAAATGAACAAACGAACAAATGAGCAAACGAACAAACGAAAAAATGAACAAATGAACAAATGAATAAATGAACAAATGTACAAATGAACAATTGATCAAATGAACAAATGAACAAATGAACAAATGAACAAATGAACAAATGAACAAATGAACAAATGAACAAATGAACAAATGAACAAATGAACAAATGTACAAAAGAACAAACGAACAAACGAACAAACGAACAAATGAACAAACGAACAAATGGACAAATGAACAAATGAATCAATGAACAGATGAACAATCGAACAAATAAACAAATGAACAATTTGAAAAATGTACAAATCTACAAATGAACAAATGAACAAACGAACAAACGAACAAATGAAGAAATGAACAAATGAACAAATGAACAAATGAAGAACTGAACAAATGAACAAATGAACAAATGAACAAATGAACAAATGAACAAATGAACAAATGAACAAGTGAACAAATAAACAAATGAACAAACGAACAAATGAAAAAATGAACAAACGAACGAATGGTCAAGTGAACAAATGAACAAATGAACAAATGAACAAATGAACAAATGAACAAATGAACAAATGAACAAATGAACAAATGAACAAATGAACAAATGAACAAATGAACAAATGAACAAACGAACGAATGGACAAATGAACAAATGAACAAACGAACGAATGGACAAATGAACAAATGAACAAATGAACACATTAACAAATGAACAAATGAACAAATTAACAAATGAACAAATGAAGAAATGAACAAATGAACAAATGAAGAAATGAAGAAATGAAGAAATGAACAAATGAACAAATGAAGAAATGAAGAAATGAAGAAATGAACAAATGAAAAAATGAACAATTGAACAAATGAACAAATGTACAAATGAACAAAAGAGCAAATGAACGAATGAACAAATGAACAAATGAACAAATGAACAAAGGATCAATTGAACAAATGAACAAATGAACAAATGAACAAATGAACAAGTGAACAAGTGAACAAATAAACAAATGAACAAACGAACAAATGAAAAAATGAACAAACGAACGAATGGTCAAGTGAACAAATGAACAAATGAACAAATGAACAAATGAACAAATGAACAAATGAACAAATGAACAAATGAACAAATGAACAAATGAACAAATGAACAAACGAACGAATGTACAAATGAACAAATGAACAAACGAACGAATGGACAAATGAACAAATGAACAAATGAACACATTAACAAATGAACAAATGAACAAATTAACAAATGAACAAATGAAGAAATGAACAAATGAACAAATGAAGAAATGAAGAAATGAAGAAATGAACAAATGAACAAATGAAGAAATGAAGAAATGAAGAAATGAAGAAATGAAGAAATGAACAAATGAACAAATGAAGAAATGAAGAAATGAAGAAATGAACAAATGAACAAATGAACAAATGAACAATTGAACAAATGAACAAATGTACAAATGAACAAAAGGGCAAATGAACGAATGAACAAATGAACAAATGAACAAATGAACAAAGGATCAATTGAACAAATGAACAAATGAACAAATGAACAAATGAACAAATGAACAAATG
This sequence comes from Megalopta genalis, assembly GCF_051020955.1. Classification (NCBI taxonomy): domain Eukaryota; kingdom Metazoa; phylum Arthropoda; class Insecta; order Hymenoptera; family Halictidae; genus Megalopta; species Megalopta genalis. Next base: position 2,709,963 of record NW_027476095.1, read on the forward strand.
AACAAATGAACAAATGAACAAATGAACAAATGAACAAATGAACAAATGAACAAATGAACAAGTGAACAAATGAACAAATGAACAAATGAACAAATGAACGAATGAACAAATGAACAAATGAACAAATGAACAAATGAACAAGTGAACAAATGAACAAATGAACAAACGAACAAATGAACAAATGAACAAGTGAACAAATGAACAAATGAACAAATGAACAAATCAACAAATGAACAAATGAACAAATGAACAAATGAACAAATGAACAAATCAACAATTCAACAAATGAAAAGATTAACAAATGAACAAATGAACAAATGAACAAATGAACAAATGAACAAATGAACAAATGAACAAATGAACAAATGTACAAATGAACAAATGAACAAATGAACAAATGAACGAATGAACAAATGACCAAATGAACAAATGTACAAATGAACAAATGAACAAATGAACAAATGAACAAATGAACAAATGAATAAGTTGAGAAATGAACAAACAATCAAATGAACATATGAACAAATGAACAAATAAACAAATGGACAAATGAACAAATGAACAACTTAAGAAATGAAGAATTGAAGAAATGAACACATCCAAAAATGGACAAATAAGCATATGAACAAATGAACAAATGAACAAACGAGCGTGTAGACAAATGAACAAATGAACAAATGAACCATTGAACGAATGAAGAAACATTCAAATGAACATATGAACAAATGAACGAATTATCAATTGAACAAATGAACAAATGAACAAATGAACAAATGAACAAATGAACAAGTGAACAAATGAACAAGTGAACAAGTGAACAAATGAACAAGTGAACAAATGAACAAATGAACAAATGAACAAATGAAAAAATGAACAAATGTACAAATGAACAAATGAACAAATGAACAAATGAACAAATGAACAAATGAACAAATGAACACATGAACAAATGAACACATGAACAAATGAACAAATGAACAAGTGAACAACTGAACAAATGAACAAATGAACAAATGAACAAATGAAGAAATGAACAAAAGGAACAGATGAACAAAGGAACAAATGAACAAACGAACAAATGGACAAATGAACAAATGAACAAATGAACAAATGAACCATTGAACGAATGAACAAATGAACAAATGAACAAATGAACAAATGAACAAATGAACAAATGAACCATTGACCGAATGAACAAATGAACAAATGAACAAATGCACAGATGAACAAATGACCAAATGAACAAATGAACAAATGAACAAATGAACAAATGAACAAATGAACAAATGAACAAATGAACAAAAGAACAAATGAACAAACGAACAAACGAACAAAGGAACAAATGAACAAATGAACAAATGATCAAATGAACAAATGAACAAATGATCAAATGAACAAATGAACAAATGAACAAGTGAAAGATTGAACAAATTAACAAATGAACAAATGAACAAATAAACAAATGAATAAACGAACAAAGGAACAAATGAACAAACGAACAGATGAACAAATGAACAAATGACCAAATGAACAAATGAACAAATGAACAAATGAACAAATGAACAAATGAACAAATGTACAAATGAACAAATGAACAAATGAACAAATGAACGAATGAACAAATGACCAAATGAACAAATGTACAAATGAACAAATGAACAAATGAACAAATGAACAAATGAACAAATGAACAAATGAACAAATGAATAAGTTGAGAAATGAACAAACAATCAAATGAACATATGAACAAATGAACAAATAAACAAATGAACAGATGAACAAATGACCAAATGAACAAATGAACAAATGAACAAATGAACAAATGAACAAATGAACAAATTAACAAATGAACAAATTAACAAATGAACAAATGGACAAATGAACAAATGAACAAATGAACAAATTAACAAATGAACAAATGAACAAATGAACAAATGTACAAATGAACAAATGAACAAATGAACAAATGTACAAATGAACAAATGAACAATTGAACAAATGAACAAATGAACAATTGAACAAATGAACAAATGAACAAATGAACAAATGAACAAATGAACAAATGAACAAATGAACAAATGAACAAATGAACAAATGAACAAATGAACAAATGAACAAATGAACAAATGAACAAATGAACAAATGAACAAATGAACAAATGAACAAATGAACAAATGAACAAACGGACAAATGAGCAAACGAACAAACGAAAAAATGAACAAATGAACAAATGAACAAATGAACAAATGTACAAATGAACAATTGATCAAATGAACAAATGAACAATTGATCAAATGAACAAATGAACAAATGAACAAATGAACAAATGAACAAATGAACAAAAGAACAAATGAACAAACGAACAAATGAACAAATGAACAAATGAACAAATGATCAAATGAACAAATGAACAAATGAACAAACGAACAAAGGAACAAAATGAACAAGTGAACAAATAAACAAATGAACCAATGAACAAAGGAACAAATGAACAAACGAACAAATGGACAAATGAACAAATGAACAAATGAACAAATGAACAAATGAACCAATGAACCATTGAACGAATGAACAAATGAACAAATGAACAAATGAACAAATGAACAAATGAACAAATGAACAAGTGAACAAATGAACAAATGAACCATTGAACGAAAGAACAAATGAACAAATGAACAAATAAACAAATGAACAAACGAACAAACGAACAAATGAGCAAACGAACAAATGAACAAATGAACAAATGAACAAATGAACAAATGAACAAATGAACAAATGAACAAATGTACAAATGAACAAATGAACAAATGAACAAATGAACAAATGAACAAATGAACAAACGAGCAAATGAACAAACGAGCAAATGAACAAGGGGAAATGAACAAATGAACAAATGAACAAATGAACAAATGAACAAATGAACAAATGAACAAATGAACAAATGAACAAATGAACAAATGAACAAATGTACAAATGAACAAATGAACAAATGAACAAATGAACAAATGAACAAATGAACAAATGAACAAATGAACAAATGAACAAATGAACAAATGAACAAATGAACAAATGAACAAATGAACAAATGAACAAATGAACAAATGAAGAAATGAAGAAATGAACAAATGAACAAATGAACAAATGAACAAATGAACAAATGAACAAATGAACAAATGAACAAATGAACAAATGAACAAATGAACAAATGAGCAAATGAACAAATGAACAAATGAACAAATGAACAAATGAACAAATGAACAAATGAACAAATGAACAAATGAACAAATGAACAAATGAACAAATGAACAAATGAACAAAAGAACAAATGAACAAACGAACAAACGAACAAAGGAACAAATGAACAAATGAACAAATGATCAAATGAACAAATGAACAAATGATCAAATGAACAAATGAACAAATGAACAAGTGAAAGATTGAACAAATTAACAAATGAACAAATGAACAAATAAACAAATGAATAAACGAACAAAGGAACAAATGAACAAACGAACAGAGGAACAAATGAACAAACGAACAAATGGACAAATGAACAAATGAATCAATGAACAGATGAACAATCGAACAAATAAACAAATGAACAATTTGAAAAATGTACAAATCTACAAATGAACAAATGAACAAACGAACAAACGAACAAATGAAGAAATGAACAAATGAACAAATGAAGAACTGAACAAATGAACAAATGAACAAATGAACAAATGAACAAATGAACAAATGAACAAATGAACAAATGAACAAATGAACAAATGAACAAATGTACAAATGAACAAATGAACTAATGAACAAATGAACAAATGAACAGATGAACAAATGACCAAATGAACAAATGAACAAATGAGCAAATGAACAAATGAACAAATGAACAAATGAACAAACGAACAAATGAACAAATGAACAAATGAACAAATGAACAAATGAACAAATGAACAAAAGAACAAATGAACAAACGAACAAACGAACAAACGAACAAACGAACAAATGAACAAATGAACAAATGAACAAATGTACAAATGAACAAATGAACAAATGAACAAATGAACAAATGAACAAATGAACAAATGAACAAATGAACAAATGAACAAATGAACAAATGAACAAATGAACAAATGAACAAAAGAACAAATGAACAAACGAACAAACGAACAAAAGAACAAATGAACAAATGAACAAATGATCAAATGAACAAATGAACAAATGTACAAGTGAAAGATTGAACAAATTAACAAATGAACAAATGAACAAACGAACAAACGAACAAATGAAGAAATGAACAAATGATCAAATGAACAAATGAAGAACTGAACAAATGAACAAATGAACAACTGAACAAATGAACAAATGTACAAATGTACAAATGAACAAATGAACAAATGAACAAATGAACAAATGAACAATTGAACCATTGAACGAAAGAACAAATGAACAAATGAACAAATAAACAAATGAACAAACGAACAAACGAACAAATGAGCAAACGAACAAATGAACAAATGAACAAATGAACAAATGAACAAATGAACAAATGAACAAATGAACAAATGTACAAATGAACAAATGAACAAATGAACAAATGAACAAATGAACAAATGAACAAACGAGCAAATGAACAAACGAGCAAATGAACAAGGGGAAATGAACAAATGAACAAATGAACAAATGAACAAATGAACAAATGAACAAATGAACAAATGAACAAATGAACAAATGAACAAATGAACAAATGAACAAATGAACAAATGTACAAATGAACAAATGAACAAATGAACAAATGAACAAATGAACAAATGAACAAATGAACAAATGAACAAATGAACAAATGAACAAATGAACAAATGAACAAATGAACAAATGAACAAATGAACAAATGAACAAATGAAGAAATGAAGAAATGAAGAAATGAAGAAATGAACAAATGAACAAATGAACAAATGAACAAATGAACAAATGAACAAATGAACAAATGAACAAATGAACAAATGAACAAATGAACAAATGAACAAATGAACAAATGAACAAATGAACAAATGAACAAATGAACAAATGAACAAATGAACAAATGAACAAATGAACAAATGAACAAATGAACAAATGAACAAATGAACAAATGAACAAAAGAACAAATGAACAAACGAACAAACGAACAAAGGAACAAATGAACAAATGAACAAATGATCAAATGAACAAATGAACAAATGATCAAATGAACAAATGAACAAATGAACAAGTGAAAGATTGAACAAATTAACAAATGAACAAATGAACAAATAAACAAATGAATAAACGAACAAAGGAACAAATGAACAAACGAACAGAGGAACAAATGAACAAACGAACAAATGGACAAATGAACAAATGAATCAATGAACAGATGAACAATCGAACAAATAAACAAATGAACAATTTGAAAAATGTACAAATCTACAAATGAACAAATGAACAAACGAACAAACGAACAAATGAAGAAATGAACAAATGAACAAATGAAGAACTGAACAAATGAACAAATGAACAAATGAACAAATGAACAAATGAACAAATGAACAAATGAACAAATGAACAAATGAACAAATGAACAAATGTACAAATGAACAAATGAACTAATGAACAAATGAACAAATGAACAGATGAACAAATGACCAAATGAACAAATGAACAAATGAGCAAATGAACAAATGAACAAATGAACAAATGAACAAACGAACAAATGAACAAATGAACAAATGAACAAATGAACAAATGAACAAATGAACAAAAGAACAAATGAACAAACGAACAAACGAACAAACGAACAAACGAACAAATGAACAAATGAACAAATGAACAAATGTACAAATGAACAAATGAACAAATGAACAAATGAACAAATGAACAAATGAACAAATGAACAAATGAACAAATGAACAAATGAACAAATGAACAAATGAACAAATGAACAAAAGAACAAATGAACAAACGAACAAACGAACAAAAGAACAAATGAACAAATGAACAAATGATCAAATGAACAAATGAACAAATGTACAAGTGAAAGATTGAACAAATTAACAAATGAACAAATGAACAAACGAACAAACGAACAAATGAAGAAATGAACAAATGATCAAATGAACAAATGAAGAACTGAACAAATGAACAAATGAACAACTGAACAAATGAACAAATGTACAAATGTACAAATGAACAAATGAACAAATGAACAGATGAACAAATCACCAAATGAACAAATGAACAAATGAACAAATGAACAAATGAACAAATGAACAAATGAACAAATGAACAAATGAACAAATGAACAAATGAACAAATGAACAAATAAACAAATGAACAAATGAACAAACGAACAAAGGAACAAATGAACAAACGAACAAATGAACAAATGAATCAATGTACAGATGAACAATCGAACAAATAAACAAATGAACAATTTGAAAAATGTACAAATCTACAAATGAACAAATGAACAAATGAACAGATGAACAAATGCACAAATGAACAAATGGACAAATGAACAAATGAACAAATGAACAAATGAACAAATGAACAAATGAACAAATGAACAATTGAACAAATGAACAAATGAACCATTGAACGAATGAACAAATGATCAAATGAACACATGAACAAATGAACAAATGAACAAACAAACAAACGAAAAAACGAACAAACGAACAAAGGAACAAAATGAACAAGTGAACAAATGAACAAATGAACCAATGAACAAAGGAACAAATGAACAAACGAGCAAATGGACAAATGAACAAATGAACAAATGAACCATTGAACGAATGAACAAATGAACAAATGAACAAATGAACAAATGAACAAATGAACCATTGAACGAATGAACAAATGAACAAATGAACAAATGAACAAATGAACAAATGAACCAATGAACAAATGAACAAATGAACAAATGAACAAATGAACAATTGAACAAATGAACAAATGAACCATTGAACGAATGAACAAATGAACAAATGAACAAATGAACAAATGAACAAATGAACAAATGAACAAATGAACAAATGAACAAATGAACCAATGAACAATTGAACAAATGAACAAATGAACATATGAACCATTGAACGAATGAACAAATGAACAAATGAACAAATGAACAAATGAACAAATAAACAAATGAACAGACGAACAAATGAGCAAATGAGCAAACGAACAAATGAACAAATGAACAATTGAGCAAATGAACAAATGAACAAATGAAAAAACGAACAAATGAGCAAACGAACAAATGAACAAATGAACAATTGAGCAAATGAACAAATGAACAAATGAACAAATGAACAAATGAACAAATGAACAAATGAACAAATGAACAAATGAACAAATGTACAAATGAACAAATGAACAATTGAACAAATGAACAAATGAACAAATGAACAAATGAACAAATGAACAAATGAACAAATGAACAAATGAACAAATGAACAAATGAACAAATGAACAAATGAACAAATGAACAAATGAACAAATGAACAAACGAACAAATGAACAAACGAACAAATGAACAAACGAACAAATGAGCAAACGAACAAACGAAAAAATGAACAAATGAACAAATGAATAAATGAACAAATGTACAAATGAACAATTGATCAAATGAACAAATGAACAAATGAACAAATGAACAAATGAACAAATGAACAAATGAACAAATGAACAAATGAACAAATGAACAAATGTACAAATGTACAAAAGAACAAATGAACAAACGAACAAACGAACAAACGAACAAACGAACAAATGAACAAACGAACAAATGGACAAATGAACAAATGAATCAATGAACAGATGAACAATCGAACAAATAAACAAATGAACAATTTGAAAAATGTACAAATCTACAAATGAACAAATGAACAAACGAACAAACGAACAAATGAAGAAATGAACAAATGAACAAATGAACAAATGATGAACTGAACAAATGAACAAATGAACAAATGAACAAATGAACAAATGTACAAATGAACAAATGAACAAATGAACAAATGAACAAATGAACAGATGAACAAATGACCAAATGAACAAATGAACAAATGAACAAATGAACAAATGGACAAATGAACAAATGAACGAATGAATGAATGAACAAATAAACAAATGAACAAATGGACAAATGAACAAATGAACAAATGAATAAAAGAACAAATGAACAAACGAACAAACGAACAAATGAACAAATGAACAAAATAACGAATGGACAAATGAACAAATGAACAAGTGAACAGATGCACAAATGTACAAATGAACAAATGAACTAATGAACAAACGAACAAAGGAACAAATGAACAAACGAACAAATGGACAAATGAACAAATGAATCAATGAACAGGTGAACAATCGAACAAATAAACAAATGAACAATTTGAAAAATGAACAAATGAACAAATGAACAAATGAACAGATGAACAAATGAACAAATGAACTAATGAACAAATGGACAAATGAACAAATGAACAAATGAACAAATGAACAAATGAACAAATGAACAAATGAACAAATGTACAAATGAACAAATGAACAAATGAACAAATGAACAAATGAACAGATGAACAAATGACCAAATGAACAAATGAACAAATGAACAAATGAACAAATGGACAAATGAACAAATGAACGAATGAATGAATGAACAAATAAACAAATGAACAAATGGACAAATGAACAAATGAACAAATGAATAAAAGAACAAATGAACAAACGAACAAACGAACAAATGAACAAATGAACAAAATAACGAATGGACAAATGAACAAATGAACAAGTGAACAGATGCACAAATGTACAAATGAACAAATGAACTAATGAACAAACGAACAAAGGAACAAATGAACAAACGAACAAATGGACAAATGAACAAATGAATCAATGAACAGGTGAACAATCGAACAAATAAACAAATGAACAATTTGAAAAATGAACAAATGAACAAATGAACAAATGAACAGATGAACAAATGAACAAATGAACTAATGAACAAATGGACAATTGAACAAATGAACAAATGAACAAATGAACAAATGAACAAATGAACAAATGAACAAATGAACAAATGAACAAATGAACAAATGAACAAATGAACAAATGAACAAATGAACAAATGAACATATGAACAAATGAACAAATGAACAAATGAACAAATGAACCATTGAACGAATGAACAAATGAACAAATGAACAAATGAACAAATGAACAAATGTACAAATGAACAAATGAACAATTGAACAAATGAACAAATGAACAAATGAACAAATGAACAAATGAACAAATGAACAAATGAACAAATGAACAAATGAACAAATGAACAAATGAACAAATGAACAAATGAACAAATGAACAAATGAACAAATGAACAAATGAACAAACGAACAAATGAACAAACGAACAAATGAACAAACGAACAAATGAGCAAACGAACAAACGAAAAAATGAACAAATGAACAAATGAATAAATGAACAAATGTACAAATGAACAATTGATCAAATGAACAAATGAACAAATGAACAAATGAACAAATGAACAAATGAACAAATGAACAAATGAACAAATGTACAAAAGAACAAATGAACAAACGAACAAACGAACAAACGAACAAACGAACAAATGAACAAACGAACAAATGGACAAATGAACAAATGAATCAATGAACAGATGAACAATCGAACAAATAAACAAATGAACAATTTGAAAAATGTACAAATCTACAAATGAACAAATGAACAAACGAACAAACGAACAAATGAAGAAATGAACAAATGAACAAATGAACAAATGATGAACTGAACAAATGAACAAATGAACAAATGAACAAATGAACAAATGTACAAATAAACAAATGAACAAATGAACAAATGAACAAATGAACAGATGAACAAATGACCAAATGAACAAATGAACAAATGAACAAATGAACAAATGGACAAATGAACAAATGAACGAATGAATGAATGAACAAATAAACAAATGAACAAATGGACAAATGAACAAATGAACAAATGAATAAAAGAACAAATGAACAAACGAACAAACGAACAAATGAACAAATGAACAAATGAACAAAATAACGAATGGACAAATGAACAAATGAACAAGTGAACAGATGCACAAATGTACAAATGAACAAATGAACTAATGAACAAACGAACAAAGGAACAAATGAACAAACGAACAAATGGACAAATGAACAAATGAATCAATGAACAGGTGAACAATCGAACAAATAAACAAATGAACAATTTGAAAAATGAACAAATGAACAAATGAACAAATGAACAGATGAACAAATGAACAAATGAACTAATGAACAAATGGACAAATGAACAAATGAACAAATGAACAAATGAACAAATGAACAAATGAACAAATGAACAAATGAACAAATGAACAAATGAACAAATGAACAAATGAACAAATGAACAAATGAACAAATGAACAAATGAACATATGAACAAATGAACAAATGAACAAATGAACAAATGAACCATTGAACGAATGAACAAATGAACAAATGAACAAATGAAGAAATGAACAAATGAACAATTGAACAAATGAACAAATGAACCATTGAACGAATGAACAAATGAACAAATGAACACATGAACAAATGAACAAATGAACAAACGAACAAACGAAAAAGCGAACAAACGAACAAAGGAACAAAATGAACAAGTGAACAAATGAACCAATGAACAAAGGAACAAATGAACGAACGAACAAATGGACAAATGAACAAATGAACAAATGAACAAATGAACAAATGAACAAATGAACAAATGAACAAATGAACAAATGAACAAATGAACAAACAAACAAACGAACAAATGAACAAACGAACAAATGGACAAATGAACAAATGAACAAATGAACAAATGAACAAATGAACAAATGAACAAATGAACAAATGAACAAACGAACAAACGAACAAATGAGCAAACGAACAAATGAACAAATGAACAAATGAACAAATGAACAAATGAACAAATGAACAAATGAACAAATGAACAAATGAACAAATGAACAAATGAACAAATGAACAAATAAACAAATGAACAAATGAACAAATGAACCAATGAACCATTGAACAAATGGACAAATGAACAAATGAACAAATGAACAAATGAACAAATGAACCAATGAACCATTGAACGAATGAACAAATGAACAAATGAACAAATGAACAAATGAACAAATGAACAAATGAACAAATGAACAAATGAACAAATGAACAAATGAAGAACTGAACAAATGAACAAATGAACAAATGAACAAATGAACAAATGAACAAATGAACAAATGAACAAGTGAACAAATAAACAAATGAACAAACGAACAAATGAAAAAATGAACAAACGAACGAATGGTCAAGTGAACAAATGAACAAATGAACAAATGAACAAATGAACAAATGAACAAATGAACAAATGAACAAATGAACAAATGAACAAATGAACAAATGAACAAATGAACAAATGAACAAACGAACGAATGGACAAATGAACAAATGAACAAACGAACGAATGGACAAATGAACAAATGAACAAATGAACACATTAACAAATGAACAAATGAACAAATTAACAAATGAACAAATGAAGAAATGAACAAATGAACAAATGAAGAAATGAAGAAATGAAGAAATGAACAAATGAACAAATGAAGAAATGAAGAAATGAAGAAATGAACAAATGAAAAAATGAACAATTGAACAAATGAACAAATGTACAAATGAACAAAAGAGCAAATGAACGAATGAACAAATGAACAAATGAACAAATGAACGAAGGATCAATTGAACAAATGAACAAATGAACAAATGAACAAATGAACAAGTGAACAAGTGAACAAATAAACAAATGAACAAACGAACAAATGAAAAAATGAACAAACGAACGAATGGTCAAGTGAACAAATGAACAAATGAACAAATGAACAAATGAACAAATGAACAAATGAACAAATGAACAAATGAACAAATGAACAAATGAACAAATCAACAATTCAACAAATGAAAAGATTAACAAATGAACAAATGAACAAATGAACAAATGAACAAATGAACAAATGAACAAATGAACAAATGAACAAATGAACAAATGAACAAATGTACAAATGAACAAATGAACAAATGAACGAATGAACAAATGACCAAATGAACAAATGTACAAATGAACAAATGAACAAATGAACAAATGAACAAATGAACAAATGAACAAATGAACAAATGAATAAGTTGAGAAATGAACAAACAATCAAATGAACATATGAACAAATGAACAAATAAACAAATGGACAAATGAACAAATGAACAACTTAAGAAATGAAGAATTGAAGAAATGAACACATCCAAAAATGGACAAATAAGCATATGAACAAATGAACAAATGAACAAACGAGCGTGTAGACAAATGAACAAATGAACAAATGAACCATTGAACGAATGAAGAAACATTCAAATGAACATATGAACAAATGAACGAATTATCAATTGAACAAATGAACAAATGAACAAATGAACAAATGAACAAGTGAACAAATGAACAAGTGAACAAGTGAACAAATGAACAAGTGAACAAATGAACAAATGAACAAATGAACAAATGAAAAAATGAACAAATGTACAAATGAACAAATGAACAAATGAACAAATGAACAAATGAACAAATGAACAAATGAACACATGAACAAATGAACACATGAACAAATGAACAAATGAACAAGTGAACAACTGAACAAATGAACAAATGAACAAATGAACAAATGAAGAAATGAACAAAAGGAACAGATGAACAAAGGAACAAATGAACAAACGAACAAATGGACAAATGAACAAATGAACAAATGAACAAATGAACCATTGAACGAATGAACAAATGAACAAATGAACAAATGAACAAATGAACAAATGAACAAATGAACCATTGACCGAATGAACAAATGAACAAATGAACAAATGAACAAATGCACAGATGAACAAATGACCAAATGAACAAATGAACAAATGAACAAATGAACAAATGAACAAATTAACAAATGAACAAATGGACAAATGAACAAATGAACAATTGAACAAATGAACAAATGAACAAATGAACAAATGAACAAATGAACAAATGAACAAGTGAACAAGTGAACAAATAAACAAATGAACAAACGAACAAATGAAAAAATGAACAAACGAACGAATGGTCAAGTGAACAAATGAACAAATGAACAAATGAACAAATGAACAAATGAACAAATGAACAAATGAACAAATGAACAAATGAACAAATGAACAAATGAACAAATGAACAAATGAACAAATGAACAAATGAACAAACGAACGAATGAACAAATGAACAAATGAACAAATGAACAAATGAATAAATAAACAAATGAACAAATGAACAAATGAACCAATAAACAAATAAACAAATAAACAAATGAACAAACGAACAAATGAAAAAATGAACAAACGAACGAATGGTCAAGTGAACAAATGAACAAATGAACAAATGAACAAATGAACAAATGAACAAATGAACAAATGAACAAATGAACAAATGAACAAATGAACAAATGAACAAATGAACAAATGAACAAATGAACAAATGAACAAATGAACAAATGAACAAATGAACAAATGAACAAACGAACGAATGAACAAATGAACATATGAACAAATGAACAAATAAACAAATGGAGAAATGAGCAGATGAACATCTTAAGAAATGAAGAATTGAAGAAATGAACACATCCAAAAATGGACACATTAACAAATGAACAAGTGAACAAATGAACAAATGAACAAATGAACAAATGAACAAATGAACAAAGGATCAATTGAACAAATGTACAAATGAACAAATGAACAAATGAACACGTGTACAAATGAACAAATGAACACATGTACAAATAAACAAATGAACAAAGGAACAAATGAACAAATGAACAAATGAACAAATGAACAAATTAACAAATGAACAAATGAACAAAATGAACAAGTGAACAAATGAACAAATGAACAAATGAACAAATGAACAAATGAACAAATGAACAAGTGAACAAATGAACAAATGAACAAACGAACAAATGAACAAATGAACAAGTGAACAAATGAACAAATGAAAAAATGAAAAAATGAACAATTGAACAAATGAACAAATGAACAAATGAACAAATCAACAAATGAACAAATGAACAAATGAACAAATGAACAAATGAACAAATGAACAAATGAACAAATCAACAATTCAACAAATGAACAGATGAACAAATGAACAAATGACCAAATGAACAAATGAACAAATGAACAAATGAACAAATGAACAAATGAACAAATGTACAAATGAACAAATGAACAAATGAACAAATGAACGAATGAACAAATGAACAAATGAACAAATGAACAAATGAACAAATGAACAAACGAACGAATGGACAAATGAACAAATGAACAAACGAACGAATGGACAAATGAACAAATGAACAAATGAACACATTAACAAATGAACAAATGAACAAATTAACAAATGAACAAATGAAGAAATGAACAAATGAACAAATGAAGAAATGAAGAAATGAAGAAATGAACAAATGAACAAATGAAGAAATGAAGAAATGAAGAAATGAACAAATGAAAAAATGAACAATTGAACAAATGAACAAATGAAAAAATGAACAAACGAACGAATGGTCAAGTGAACAAATGAACAAATGAACAAATGAACAAATGAACAAATGAACAAATGAACAAATGAACAAATGAACAAATGAACAAATGAACAAATGAACAAATTAACAAATGAACAAATGGACAAATGAACAAATGAACAAATGAACAAATTAACAAATGAACAAATGAACAAATGAACAAATGAACAAATGAACAAATGAACAAATGAACAAATGAACAAATGTACAAATGAACAAATGAACAATTGAACAAATGAACAAATGAACAAATGAACAAGTGAACAAATGAACAAATGAACAAATGAACAAATGAACAAATGAACAAATGAACAAATGAACAAATGAACAAATGAACAAATGAACAAATGAACAAATGAACAAATGAACAAATGAACAAATGAACAAATGAACAAATGAACAAATGAACAAATGAACAAACGGACAAATGAGCAAACGAACAAACGAAAAAATGAACAAATGAACAAATGAACAAATGAACAAATGTACAAATGAACAATTGATCAAATGAACAAATGAACAATTGATCAAATGAACAAATGAACAAATGAACAAATGAACAAATGAACAAATGAACAAATGAACAAAAGAACAAATGAACAAATGAACAAATGAACAAATGAACAAATGTACAAATGAACAAAAGAGCAAATGAACGAATGAACAAATGAACAAATGAACAAATGAACAAATGAACAAATGAACAAATGAATAAGTTGAGAAATGAACAAACAATCAAATGAACATATGAACAAATGAACAAATAAACAAATGGACAAATGAACAAATGAACAACTTAAGAAATGAAGAATTGAAGAAATGAACACATCCAAAAATGGACAAATAAGCATATGAACAAATGAACAAATGAACAAACGAGCGTGTAGACAAATGAACAAATGAACAAATGAACCATTGAACGAATGAAGAAACATTCAAATGAACATATGAACAAATGAACGAATTATCAATTGAACAAATGAACAAATGAACAAATGAACAAATGAACAAATGAACAAGTGAACAAATGAACAAGTGAACAAATGAACAAATGAACAAATGAACAAATGAAAAAATGAACAAATGTACAAATGAACAAATGAACAAATGAACAAATGAACAAATGAACAAATGAACAAATGAACACATGAACAAATGAACACATGAACAAATGAACAAATGAACAAGTGAACAACTGAACAAATGAACAAATGAACAAATGAACAAATGAAGAAATGAACAAAAGGAACAGATGAACAAAGGAACAAATGAACAAACGAACAAATGGACAAATGAACAAATGAACAAATGAACAAATGAACCATTGAACGAATGAACAAATGAACAAATGAACAAATGAACAAATGAACAAATGAACAAATGAACCATTGACCGAATGAACAAATGAACAAATGAACAAATGCACAGATGAACAAATGACCAAATGAACAAATGAACAAATGAACAAATTAACAAATGAACAAATTAACAAATGAACAAATGGACAAATGAACAAATGAACAAATGAACAAATTAACAAATGAACAAATGAA
This sequence comes from Megalopta genalis, assembly GCF_051020955.1. Classification (NCBI taxonomy): domain Eukaryota; kingdom Metazoa; phylum Arthropoda; class Insecta; order Hymenoptera; family Halictidae; genus Megalopta; species Megalopta genalis. Next base: position 2,726,256 of record NW_027476095.1, read on the forward strand.
CAAATGAACAAATGAACAAATGAACAAATGAACAAATGTACAAATGAACAAATGAACAATTGAACAAATGAACAAATGAACAAATGAACAAGTGAACAAATGAACAAATGAACAAATGAACAAATGAACAAATGAACAAATGAACAAATGAACAAATGAACAAATGAACAAATGAACAAATGAACAAATGAACAAATGAACAAATGAACAAATGAACAAATGAACAAACGGACAAATGAGCAAACGAACAAACGAAAAAATGAACAAATGAACAAATGAACAAATGAACAAATGTACAAATGAACAATTGATCAAATGAACAAATGAACAATTGATCAAATGAACAAATGAACAAATGAACAAATGAACAAATGAACAAAAGAACAAATGAACAAATGAACAAATGAACAAATGAACAAATGTACAAATGAACAAAAGAGCAAATGAACGAATGAACAAATGAACAAATGAACAAATGAACAAAGGATCAATTGAACAAATGAACAAATGAACAAATGAACAAATGAACAAATGAACAAATGAACAAGTGAACAAGTGAACAAATAAACAAATGAACAAACGAACAAATGAAAAAATGAACAAACGAACGAATGGTCAAGTGAACAAATGAACAAATGAACAAATGAACAAATGAACAAATGAACAAATGAACAAATGAACAAATGAACAAATGAACAAATGAACAAATGAACAAATGAACAAATGAACAAACGAACGAATGAACAAATGAACAAATGAACAAATGAACAAATGAATAAATAAACAAATGAACAAATGAACAAATGAACAAATAAACAAATAAACAAATAAACAAATGAACAAACGAACAAATGAAAAAATGAACAAACGAACGAATGGTCAAGTGAACAAATGAACAAATGAACAAATGAACAAATGAACAAATGAACAAATGAACAAATGAACAAATGAACAAATGAACAAATGAACAAATGAACAAATGAACAAATGAACAAATGAACAAATGAACAAATGAACAAATGAACAAATGAACAAACGAACGAATGAACAAATGAACATATGAACAAATGAACAAATAAACAAATGGAGAAATGAGCAGATGAACATCTTAAGAAATGAAGAATTGAAGAAATGAACACATCCAAAAATGGACACATTAACAAATGAACAAGTGAACAAATGAACAAATGAACAAATGAACAAATGAACAAATGAACAAAGGATCAATTGAACAAATGTACAAATGAACAAATGAACAAATGAACACGTGTACAAATGAACAAATGAACACATGTACAAATAAACAAATGAACAAAGGAACAAATGAACAAATGAACAAATGAACAAATGAACAAATTAACAAATGAACAAATGAACAAAATGAACAAGTGAACAAATGAACAAATGAACAAATGAACAAATGAACAAATGAACAAATGAACAAGTGAACAAATGAACAAATGAACAAACGAACAAATGAACAAATGAACAAGTGAACAAATGAACAAATGAAAAAATGAAAAAATGAACAATTGAACAAATGAACAAATGAACAAATGAACAAATCAACAAATGAACAAATGAACAAATGAACAAATGAACAAATGAACAAATGAACAAATGAACAAATCAACAATTCAACAAATGAACAGATGAACAAATGAACAAATGACCAAATGAACAAATGAACAAATGAACAAATGAACAAATGAACAAATGAACAAATGTACAAATGAACAAATGAACAAATGAACAAATGAACGAATGAACAAATGAACAAATGAACAAATGAACAAATGAACAAATGAACAAACGAACGAATGGACAAATGAACAAATGAACAAACGAACGAATGGACAAATGAACAAATGAACAAATGAACACATTAACAAATGAACAAATGAACAAATTAACAAATGAACAAATGAAGAAATGAACAAATGAACAAATGAAGAAATGAAGAAATGAAGAAATGAACAAATGAACAAATGAAGAAATGAAGAAATGAAGAAATGAACAAATGAAAAAATGAACAATTGAACAAATGAACAAATGAAAAAATGAACAAACGAACGAATGGTCAAGTGAACAAATGAACAAATGAACAAATGAACAAATGAACAAATGAACAAATGAAAAAAAGAACAAATGAACAAATGAACAAATGAACAAATGAACAAATGAACAAATGAACAAACGAACGAATGGACAAATGAACAAATGAACAAACGAACGAATGGACAAATGAACAAATGAACAAGTGAACAAATGAACAAATGAACAAATGAACAAATGAACGAATGAACAAATGAACAAATGAACAAATGAACAAATGAACAAATGAACAAGTGAACAAATGAACAAATGAACAAACGAACAAATGAACAAATGAACAAGTGAACAAATGAACAAATGAAAAAATGAAAAAATGAAAAAATGAACAAATGAACAAATGAACAAATGAACAAATCAACAAATGAACAAATGAACAAATGAACAAATGAACAAATGTACAAATCAACAATTCAACAAATGAAAAGATTAACAAATGAACAAATGAACAAATGAACAAATGAACAAATGAACAAATGAACAAATGAACAAATGAACAAATGAACAAATGAACAAATGAACAAATGAACAAATGTACAAATGAACAAATGAACAAATGAACAAATGAACGAATGAACAAATGACCAAATGAACAAATGAACAAATGTTCAAATGAACAAATGAACAAATGAACAAATGAACAAATGAACAAATGAACAAATGAACAAATGAACAAATGAACAAATGAACAAATGAACAAATGAACAAATGAACAAGTGAACAAATGAACAAATGAACAAATGAACAAATGAACGAATGAACAAATGAACAAATGAACAAATGAACAAATGTACAAATGAACAAATGTACAAATGAACAAAAGAGCAAATGAACGAATGAACAAATGAACAAATGAACAAATGAACAAAGGATCAATTGAACAAATGAACAAATGAACAAATGAACAAATGAACAAATGAACAAATGAACAAATGAACAAGTGAACAAATGAACAAATGAACAAATGAACAAGTGAACAAATGAACAAATGAACAAATGAACAAATGAACGAATGAACAAATGAACAAATGAACAAATGAACAAATGAACAAGTGAACAAATGAACAAATGAACAAACGAACAAATGAACAAATGAACAAGTGAACAAATGAACAAATGAAAAAATGAAAAAATGAAAAAATGAACAAATGAACAAATGAACAAGTGAACAAATGAACAAATGAACAAATCAACAAATGAACAAATGAACAAATGAACAAATGAACAAATGTACAAATCAACAATTCAACAAATGAAAAGATTAACAAATGAACAAATGAACAAATGAACAAATGAACAAATGAACAAATGAACAAATGAACAAATGAACAAATGTACAAATGAACAAATGAACAAATGAACAAATGAACGAATGAACAAATGACCAAATGAACAAATGTACAAATGAACAAATGAACAAATGAACAAATGAATAAGTTGAGAAATGAACAAACAATCAAATCAACATATGAACAAATGAACAAATAAACAAATGGACAAATGAACAAATGAACAACTTAAGAAATGAAGAATTGAAGAAATGAACACATCCAAAAATGGACAAATAAGCATATGAACAAATGAACAAATGAACAAACGAGCGTGTAGACAAATGAACAAATGAACAAATGAACCATTGAACGAATGAAGAAACATTCAAATGAACATATGAACAAATGAACGAATTATCAATTGAACAAATGAACAAATGAACAAATGAACAAATGAACAAATGAACAAGTGAACAAATGAACAAGTGAACAAATGAACAAATGAACAAATGAACAAATGAAAAAATGAACAAATGTACAAATGAACAAATGAACAAATGAACAAATGAACAAATGAACAAATGAACACATGAACAAATGAACACATGAACAAATGAACACATGAACAAATGAACAAATGAACAAGTGAACAACTGAACAAATGAACAAATGAACAAATGGAGAAATGAACAAAAGGAACAGATGAACAAAGGAACAAATGAACAAACGAACAAATGGACAAATGAACAAATGGACAAATGAACAAATGAACAAATGAACAAATGAACCATTGAACGAATGAACAAATGAACAAATGAACAAATGAACAAATGAACAAATGAACAAATGAACAAATGAACAAATGAACAAATGAACCATTGACCGAATGAACAAATGAACAAATGAACAAGTGCACAGATGAACAAATGACCAAATGAACAAATGAACAAATGAACAAATGAACAAATGAACAAATGAACAAATTAACAAATGAACAAATGGACAAATGAACAAATGAACAAATGAACAAATTAACAAATGAACAAATGAACAAATGAACAAATGAACAAATGAACAAATGAACAAATGAACAAATGTACAAATGAACAAATGAACAATTGAACAAATGAACAAATGAACAAATGAACAAGTGAACAAATGAACAAATGAACAAATGAACAAATGAACAAATGAACAAATGAACAAATGAACAAATGAACAAATGAACAAATGAACAAATGAACAAATGAACAAATGAACAAATGAACAAATGAACAAATGAACAAATGAACAAATGAACAAATGAACAAATGAACAAATGAACAAACGGACAAATGAGCAAACGAACAAACGAAAAAATGAACAAATGAACAAATGAACAAATGAACAAATGTACAAATGAACAATTGATCAAATGAACAAATGAACAATTGATCAAATGAACAAATGAACAAATGAACAAATGAACAAATGAACAAATGAACAAAAGAACAAATGAACAAATGAACAAATGAACAAATGAACAAATGAACAAATGTACAAATGAACAAAAGAGCAAATGAACGAATGAACAAATGAACAAATGAACAAATGAACAAAGGATCAATTGAACAAATGAACAAATGAACAAATGAACAAATGAACAAATGAACAAGTGAACAAGTGAACAAATAAACAAATGAACAAACGAACAAATGAAAAAATGAACAAACGAACGAATGGTCAAGTGAACAAATGAACAAATGAACAAATGAACAAATGAACAAATGAACAAATGAACAAATGAACAAATGAACAAATGAACAAATGAACAAATGAACAAATGAACAAATGAACAAATGAACAAATGAACAAATGAACAAATGAACAAACGAACGAATGAACAAATGAACAAATGAACAAATGAACAAATGAATAAATGAACAAATGAACAAATGAACAAATGAACCAATAAACAAATAAACAAATGAACAAATGAACAAACGAACAAATGTACAAATGAACAAATGAACAAATGAATAAATTGAGAAATGAAAAAACAATCAAATGAACATATGAACAAATGAACAAATAAACAAATGGAGAAATGAGCAGATGAACATCTTAAGAAATGAAGAATTGAAGAAATGAACACATCCAAAAATGGACACATTAACAAATGAACAAGTGAACAAATGAACAAATGAACAAATGAACAAATGAACAAATGAACAAAGGATCAATTGAACAAATGTTCAAATGAACAAATGAACAAATGAACACGTGTACAAATGAACAAATGAACACATGTACAAATAAACAAATGAACAAAGGAACAAATGAACAAATGAACAAATGAACAAATGAACAAATGAACAAATTAACAAATGAACAAATGAACAAAATGAACAAGTGAACAAATGAACAAATGAACAAATGAACAAATGAACAAATGAACAAGTGAACAAATGAACAAATGAACAAACGAACAAATGAACAAATGAACAAGTGAACAAATGAACAAATGAAAAAATGAAAAAATGAACAAATGACCAAATGAACAAATGAACAAATGAACAAATGAACAAATGAACAAATGTACAAATGAACAAATGAACAAATGAACAAATGAACGAATGAACAAATGACCAAATGAACAAATGTACAAATGAACAAATGAACAAATGAACAAATGAACAAATGAACAAATGAACAAATGAATAAGTTGAGAAATGAACAAACAATCAAATGAACATATGAACAAATGAACAAATAAACAAATGAACAGATGAACAAATGACCAAATGAACAAATGAACAAATGAACAAATGAACAAATGAACAAATGAACAAATTAACAAATGAACAAATGGACAAATGAACAAATGAACAAATGAACAAATTAACAAATGAACAAATGAACAAATGAACAAATGAACAAATGAACAAATGAACAAATGAACAAATGTACAAATGAACAAATGAACAATTGAACAAATGAACAAATGAACAATTGAACAAATGAACAAATGAACAAATGAACAAATGAACAAATGAACAAATGAACAAATGAACAAATGAACAAATGAACAAATGAACAAATGAACAAACGGACAAATGAGCAAACGAACAAACGAAAAAATGAACAAATGAACAAATGAACAAATGAACAAATGTACAAATGAACAATTGATCAAATGAACAAATGAACAATTGATCAAATGAACAAATGAACAAATGAACAAATGAACAAATGAACAAATGAACAAAAGAACAAATGAACAAACGAACAAATGAACAAATGAACAAATGAACAAATGATCAAATGAACAAATGAACAAATGAACAAACGAACAAAGGAACAAAATGAACAAGTGAACAAATAAACAAATGAACAAAGGAACAAACGAACAAATGGACAAATGAACAAATGAACGAATGAACGAATGAACAAATGAACAAATGAACCAATGAACCATTGAACGAATGAACAAATGAACAAATGAACAAATGAACAAATGTACAAGTGAAAGATTGAACAAATTAACAAATGAACAAATGAACAAACGAACAAACGAACAAATGAAGAAATGAACAAATGATCAAATGAACAAATGAAGAACTGAACAAATGAACAAATGAACAACTGAACAAATGAACAAATGTACAAATGTACAAATGAACAAATGAACAAATGAACAGATGAACAAATGACCAAATGAACAAATGAACAAATGAACAAATGAACAAATGAACAAATGAACAAATGAACAAATGAACAAATGAACAAATGAACAAATGAACAAATGAACAAATGAACAAATAAACAAATGAACAAATGAACAAAGGAACAAAGGAACAAATGAACAAATGAACAAATGAACAAATGAACAAATGAACAAATGAACAAATGAACAAATGAACAAATGAACAAATGAACAAATGAACAAATGAACAAATGAACAAATGAACAAATGAACAAATGAACAAATGAACAAATGAACAAATTAACAAAAGAACAAATGAACAAACGAACAAACGAACAAACGAACAAATGAACAAATGAACAAATGATCAAATGAACAAATGAACAAATGATCAAATGAACAAATGAACAAATGAACAAGTGAAAGATTGAACAAATTAACAAATGAACAAATGAACAAATAAACAAATGAATAAACGAACAAAGGAACAAATGAACAAACGAACAGAGGAACAAATGAACAAACGAACAAATGGACAAATGAACAAATGAATCAATGAACAGATGAACAATCGAACAAATAAACAAATGAACAATTTGAAAAATGTACAAATCTACAAATGAACAAATGAACAAACGAACAAACGAACAAATGAAGAAATGAACAAATGAACAAATGAAGAACTGAACAAATGAACAAATGAACAAATGAACAAATGAACAAATGAACAAATGAACAAATGAACAAATGAACAAATGAACAAATGAACAAATGAACAAATGAACAAATGAACAAATGTACAAATGAACAAATGAACTAATGAACAAATGAACAAATGAACAGATGAACAAATGACCAAATGAACAAATGAACAAATGAGCAAATGAACAAATGAACAAATGAACAAATGAACAAACGAACAAATGAAAAAAAGAACAAATGAACAAATGAACAAATGAACAAATGAACAAAAGAACAAATGAACAAACGAACAAACGAACAAACGAACAAACGAACAAACGAACAAATGAACAAATGAACAAATGAACAAATGTACAAATGAACAAATGAACAAATGAACAAATGAACAAATGAACAAATGAACAAATGAACAAATGAACAAATGAACAAATGAACAAATGAACAAATGAACAAATGAACAAATGAACAAATGAACAAATGAACAAATGAACAAATGAACAAATGAACAAATGAACAAATGAACAAATGAACAAATGAACAAATGAACAAATGAACAAATGTACAAGTGAAAGATTGAACAAATTAACAAATGAACAAATGAACAAACGAACAAACGAACAAATGAAGAAATGAACAAATGATCAAATGAACAAATGAACAAATGATCAAATGAACAAATGAACAAATGAACAAGTGAAAGATTGAACAAATTAACAAATGAACAAATGAACAAATAAACAAATGAATAAACGAACAAAGGAACAAATGAACAAACGAACAGAGGAACAAATGAACAAACGAACAAATGGACAAATGAACAAATGAATCAATGAACAGATGAACAATCGAACAAATAAACAAATGAACAATTTGAAAAATGTACAAATCTACATATGAACAAATGAACAAACGAACAAACGAACAAATGAAGAAATGAACAAATGAACAAATGAAGAACTGAACAAATGAACAAATGAACAAATGAACAAATGAACAAATGAACAAATGAACAAATGAACAAATGAACAAATGAACAAATGAACAAATGTACAAATGAACAAATGAACTAATGAACAAATGAACAAATGAACAGATGAACAAATGACCAAATGAACAAATGAACAAATGAGCAAATGAACAAATGAACAAATGAACAAATGAACAAACGAACAAACGAACAAATGAACAAATGAACAAATGAACAAATGAACAAATGAACAAAAGAACAAATGAACAAACGAACAAACGAACAAACGAACAAACGAACAAATGAACAAATGAACAAATGAACAAATGTACAAATGAACAAATGAACAAATGAACAAATGAACAAATGAACAAATGAACAAATGAACAAATGAACAAATGAACAAATGAACAAATGAACAAATGAACAAATGAACAAATGAACAAAAGAACAAATGAACAAACGAACAAACGAACAAATGAACAAATGAACAAATGAACAAATGATCAAATGAACAAATGAACAAATGTACAAGTGAAAGATTGAACAAATTAACAAATGAACAAAAGAACAAACGAACAAACGAACAAATGAAGAAATGAACAAATGATCAAATGAACAAATGAAGAACTGAACAAATGAACAAATGAACAACTGAACAAATGAACAAATGTACAAATGTACAAATGAACAAATGAACAAATGAACAGATGAACAAATGACCAAATGAACAAATGAACAAATGAACAAATGAACAAATGAACAAATGAACAAATGAACAAATGAACAAATGAACAAATGAACAAATGAACAAATGAACAAATGAACAAATAAACAAATGAACAAATGAACAAACGAACAAAGGAACAAATGAACAAACGAACAAATGAACAAATGAATCAATGTACAGATGAACAATCGAACAAATAAACAAATGAACAATTTGAAAAATGTACAAATCTACAAATGAACAAATGAACAAATGAACAGATGAACAAATGCACAAATGAACAAATGGACAAATGAACAAATGAACAAATGAACAAATGAACAAATGAACAAATGAACAAATGAACAAATGAACAATTGAACAAATGAACAAATGAACCATTGAACGAATGAACAAATGATCAAATGAACACATGAACAAATGAACAAATGAACAAACAAACAAACGAAAAAACGAACAAACGAACAAAGGAACAAAATGAACAAGTGAACAAATGAACAAATGAACCAATGAACAAAGGAACAAATGAACAAACGAGCAAATGGACAAATGAACAAATGAACAAATGAACCATTGAACGAATTAACAAATGAACAAATGAACAAATGAACAAATGAACAAATGAACAAATGAACCATTGAACGAATGAACAAATGAACAAATGAACAAATGAACAAATGAACAAATGAACAAATGAACCAATGAACAAATGAACAAATGAACAAATGAACAAATGAACAATTGAACAAATGAACAAATGAACCATTGAACGAATGAACAAATGAACAAATGAACAAATGAACAAATGAACAAATGAACAAATGAACAAATGAACAAATGAACAAATGAACCAATGAACCAATGAACAATTGAACAAATGAACAAATGAACATATGAACCATTGAACGAATGAACAAATGAACAAATGAACAAATGAACAAATAAACAAATGAACAGACGAACAAATGAGCAAACGAACAAATGAACAAATGAACAATTGAGCAAATGAACAAATGAACAAATGAACCAACGAACAAATGAGCAAACGAACAAATGAACAAATGAACAATTGAGCAAATGAACAAATGAACAAATGAACAAATGAACAAATGAACAAATGAACAAATGAACAAATGAACAAATGAACAAATGAACAAATGTACAAATGAACAAATGAACAATTGAACAAATGAACAAATGAACAAATGAACAAATGAACAAATGAACAAATGAACAAATGAACAAATGAACAAATGAACAAATGAACAAATGAACAAATGAACAAATGAACAAATGAACAAATGAACAAATGAACAAATGAACAAACGAACAAATGAACAAACGAACAAATGAACAAACGAACAAATGAGCAAACGAACAAACGAAAAAATGAACAAATGAACAAATGAATAAATGAACAAATGTACAAATGAACAATTGATCAAATGAACAAATGAACAAATGAACAAATGAACAAATGAACAAATGAACAAATGAACAAATGAACAAATGAACAAATGAACAAATGTACAAAAGAACAAATGAACAAACGAACAAACGAACAAACGAACAAATGAACAAACGAACAAATGGACAAATGAACAAATGAATCAATGAACAGATGAACAATCGAACAAATAAACAAATGAACAATTTGAAAAATGTACAAATCTACAAATGAACAAATGAACAAACGAACAAACGAACAAATGAAGAAATGAACAAATGAACAAATGAACAAATGAAGAACTGAACAAATGAACAAATGAACAAATGAACAAATGAACAAATGAACAAATGAACAAATGAACAAGTGAACAAATAAACAAATGAACAAACGAACAAATGAAAAAATGAACAAACGAACGAATGGTCAAGTGAACAAATGAACAAATGAACAAATGAACAAATGAACAAATGAACAAATGAACAAATGAACAAATGAACAAATGAACAAACGAACGAATGGACAAATGAACAAATGAACAAACGAACGAATGGACAAATGAACAAATGAACAAATGAACACATTAACAAATGAACAAATGAACAAATTAACAAATGAACAAATGAAGAAATGAACAAATGAACAAATGAAGAAATGAAGAAATGAAGAAATGAACAAATGAACAAATGAAGAAATGAAGAAATGAAGAAATGAACAAATGAAAAAATGAACAATTGAACAAATGAACAAATGTACAAATGAACAAAAGAGCAAATGAACGAATGAACAAATGAACAAATGAACAAATGAACAAAGGATCAATTGAACAAATGAACAAATGAACAAATGAACAAATGAACAAGTGAACAAGTGAACAAATAAACAAATGAACAAACGAACAAATGAAAAAATGAACAAACGAACGAATGGTCAAGTGAACAAATGAACAAATGAACAAATGAACAAATGAACAAATGAACAAATGAACAAATGAACAAATGAACAAATGAACAAATGAACAAATGAACAAATGAACAAATGAACAAACGAACGAATGTACAAATGAACAAATGAACAAACGAACGAATGGACAAATGAACAAATGAACAAATGAACACATTAACCAATGAACAAATGAACAAATTAACAAATGAACAAATGAAGAAATGAACAAATGAACAAATGAAGAAATGAAGAAATGAAGAAATGAACAAATGAACAAATGAAGAAATGAAGAAATGAAGAAATGAAGAAATGAAGAAATGAACAAATGAACAAATGAAGAAATGAAGAAATGAAGAAATGAACAAATGAACAAATGAACAAATGAACAATTGAACAAATGAACAAATGTACAAATGAACAAAAGAGCAAATGAACGAATGAACAAATGAACAAATGAACAAATGAACAAAGGATCAATTGAACAAATGAACAAATGAACAAATGAACAAATGAACAAATGAACAAATGAACAAATGAACAAATGAACAAATGAACAAATGAACAAATGAACAAATGAACAAGTGAACAAATGAACAAATGAACAAATGAACAAATGAACGAATGAACAAATGAACAAATGAACAAATGAACAAATGAACAAGTGAACAAATGAACAAATGAACAAACGAACAAATGAACAAATGAACAAGTGAACAAATGAACAAATGAACAAATGAACAAATCAACAAATGAACAAATGAACAAATGAACAAATGAACAAATGAACAAATCAACAATTCAACAAATGAAAAGATTAACAAATGAACAAATGAACAAATGAACAAATGAACAAATGAACAAATGAACAAATGAACAAATGAACAAATGAACAAATGTACAAATGAACAAATGAACAAATGAACAAATGAACGAATGAACAAATGACCAAATGAACAAATGTACAAATGAACAAATGAACAAATGAACAAATGAACAAATGAACAAATGAACAAATGAACAAATGAATAAGTTGAGAAATGAATAAACAATCAAATGAACATATGAACAAATGAACAAATAAACAAATGGACAAATGAACAAATGAACAACTTAAGAAATGAAGAATTGAAGAAATGAACACATCCAAAAATGGACAAATAAGCATATGAACAAATGAACAAATGAACAAACGAGCGTGTAGACAAATGAACAAATGAACAAATGAACCATTGAACGAATGAAGAAACATTCAAATGAACATATGAACAAATGAACGAATTATCAATTGAACAAATGAACAAATGAACAAATGAACAAATGAACAAATGTACAAGTGAACAAATGAACAAGTGAACAAGTGAACAAATGAACAAGTGAACAAATGAACAAATGAACAAATGAACAAATGAAAAAATGAACAAATGTACAAATGAACAAATGAACAAATGAACAAATGAACAAATGAACAAATGAACAAATGAACACATGAACAAATGAACACATGAACAAATGAACAAATGAACAAGTGAACAACTGAACAAATGAACAAATGAACAAATGAACAAATGAAGAAATGAACAAAAGGAACAGATGAACAAAGGAACAAATGAACAAACGAACAAATGGACAAATGAACAAATGAACAAATGAACAAATGAACCATTGAACGAATGAACAAATGAACAAATGAACAAATGAACAAATGAACAAATGAACAAATGAACCATTGACCGAATGAACAAATGAACAAATGAACAAATGAACAAATGAACAAATGAACAAATGAACCATTGACCGAATGAACAAATGAACAAATGAACAAATGAACAAATGCACAGATGAACAAATGACCAAATGAACAAATGAACAAATGAACAAATGAACAAATGAACAAATTAACAAATGAACAAATGGACAAATGAACAAATGAACAAATGAACAAATTAACAAATGAACAAATGAACAAATGAACAAATGAACAAATGAACAAATGAACAAATGTACAAATGAACAAATGAACAATTGAACAAATGAACAAATGAACAAATGAACAAGTGAACAAATGAACAAATGAACAAATGAACAAATGAACAAATGAACAAATGAACAAATGAACAAATGAACAAATGAACAAATGAACAAATGAACAAATGAACAAATGAACAAATGAACAAATGAACAAATGAACAAATGAACAAACGGACAAATGAGCAAACGAACAAACGAAAAAATGAACAAATGAACAAATGAACAAATGAACAAATGAACAAATGTACAAATGAACAATTGATCAAATGAACAAATGAACAATTGATCAAATGAACAAATGAACAAATGAACAAATGAACAAATGAACAAATGAACAAAAGAACAAATGAACAAATGAACAAATGAACAAATGAACAAATGTACAAATGAACAAAAGAGCAAATGAACGAATGAACAAATGAACAAATGAACAAATGAACAAATGAACAAATGAACAAATGAATAAGTTGAGAAATGAACAAACAATCAAATGAACATATGAACAAATGAACAAATAAACAAATGGACAAATGAACAAATGAACAACTTAAGAAATGAAGAATTGAAGAAATGAACACATCCAAAAATGGACAAATAAGCATATGAACAAATGAACAAATGAACAAACGAGCGTGTAGACAAATGAACAAATGAACAAATGAACCATTGAACGAATGAAGAAACATTCAAATGAACATATGAACAAATGAACGAATTATCAATTGAACAAATGAACAAATGAACAAATGAACAAATGAACAAATGAACAAGTGAACAAATGAACAAGTGAACAAATGAACAAATGAACAAATGAACAAATGAAAAAATGAACAAATGTACAAATGAACAAATGAACAAATGAACAAATGAACAAATGAACAAATGAACAAATGAACACATGAACAAATGAACACATGAACAAATGAACAAATGAACAAGTGAACAACTGAACAAATGAACAAATGAACAAATGAACAAATGAAGAAATGAACAAAAGGAACAGATGAACAAAGGAACAAATGAACAAACGAACAAATGGACAAATGAACAAATGAACAAATGAACAAATGAACCATTGAACGAATGAACAAATGAACAAATGAACAAATGAACAAATGAACAAATGAACAAATGAACCATTGACCGAATGAACAAATGAACAAATGAACAAATGCACAGATGAACAAATGACCAAATGAACAAATGAACAAATGAACAAATGAACAAATGAACAAATTAACAAATGAACAAATGGACAAATGAACAAATGAACAAATGAACAAATTAACAAATGAACAAATGAACAAATGAACAAATGAACAAATGAACAAATGAACAAATGAACAAATGTACAAATGAACAAATGAACAATTGAACAAATGAACAAATGAACAAATGAACAAGTGAACAAATGAACAAATGAACAAATGAACAAATGAACAAATGAACAAATGAACAAATGAACAAATGAACAAATGAACAAATGAACAAATGAACAAATGAACAAATGAACAAATGAACAAATGAACAAATGAACAAATGAACAAACGGACAAATGAGCAAACGAACAAACGAAAAAATGAACAAATGAACAAATGAACAAATGAACAAATGTACAAATGAACAATTGATCAAATGAACAAATGAACAATTGATCAAATGAACAAATGAACAAATGAACAAATGAACAAATGAACAAATGAACAAAAGAACAAATGAACAAATGAACAAATGAACAAATGTACAAATGAACAAAAGACCAAATGAACGAATGAACAAATGAACAAATGAACAAATGAACAAAGGATCAATTGAACAAATGAACAAATGAACAAATGAACAAGTGAACAAGTGAACAAATAAACAAATGAACAAACGAACAAATGAAAAAATGAACAAACGAACGAATGGTCAAGTGAACAAATGAACAAATGAACAAATGAACAAATGAACAAATGAACAAATGAACAAATGAACAAATGAACAAATGAACAAATGAACAAATGAACAAATGAACAAATGAACAAATGAACAAATGAACAAATGAACAAACGAACGAATGAACAAATGAACAAATGAACAAATGAACAAATGAATAAATAAACAAATGAACAAATGAACAAATGAACCAATAAACAAATAAACAAATGAACAAATGAACAAACGAACAAATGTACAAATGAACAAATGAACAAATGAATAAGTTGAGAAATGAAAAAACAATCAAATGAACATATGAACAAATGAACAAATAAACAAATGGAGAAATGAGCAGATGAACATCTTAAGAAATGAAGAATTGAAGAAATGAACACATCCAAAAATGGACACATTAACAAATGAACAAGTGAACAAATGAACAAATGAACAAATGAACAAATGAACAAATGAACAAAGGATCAATTGAACAAATGTACAAATGAACAAATGAACAAATGAACACGTGTACAAATGAACAAATGAACACATGTACAAATAAACAAATGAACAAAGGAACAAATGAACAAATGAACAAATGAACAAATGAACAAATTAACAAATGAACAAATGAACAAAATGAACAAGTGAACAAATGAACAAATGAACAAATGAACAAATGAACAAATGAACAAATGAACAAGTGAACAAATGAACAAATGAACAAACGAACAAATGAACAAATGAACAAGTGAACAAATGAACAAATGAAAAAATGAAAAAATGAACAAATGAAAAAATGAAAAAATGAAAAAATGAAAAAATGAACAAATCAACAAATGAACAAATGAACAAATGAACAAATGAACAAATGAACAAATGAACAAATGAACAAATGAACAAATGAACAAATGAACAAATGAACAAATCAACAATTCAACAAATGAACAGATGAACAAATGAACAAATGACCAAATGAACAAATGAACAAATGAACAAATGAACAAATGAACAAATGTACAAATGAACAAATGAACAAATGAACAAATGAACGAATGAACAAATGACCAAATGAACAAATGTACAAATGAACAAATGAACGAATGAACAAATGACCAAATGAACAAATGTACAAATGAACAAATGAACAAATGAACAAATGAACAAATGAACAAATGAACAAATGAACAAATGAATAAGTTGAGAAATGAACAAACAATCAAATGAACATATGAACAAATGAACAAATAAACAAATGAACAGATGAACAAATGACCAAATGAACAAATGAACAAATGAACAAATGAACAAATGAACAAATGAACAAATTAACAAATGAACAAATGGACAAATGAACAAATGAACAAATGAACAAATTAACAAATGAACAAATGAACAAATGAACAAATGAACAAATGAACAAATGAACAAATGAACAAATGTACAAATGAACAAATGAACAATTGAACAAATGAACAAATGAACAATTGAACAAATGAACAAATGAACAAATGAACAAATGAACAAATGAACAAATGAACAAATGAACAAATGAACAAATGAACAAATGAACAAATGAACAAATGAACAAACGGACAAATGAGCAAACGAACAAACGAAAAAATGAACAAATGAACAAATGAACAAATGAACAAATGTACAAATGAACAATTGATCAAATGAACAAATGAACAATTGATCAAATGAACAAATGAACAAATGAACAAATGAACAAATGAACAAATGAACAAAAGAACAAATGAACAAACGAACAAATGAACAAATGAACAAATGAACAAATGATCAAATGAACAAATGAACAAATGAACAAACGAACAAAGGAACAAAATGAACAAGTGAACAAATAAACAAATGAACCAATGAACAAAGGAACAAATGAACAAACGAACAAATGGACAAATGAACAAATGAACAAATGAACAAATGAACAAATGAACCAATGAACCATTGAACGAATGAACAAATGAACAAATGAACAAATGAACAAATGAACAAATGAACAAATGAACAAGTGAACAAATGAACAAATGAACCATTGAACGAAAGAACAAATGAACAAATGAACAAATAAACAAATGAACAAACGAACAAACGAACAAATGAGCAAACGAACAAATGAACAAATGAACAAATGAACAAATGAACAAATGAACAAATGAACAAATGAACAAATGTACAAATGAACAAATGAACAAATGAACAAATGAACAAATGAACAAATGAACAAACGAGCAAATGAACAAACGAGCAAATGAACAAGGGGAAATGAACAAATGAACAAATGAACAAATGAACAAATGAACAAATGAACAAATGAACAAATGAACAAATGAACAAATGTACAAATGAACAAATGAACAAATGAACAAATGAACAAATGAACAAATGAACAAATGAACAAATGAACAAATGAACAAACGAGCAAATGAACAAACGAGCAAATGAACAAGGGGAAATGAACAAATGAACAAATGAACAAATGAACAAATGAACAAATGAACAAATGAACAAATGCACAAATGAACAAATGAACAAATGAACAAATGTACAAATGAACAAATGAACAAATGAACAAATGAACAAATGAACAAATGAACAAATGAACAAATGAACAAATGAACAAATGAACAAATGAACAAATGAACAAATGAACAAATGAACAAATGAACAAATGAACAAATGAACAAATGAACAAATGAAGAAATGAAGAAATGAACAAATGAACAAATGAACAAATGAACAAATGAACAAATGAACAAATGAACAAATGAACAAATGAACAAATGAACAAATGAACAAATGAACAAATGAACAAATGAACAAATGAACAAATGAACAAATGAACAAATGAACAAATGAACAAATGAACAAATGAACAAATGAACAAATGAACAAATGAACAAATGAACAAATGAACAAATGAACAAAAGAACAAATGAACAAACGAACAAACGAACAAAGGAACAAATGAACAAATGAACAAATGATCAAATGAACAAATGAACAAATGATCAAATGAACAAATGAACAAATGAACAAGTGAAAGATTGAACAAATTAACAAATGAACAAATGAACAAATAAACAAATGAATAAACGAACAAAGGAACAAATGAACAAACGAACAGAGGAACAAATGAACAAACGAACAAATGGACAAATGAACAAATGAATCAATGAACAAATGAACAAATGAACAAATGTACAAATGAACAAATGAACTAATGAACAAATGAACAAATGAACAGATGAACAAATGACCAAATGAACAAATGAACAAATGAGCAAATGAACAAATGAACAAATGAACAAATGAACAAACGAACAAATGAACAAATGAACAAATGAACAATTGAACAAATGAACAAATGAACAAAAGAACAAATGAACAAACGAACAAACGAACAAACGAACAAACGAACAAATGAACAAATGAACAAATGAACAAATGTACAAATGAACAAATGAACAAATGAACAAATGAACAAATGAACAAATGAACAAATGAACAAATGAACAAATGAACAAATGAACAAATGAACAAATGAACAAATGAACAAAAGAACAAATGAACAAACGAACAAACGAACAAAAGAACAAATGAACAAATGAACAAATGATCAAATGAACAAATGAACAAATGTACAAGTGAAAGATTGAACAAATTAACAAATGAACAAATGAACAAACGAACAAACGAACAAATGAAGAAATGAACAAATGATCAAATGAACAAATGAAGAACTGAACAAATGAACAAATGAACAACTGAACAAATGAACAAATGTACAAATGTACAAATGAACAAATGAACAAATGAACAGATGAACAAATCACCAAATGAACAAATGAACAAATGAACAAATGAACAAATGAACAAATGAACAAATGAACAAATGAACAAATGAACAAATGAACAAATGAACAAATGAACAAATAAACAAATGAACAAATGAACAAACGAACAAAGGAACAAATGAACAAACGAACAAATGAACAAATGAATCAATGTACAGATGAACAATCGAACAAATAAACAAATGAACAATTTGAAAAATGTACAAATCTACAAATGAACAAATGAACAAATGAACAGATGAACAAATGCACAAATGAACAAATGGACAAATGAACAAATGAACAAATGAACAAATGAACAAATGAACAATTGAACAAATGAACAAATGAACCATTGAACGAATGAACAAATGATCAAATGAACACATGAACAAATGAACAAATGAACAAACAAACAAACGAAAAAACGAACAAACGAACAAAGGAACAAAATGAACAAGTGAACAAATGAACAAATGAACCAATGAACAAAGGAACAAATGAACAAACGAGCAAATGGACAAATGAACAAATGAACAAATGAACCATTGAACGAATGAACAAATGAACAAATGAACAAATGAACAAATGAACAAATGAACAAATGAACCATTGAACGAATGAACAAATGAACAAATGAACAAATGAACAAATGAACAAATGAACCAATGAACAAATGAACAAATGAACAAATGAACAAATGAACAATTGAACAAATGAACAAATGAACCATTGAACGAATGAACAAATGAACAAATGAACAAATGAACAAATGAACAAATGAACAAATGAACAAATGAACAAATGAACAAATGAACCAATGAACAAATGAACAAATGAACAAATGAACATATGAACCATTGAACGAATGAACAAATGAACAAATGAACAAATGAACAAATGAACAAATAAACAAATGAACAGACGAACAAATGAGCAAACGAACAAATGAACAAATGAACAATTGAGCAAATGAACAAATGAACAAATGAAAAAACGAACAAATGAGCAAACGAACAAATGAACAAATGAACAATTGAGCAAATGAACAAATGAACAAATGAACAAATGAACAAATGAACAAATGAACAAATGAACAAATGAACAAATGAACAAATGAACAAATGAACAAATGTACAAATGAACAAATGAACAATTGAACAAATGAACAAATGAACAAATGAACAAATGAACAAATGAACAAATGAACAAATGAACAAATGAACAAATGAACAAATGAACAAATGAACAAATGAACAAATGAACAAATGAACAAACGAACAAATGAACAAACGAACAAATGAACAAACGAACAAATGAGCAAACGAACAAACGAAAAAATGAACAAATGAACAAATGAATAAATGAACAAATGTACAAATGAACAATTGATCAAATGAACAAATGAACAAATGAACAAATGAACAAATGAACAAATGAACAAATGAACAAATGAACAAATGTACAAAAGAACAAATGAACAAACGAACAAACGAACAAACGAACAAACGAACAAATGAACAAACGAACAAATGGACAAATGAACAAATGAATCAATGAACAGATGAACAATCGAACAAATAAACAAATGAACAATTTGAAAAATGTACAAATCTACAAATGAACAAATGAACAAACGAACAAACGAACAAATGAAGAAATGAACAAATGAACAAATGAACAAATGATGAACTGAACAAATGAACAAATGAACAAATGAACAAATGAACAAATGAACAAATGAACAAATGTACAAATGAACAAATGAACAAATGAACAAATGAACAGATGAACAAATGACCAATTGAACAAATGAACAAATGAACAAATGAACAAATGGACAAATGAACAAATGAACGAATGAATGAATGAACAAATAAACAAATGAACAAATGGACAAATGAACAAATGAACAAATGAATAAAAGAACAAATGAACAAACGAACAAACGAACAAATGAACAAATGAACAAAATAACGAATGGACAAATGAACAAATGAACAAGTGAACAGATGCACAAATGTACAAATGAACAAATGAACTAATGAACAAACGAACAAAGGAACAAATGAACAAACGAACAAATGGACAAATGAACAAATGAACAAATGAACAAATGAACCATTGAACGAATGAACAAATGAACAAATGAACAAATGAACAAATGAACAAATGAACAAATGAACAAATGAACCATTGACCGAATGAACAAATGAACAAATGAACAAATGCACAGATGAACAAATGACCAAATGAACAAATGAACAAATGAACAAATGAACAAATGAACAAATTAACAAATGAACAAATGGACAAATGAACAAATGAACAAATGAACAAATTAACAAATGAACAAATGAACAAATGAACAAATGAACAAATGAACAAATGAACAAATGAACAAATGTACAAATGAACAAATGAACAATTGAACAAATGAACAAATGAACAAATGAACAAGTGAACAAATGAACAAATGAACAAATGAACAAATGAACAAATGAACAAATGAACAAATGAACAAATGAACAAATGAACAAATGAACAAATGAACAAATGAACAAATGAACAAATGAACAAATGAACAAATGAACAAATGAACAAACGGACAAATGAGCAAACGAACAAACGAAAAAATGAACAAATGAACAAATGAACAAATGAACAAATGTACAAATGAACAATTGATCAAATGAACAAATGAACAATTGATCAAATGAACAAATGAACAAATGAACAAATGAACAAATGAACAAATGAACAAAAGAACAAATGAACAAATGAACAAATGAACAAATGTACAAATGAACAAAAGAGCAAATGAACGAATGAACAAATGAACAAATGAACAAATGAACAAAGGATCAATTGAACAAATGAACAAATGAACAAATGAACAAGTGAACAAGTGAACAAATAAACAAATGAACAAACGAACAAATGAAAAAATGAACAAACGAACGAATGGTCAAGTGAACAAATGAACAAATGAACAAATGAACAAATGAACAAATGAACAAATGAACAAATGAACAAATGAACAAATGAACAAATGAA
This sequence comes from Megalopta genalis, assembly GCF_051020955.1. NCBI lineage: Eukaryota > Metazoa > Arthropoda > Insecta > Hymenoptera > Halictidae > Megalopta > Megalopta genalis. The sequence continues at coordinate 2,748,974 of NW_027476095.1, forward strand.
CAAATGAACAAATGAACAAATGAACAAATGAACAAATGAACAAATGAACAAACGAACGAATGAACAAATGAACAAATGAACAAATGAACAAATGAATAAATAAACAAATGAACAAATGAACAAATGAACCAATAAACAAATAAACAAATGAACAAATGAACAAACGAACAAATGTACAAATGAACAAATGAACAAATGAATAAGTTGAGAAATGAAAAAACAATCAAATGAACATATGAACAAATGAACAAATAAACAAATGGAGAAATGAGCAGATGAACATCTTAAGAAATGAAGAATTGAAGAAATGAACACATCCAAAAATGGACACATTAACAAATGAACAAGTGAACAAATGAACAAATGAACAAATGAACAAATGAACAAATGAACAAAGGATCAATTGAACAAATGTACAAATGAACAAATGAACAAATGAACACGTGTACAAATGAACAAATGAACACATGTACAAATAAACAAATGAACAAAGGAACAAATGAACAAATGAACAAATGAACAAATGAACAAATTAACAAATGAACAAATGAACAAAATGAACAAGTGAACAAATGAACAAATGAACAAATGAACAAATGAACAAATGAACAAATGAACAAGTGAACAAATGAACAAATGAACAAACGAACAAATGAACAAATGAACAAGTGAACAAATGAACAAATGAAAAAATGAAAAAATGAAAAAATGAACAATTGAACAAATGAACAAATGAACAAATGAACAAATCAACAAATGAACAAATGAACAAATGAACAAATGAACAAATGAACAAATGAACAAATGAACAAATCAACAATTCAACAAATGAACAGATGAACAAATGAACAAATGACCAAATGAACAAATGAACAAATGAACAAATGAACAAATGAACAAATGAACAAATGAACAAATGTACAAATGAACAAATGAACAAATGAACAAATGAACGAATGAACAAATGACCAAATGAACAAATGTACAAATGAACAAATGAACAAATGAACAAATGAACAAATGAACAAATGAACAAATGAACAAATGAACAAATGAACAAATGAACAAATGAATAAGTTGAGAAATGAACAAACAATCAAATGAACATATGAACAAATGAACAAATAAACAAATGAACAGATGAACAAATGACCAAATGAACAAATGAACAAATGAACAAATGAACAAATGAACAAATGAACAAATTAACAAATGAACAAATGGACAAATGAACAAATGAACAAATGAACAAATTAACAAATGAACAAATGAACAAATGAACAAATGAACAAATTAACAAATGAACAAATGAACAAATGAACAAATGAACAAATGAACAAATGAACAAATGAACAATTGAACAAATGAACAAATGAACAATTGAACAAATGAACAAATGAACAAATGAACAAATGAACAAATGAACAAATGAACAAATGAACAAATGAACAAATGAACAAATGAACAAATGAACAAATGAACAAATGAACAAATGAACAAATGAACAAATGAACAAACGGACAAATGAGCAAACGAACAAACGAAAAAATGAACAAATGAACAAATGAACAAATGAACAAATGTACAAATGAACAATTGATCAAATGAACAAATGAACAATTGATCAAATGAACAAATGAACAAATGAACAAATGAACAAATGAACAAATGAACAAAAGAACAAATGAACAAACGAACAAATGAACAAATGAACAAATGAACAAATGATCAAATGAACAAATGAACAAATGAACAAACGAACAAAGGAACAAAATGAACAAGTGAACAAATGAATAAATAAACAAATGAACAAATGAACAAATGAACCAATAAACAAATAAACAAATGAACAAATGAACAAACGAACAAATGTACAAATGAACAAATGAACAAATGAATAAGTTGAGAAATGAAAAAACAATCAAATGAACATATGAACAAATGAACAAATGAACAAATGAACAAATGAACAAATGAACAAACGGACAAATGAGCAAACGAACAAACGAAAAAATGAACAAATGAACAAATGAACAAATGAACAAATGAACAAATGTACAAATGAACAATTGATCAAATGAACAAATGAACAATTGATCAAATGAACAAATGAACAAATGAACAAATGAACAAATGAACAAATGAACAAAAGAACAAATGAACAAATGAACAAATGAACAAATGAACAAATGTACAAATGAACAAAAGAGCAAATGAACGAATGAACAAATGAACAAATGAACAAATGAACAAATGAACAAATGAACAAATGAATAAGTTGAGAAATGAACAAACAATCAAATGAACATATGAACAAATGAACAAATAAACAAATGGACAAATGAACAAATGAACAACTTAAGAAATGAAGAATTGAAGAAATGAACACATCCAAAAATGGACAAATAAGCATATGAACAAATGAACAAATGAACAAACGAGCGTGTAGACAAATGAACAAATGAACAAATGAACCATTGAACGAATGAAGAAACATTCAAATGAACATATGAACAAATGAACGAATTATCAATTGAACAAATGAACAAATGAACAAATGAACAAATGAACAAATGAACAAGTGAACAAATGAACAAGTGAACAAATGAACAAATGAACAAATGAACAAATGAAAAAATGAACAAATGTACAAATGAACAAATGAACAAATGAACAAATGAACAAATGAACAAATGAACAAATGAACACATGAACAAATGAACACATGAACAAATGAACAAATGAACAAGTGAACAACTGAACAAATGAACAAATGAACAAATGAACAAATGAAGAAATGAACAAAAGGAACAGATGAACAAAGGAACAAATGAACAAACGAACAAATGGACAAATGAACAAATGAACAAATGAACAAATGAACCATTGAACGAATGAACAAATGAACAAATGAACAAATGAACAAATGAACAAATGAACAAATGAACCATTGACCGAATGAACAAATGAACAAATGAACAAATGCACAGATGAACAAATGACCAAATGAACAAATGAACAAATGAACAAATGAACAAATGAACAAATTAACAAATGAACAAATGGACAAATGAACAAATGAACAAATGAACAAATTAACAAATGAACAAATGAACAAATGAACAAATGAACAAATGAACAAATGAACAAATGAACAAATGTACAAATGAACAAATGAACAATTGAACAAATGAACAAATGAACAAATGAACAAGTGAACAAATGAACAAATGAACAAATGAACAAATGAACAAATGAACAAATGAACAAATGAACAAATGAACAAATGAACAAATGAACAAATGAACAAATGAACAAATGAACAAATGAACAAATGAACAAATGAACAAATGAACAAACGGACAAATGAGCAAACGAACAAACGAAAAAATGAACAAATGAACAAATGAACAAATGAACAAATGTACAAATGAACAATTGATCAAATGAACAAATGAACAATTGATCAAATGAACAAATGAACAAATGAACAAATGAACAAATGAACAAATGAACAAATGAACAAAAGAACAAATGAACAAATGAACAAATGAACAAATGTACAAATGAACAAAAGAGCAAATGAACGAATGAACAAATGAACAAATGAACAAATGAACAAAGGATCAATTGAACAAATGAACAAATGAACAAATGAACAAGTGAACAAGTGAACAAATAAACAAATGAACAAACGAACAAATGAAAAAATGAACAAACGAACGAATGGTCAAGTGAACAAATGAACAAATGAACAAATGAACAAATGAACAAATGAACAAATGAACAAATGAACAAATGAACAAATGAACAAATGAACAAATGAACAAATGAACAAATGAACAAATGAACAAACGAACGAATGAACAAATGAACAAATGAACAAATGAACAAATGAATAAATAAACAAATGAACAAATGAACAAATGAACCAATAAACAAATAAACAAATGAACAAATGAACAAACGAACAAATGTACAAATGAACAAATGAACAAATGAATAAGTTGAGAAATGAAAAAACAATCAAATGAACATATGAACAAATGAACAAATAAACAAATGGAGAAATGAGCAGATGAACATCTTAAGAAATGAAGAATTGAAGAAATGAACACATCCAAAAATGGACACATTAACAAATGAACAAGTGAACAAATGAACAAATGAACAAATGAACAAATGAACAAATGAACAAAGGATCAATTGAACAAATGTACAAATGAACAAATGAACAAATGAACACGTGTACAAATGAACAAATGAACACATGTACAAATAAACAAATGAACAAAGGAACAAATGAACAAATGAACAAATGAACAAATTAACAAATGAACAAATGAACAAAATGAACAAGTGAACAAATGAACAAATGAACAAATGAACAAACGAACAAATGAACAAATGAACAAGTGAACAAATGAACAAATGAAAAAATGAAAAAATGAAAAAATGAACAATTGAACAAATGAACAAATGAACAAATGAACAAATCAACAAATGAACAAATGAACAAATGAACAAATGAACAAATGAACAAATGAACAAATGAACAAATGAACAAATGAACAAATCAACAATTCAACAAATGAACAGATGAACAAATGAACAAATGACCAAATGAACAAATGAACAAATGAACAAATGAACAAATGAACAAATGAACAAATGTACAAATGAACAAATGAACAAATGAACAAATGAACGAATGAACAAATGACCAAATGAACAAATGTACAAATGAACAAATGAACAAATGAACAAATGAACAAATGAACAAATGAACAAATGAACAAATGAACAAATGAATAAGTTGAGAAATGAACAAACAATCAAATGAACATATGAACAAATGAACAAATAAACAAATGAACAGATGAACAAATGACCAAATGAACAAATGAACAAATGAACAAATGAACAAATGAACAAATGAACAAATTAACAAATGAACAAATGGACAAATGAACAAATGAACAAATGAACAAATTAACAAATGAACAAATGAACAAATGAACAAATGAACAAATGAACAAATGAACAAATGAACAAATGTACAAATGAACAAATGAACAATTGAACAAATGAACAAATGAACAATTGAACAAATGAACAAATGAACAAATGAACAAATGAACAAATGAACAAATGAACAAATGTACAAATGAACAATTGATCAAATGAACAAATGAACAATTGATCAAATGAACAAATGAACAAATGAACAAATGAACAAATGAACAAATGAACAAAAGAACAAATGAACAAACGAACAAATGAACAAATGAACAAATGAACAAATGATCAAATGAACAAATGAACAAATGAACAAACGAACAAAGGAACAAAATGAACAAGTGAACAAATAAACAAATGAACCAATGAACAAAGGAACAAATGAACAAACGAACAAATGGACAAATGAACAAATGAACAAATGAACAAATGAACAAATGAACCAATGAACCATTGAACGAATGAACAAATGAACAAATGAACAAATGAACAAATGAACAAATGAACAAATGAACAAGTGAACAAATGAACAAATGAACCATTGAACGAAAGAACAAATGAACAAATGAACAAATAAACAAATGAACAAACGAACAAACGAACAAATGAGCAAACGAACAAATGAACAAATGAACAAATGAACAAATGAACAAATGAACAAATGAACAAATGAACAAATGTACAAATGAACAAATGAACAAATGAACAAATGAACAAATGAACAAATGAACAAACGAGCAAATGAACAAACGAGCAAATGAACAAGGGGAAATGAACAAATGAACAAATGAACAAATGAACAAATGAACAAATGAACAAATGAACAAATGAACAAATGAACAAATGAACAAATGTACAAATGAACAAATGAACAAATGAACAAATGAACAAATGAACAAATGAACAAATGAACAAATGAACAAATGAACAAACGAGCAAATGAACAAACGAGCAAATGAACAAGGGGAAATGAACAAATGAACAAATGAACAAATGAACAAATGAACAAATGAACAAATGAACAAATGAACAAATGAACAAATGAACAAATGTACAAATGAACAAATGAACAAATGAACAAATGAACAAATGAACAAATGAACAAATGAACAAATGAACAAATGAACAAATGAACAAATGAACAAATGAACAAATGAACAAATGAACAAATGAACAAATGAACAAATGAACAAATGAAGAAATGAAGAAATGAACAAATGAACAAATGAACAAATGAACAAATGAACAAATGAACAAATGAACAAATGAACAAATGAACAAATGAACAAATGAACAAATGAACAAATGAACAAATGAACAAATGAACAAATGAACAAATGAACAAATGAACAAATGAACAAATGAACAAATGAACAAATGAACAAATGAACAAATGAACAAATGAACAAATGAACAAATGAACAAATGAACAAATGAACAAAAGAACAAATGAACAAACGAACAAACGAACAAAGGAACAAATGAACAAATGAACAAATGATCAAATGAACAAATGAACAAATGATCAAATGAACAAATGAACAAATGAACAAGTGAAAGATTGAACAAATTAACAAATGAACAAATGAACAAATAAACAAATGAATAAACGAACAAAGGAACAAATGAACAAACGAACAGAGGAACAAATGAACAAACGAACAAATGGACAAATGAACAAATGAATCAATGAACAAATGAACAAATGAACAAATGAACAAATGTACAAATGAACAAATGAACTAATGAACAAATGAACAAATGAACAGATGAACAAATGACCAAATGAACAAATGAACAAATGAGCAAATGAACAAATGAACAAATGAACAAATGAACAAACGAACAAATGAACAAATGAACAAATGAACAAATGAACAAATGAACAAATGAACAAAAGAACAAATGAACAAACGAACAAACGAACAAACGAACAAACGAACAAATGAACAAATGAACAAATGAACAAATGTACAAATGAACAAATGAACAAATGAACAAATGAACAAATGAACAAATGAACAAATGAACAAATGAACAAATGAACAAATGAACAAATGAACAAATGAACAAATGAACAAAAGAACAAATGAACAAACGAACAAACGAACAAAAGAACAAATGAACAAATGAACAAATGATCAAATGAACAAATGAACAAATGTACAAGTGAAAGATTGAACAAATTAACAAATGAACAAATGAACAAACGAACAAACGAACAAATGAAGAAATGAACAAATGATCAAATGAACAAATGAAGAACTGAACAAATGAACAAATGAACAACTGAACAAATGAACAAATGTACAAATGTACAAATGAACAAATGAACAAATGAACAGATGAACAAATCACCAAATGAACAAATGAACAAATGAACAAATGAACAAATGAACAAATGAACAAATGAACAAATGAACAAATGAACAAATGAACAAATGAACAAATAAACAAATGAACAAATGAACAAACGAACAAAGGAACAAATGAACAAACGAACAAATGAACAAATGAATCAATGTACAGATGAACAATCGAACAAATAAACAAATGAACAATTTGAAAAATGTACAAATCTACAAATGAACAAATGAACAAATGAACAGATGAACAAATGCACAAATGAACAAATGGACAAATGAACAAATGAACAAATGAACAAATGAACAAATGAACAAATGAACAATTGAACAAATGAACAAATGAACCATTGAACGAATGAACAAATGATCAAATGAACACATGAACAAATGAACAAATGAACAAACAAACAAACGAAAAAACGAACAAACGAACAAAGGAACAAAATGAACAAGTGAACAAATGAACAAATGAACCAATGAACAAAGGAACAAATGAACAAACGAGCAAATGGACAAATGAACAAATGAACAAATGAACCATTGAACGAATGAACAAATGAACAAATGAACAAATGAACAAATGAACAAATGAACAAATGAACCATTGAACGAATGAACAAATGAACAAATGAACAAATGAACAAATGAACAAATGAACCAATGAACAAATGAACAAATGAACAAATGAACAAATGAACAATTGAACAAATGAACAAATGAACCATTGAACGAATGAACAAATGAACAAATGAACAAATGAACAAATGAACAAATGAACAAATGAACAAATGAACAAATGAACAAATGAACCAATGAACAAATGAACAAATGAACAAATGAACATATGAACCATTGAACGAATGAACAAATGAACAAATGAACAAATGAACAAATGAACAAATGAACAAATGTACAAATGAACAATTGATCAAATGAACAAATGAACAATTGATCAAATGAACAAATGAACAAATGAACAAATGAACAAATGAACAAATGAACAAATGAACAAAAGAACAAATGAACAAATGAACAAATGAACAAATGTACAAATGAACAAAAGAGCAAATGAACGAATGAACAAATGAACAAATGAACAAATGAACAAAGGATCAATTGAACAAATGAACAAATGAACAAATGAACAAGTGAACAAGTGAACAAATAAACAAATGAACAAACGAACAAATGAAAAAATGAACAAACGAACGAATGGTCAAGTGAACAAATGAACAAATGAACAAATGAACAAATGAACAAATGAACAAATGAACAAATGAACAAATGAACAAATGAACAAATGAACAAATGAACAAATGAACAAATGAACAAATGAACAAACGAACGAATGAACAAATGAACAAATGAACAAATGAACAAATGAATAAATAAACAAATGAACAAATGAACAAATGAACCAATAAACAAATAAACAAATGAACAAATGAACAAACGAACAAATGTACAAATGAACAAATGAACAAATGAATAAGTTGAGAAATGAAAAAACAATCAAATGAACATATGAACAAATGAACAAATAAACAAATGGAGAAATGAGCAGATGAACATCTTAAGAAATGAAGAATTGAAGAAATGAACACATCCAAAAATGGACACATTAACAAATGAACAAGTGAACAAATGAACAAATGAACAAATGAACAAATGAACAAATGAACAAAGGATCAATTGAACAAATGTACAAATGAACAAATGAACAAATGAACACGTGTACAAATGAACAAATGAACACATGTACAAATAAACAAATGAACAAAGGAACAAATGAACAAATGAACAAATGAACAAATTAACAAATGAACAAATGAACAAAATGAACAAGTGAACAAATGAACAAATGAACAAATGAACAAACGAACAAATGAACAAATGAACAAGTGAACAAATGAACAAATGAAAAAATGAAAAAATGAAAAAATGAACAATTGAACAAATGAACAAATGAACAAATGAACAAATCAACAAATGAACAAATGAACAAATGAACAAATGAACAAATGAACAAATGAACAAATGAACAAATGAACAAATGAACAAATCAACAATTCAACAAATGAACAGATGAACAAATGAACAAATGACCAAATGAACAAATGAACAAATGAACAAATGAACAAATGAACAAATGAACAAATGTACAAATGAACAAATGAACAAATGAACGAATGAACAAATGACCAAATGAACAAATGTACAAATGAACAAATGAACAAATGAACAAATGAACAAATGAACAAATGAACAAATGAACAAATGAACAAATGAATAAGTTGAGAAATGAACAAACAATCAAATGAACATATGAACAAATGAACAAATAAACAAATGAACAGATGAACAAATGACCAAATGAACAAATGAACAAATGAACAAATGAACAAATGAACAAATGAACAAATTAACAAATGAACAAATGGACAAATGAACAAATGAACAAATGAACAAATTAACAAATGAACAAATGAACAAATGAACAAATGAACAAATGAACAAATGAACAAATGAACAAATGTACAAATGAACAAATGAACAATTGAACAAATGAACAAATGAACAATTGAACAAATGAACAAATGAACAAATGAACAAATGAACAAATGAACAAATGAACAAATGAACAAATGAACAAATGAACAAATGAACAAATGAACAAATGAACAAATGAACAAATGAACAAACGGACAAATGAGCAAACGAACAAACGAAAAAATGAACAAATGAACAAATGAACAAATGAACAAATGTACAAATGAACAATTGATCAAATGAACAAATGAACAATTGATCAAATGAACAAATGAACAAATGAACAAATGAACAAATGAACAAATGAACAAAAGAACAAATGAACAAACGAACAAATGAACAAATGAACAAATGAACAAATGATCAAATGAACAAATGAACAAATGAACAAACGAACAAAGGAACAAAATGAACAAGTGAACAAATAAACAAATGAACCAATGAACAAAGGAACAAATGAGCAAACGAACAAATGGACAAATGAACAAATGAACAAATGAACAAATGAACAAATGAACCAATGAACCATTGAACGAATGAACAAATGAACAAATGAACAAATGAACAAATGAACAAATGAACAAATGAACAAGTGAACAAATGAACAAATGAACCATTGAACGAAAGAACAAATGAACAAATGAACAAATAAACAAATGAACAAACGAACAAACGAACAAATGAGCAAACGAACAAATGAACAAATGAACAAATGAACAAATGAACAAATGAACAAATGAACAAATGAACAAATGTACAAATGAACAAATGAACAAATGAACAAATGAACAAATGAACAAATGAACAAACGAGCAAATGAACAAACGAGCAAATGAACAAGGGGAAATGAACAAATGAACAAATGAACAAATGAACAAATGAACAAATGAACAAATGAACAAATGAACAAATGAACAAATGAACAAATGTACAAATGAACAAATGAACAAATGAACAAATGAACAAATGAACAAATGAACAAATGAACAAATGAACAAATGAACAAACGAGCAAATGAACAAACGAGCAAATGAACAAGGGGAAATGAACAAATGAACAAATGAACAAATGAACAAATGAACAAATGAACAAATGAACAAATGAACAAATGAACAAATGAACAAATGAACAAATGTACAAATGAACAAATGAACAAATGAACAAATGAACAAATGAACAAATGAACAAATGAACAAATGAACAAATGAACAAATGAACAAATGAACAAATGAACAAATGAACAAATGAACAAATGAACAAATGAACAAATGAAGAAATGAAGAAATGAAGAAATGAACAAATGAACAAATGAACAAATGAACAAATGAACAAATGAACAAATGAACAAATGAACAAATGAACAAATGAACAAATGAACAAATGAACAAATGAACAAATGAACAAATGAACAAATGAACAAATGAACAAATGAACAAATGAACAAATGAACAAATGAACAAATGAACAAATGAACAAATGAACAAATGAACAAATGAACAAAAGAACAAATGAACAAACGAACAAACGAACAAAGGAACAAATGAACAAATGAACAAATGATCAAATGAACAAATGAACAAATGATCAAATGAACAAATGAACAAGTGAAAGATTGAACAAATTAACAAATGAACAAATGAACAAATAAACAAATGAATAAACGAACAAAGGAACAAATGAACAAACGAACAGAGGAACAAATGAACAAACGAACAAATGGACAAATGAACAAATGAATCAATGAACAAATGAACAAATGAACAAATGAACAAATGTACAAATGAACAAATGAACTAATGAACAAATGAACAAATGAACAGATGAACAAATGACCAAATGAACAAATGAACAAATGAGCAAATGAACAAATGAACAAATGAACAAATGAACAAATGAACAAATGAACAAATGAACAAATGGACAAATGAACAAATGAACGAATGAATGAATGAACAAATAAACAAATGAACAAATGGACAAATGAACAAATGAACAAATGAACAAATGAACAAATGAACAAATGAACAAACAAACACACGAACAAATGAACAAACGAACAAATGGACAAATGAACAAACGAACAAACGAACAAATGAGCAAACGAACAAATGAACAAATGAACAAATGAACAAATGAACAAATGAACAAATGAACAAATGAACAAATGAACAAATGAACAAATAAACAAATGAACAAACGAACAAACGAACAAATGAACAAATGAACAAATGAACAAATGAACAAATGAACAAATGAACAAATGAACAAATGAACAAATGAACAAATGAACAAATGAACAAATGAACAAATGAACAAATGAACAAATGAACAAATGAACAAATGAACAAATGAACAAATGAACAAATGAACAAATGAACAAATGAACAAATGAACAAATGAACAAATGAACAAATGAACAAATGAACAAATGAACAAATGTACAAATGAACAAATGAACAATTGAACAAATGAACAAATGAACAAATGAACAAATGAACAAATGAACAAATGAACAAATGAACAAATGAACAAATGAACAAATGAACAAATGAACAAATGAACAAATGAACAAATGAACAAATGAACAAATGAACAAATGAACAAACGAACAAACGAACAAATGAGCAAACGAACAAATGAAAAAATGGACAAATGAACAAATGAACAAATGAACAAATGTACAAATGAACAAATGAACAATTGAACAAATGAACAAATGAACAAATGAACAAATGAACAAATGAACAAATGAACAAATGAACAAATGAACAAATGAACAAATGAACAAATGAACAAATGAACAAAAGAACAAAAGAACAAATGAACAAACGAACAAACGAACAAACGAACAAATGAACAAACGAACAAATGGACAAATGAACAAATGAATCAATGAACAGATGAACAATCGAACAAATAAACAAATGAACAATTTGAATAATGTACAAATCTACAAATGAACAAACGAACAAACGAACAAACGAACAAATGAACAAATGAACAAATGAACAAATGAACAAATGAACAAATGAACAAATGAACAAATGAACCATTGAACGAATGAACAAATGAACAAATGAACAAATGAAGAAATGAACAAATGAACAATTGAACAAATGAACAAATGAACCATTGAACGAATGAACAAATGATCAAATGAACAAATGAACAAATGAACAAATGAACAAATGAACAAATGAACAAATGAACAAATGAACAAATGAACAAATGAACAAATGAACAAATGAACAAATGAACAAATGAACAAACGAACAAACGAACAAATGAAGCAACTAACAAATGAACAAATGAACAAATGAACAAATGAACGAATGAATGAATGAACGAATGGACGAATGTACGAATGAACGAATGAACAAATGAACAAATGAACAAATGAACAAATGAACAAATGAACAAATGAACAAATGAACAAATGAACGAATGAACAAATGAACAAAAGAACAAAAGAACAAATGAACAAACGAACAAACGAACAAACGAACAAATGAGCAAACGAACAAATGGACAAATGAACAAATGAATCAATGAACAGATGAACAATCGAACAAATAAACAAATGAACAATTTGAAAAATGTACAAATCTACAAATGAACAAACGAACAAACGAACAAATGAAGAAATGGACAAATGAACAAATGAAGAACTGAACAAATGTACAAATGAACAAATGAACAAATGAACAAATGAACAAATGTACAAATGTACAAATGAACAAATGAACAAATGAACAGATGAACAAATGACCAAATGAACAAATGAACAAATGAACAAATGAACAAATGAACAAATGAACACATGAACAAATGAACAAATGAACAAATGAACAAATGAACAAATGAACAAATGAACCAATGAACAAATGAACAAATGTAAAAGTGAACAAGTGAACAAATGAAGCAACTAACAAATGAACAAATGAACAAATGATCAAATGAACAAATGAACGAATGAATGAATGAATGAATGGGCGAATGTACGAATGAACGAATGAACAAATGAACAAATGAACAAATGAATAAATGAACAAATGAACAGATGAACAAATGAACAAATGAACAAATGGACAAATGAACAAATGAACGAATGAATGAATGAACGAATGAACGAATGAACGAATGAACAAATGAAGAAATGAACAAATGAACAGATGAACAAATAAACAAATGAACAAATGGACAAATGAACAAATGAACAAATGAATAAAAGAACAAATGAACAAATGAACAAATGAACAAACGAACAAACGAACAAATGAACAAATGAACAAAATAACGAATGGACAAATGAACAAATGAACAAGTGAACAGATGCACAAATGTACAAATGAACAAATGAACAAATGAACAAATGAACAAACGAATATGTTGACAAGTGAACAAATGAACAAGGGGACAATTGTACAAATGAACAAATGTACAAATGAACAAATAAACAAATGAACAAACGAACAAATGAACAAGTTAAAAATCAAGAAATGAAGAATTGAAGAAATGAACAAATGAACAAATGAACAAATAAACAAATGAACAAATGAACAAATGAACAAATGAACAAATGAACAAATGAACAAATGTAAAAGTGAACAAGTGAACAAATGAAGCAACTAACAAATGAACAAATGAACAAATGATCAAATGAACAAATTAACGAATGAATGAATGAACGAATGGACGAATGTACGAATGAACGAATGAACAAAAGAACAAATGAACAAATGAACAAATGAACATGTTGACAAGTGAACAAATGAACAAGGGGACAATTGTACAAATGAACAAATGTACCAATGAACAAATAAACAAATGAACAAACGAACAAATGAACAAAGGAACAAATGAACAAACGAACAAAGGAACAAATGAACAAACGAACAAATGGACAAATGAACAAATGAATCAATGAACAGATGAACAATCGAACAAATAAACAAATGAACAATTTGAAAAATGTACAAATCTACAAATGAACAAATGAACAAATGAACAGATGAACAAATGAACAAATGAACAAATGAACAAATGAACAAATGAAAGATTGAACAAATCAACAAATGAACAAATGAACAAACGAACAAAGGAACAAATGAACAAACGAACAAAGGAACAAATGAACAAACGAACAAATGGACAAATGAACAAATGAATCAATGAACAGATGAACAATCGAACAAATAAACAAATGAACAATTTGAAAAATGTACAAATCTACAAATGAACAAATGAACAAATGAACAGATGAACAAATGAACAAATGAACAAATGAACAAATGGACAAATGAACAAATGAACAAATGAACAAATGAACAAATGAACAAATGAACAATTGAACAAATGAACCATTGAACGAATGAACAAATGAACAAATGAACACATGAACAAATGAACAAATGAACAAATGAACAAATGAACAAACGAACAAACGAAAAAACGAACAAACGAACAAAGGAACAAAATGAACAAGTGAACAAATGAACAAATGAACCATTGAACGAATGAACAAATGAACAAATGAACAAATGAACAAATGAACAAATGAACAAATGAACAATCGAACAAATGAGCAAACGAACAAATGAACACATGAATAAATGAACAAATGAACAAATGAACAAATGAACAAATGAACAAATGAACAAATGAACAAATGAACAAATGAACAAATGAACAAATGAACAAATGAACAAATGAACAAATGAACAATTGAACAAATGAACAAATGAACAAATGAACAAATGAACAAATGAACAAATGAACAAATGAACAAATGAACAAATGAACAAATGAACAAATGAACAAATGAACAAATGAACAAATGAACAAATGAACAAAAGAACAAATGAACAAACGAACAAACGAACAAACGAACAAACGAACAAATGAACAAATGAACAAATGAACAAATGATCAAATGAACAAATGTACAAATGAACAAGTGAAAGATTGAAAAAATTAACAAATGAACAAATGAACAAATGAACAAATGAACAAATGAACAAACGAACAAAGGAACAAATGAACAAACGAACAAATGGACAAATGAACAAACGAACAAATGGACAAATGAACAAATGAATCAATGAACAGATGAACAATCGAACAAATAAACAAATGAACAATTTGAAAAATGTACAAATCTACAAATGAACAAATGAACAAACGAACAAACGAACAAATGAACAAATGAACAAATGAACAAATGAAGAACTGAACAAATGAACAAATGAACAAATGAACAAATGAACAAATGAACAAATGAACAAATGAACCAATGAACCAATGAACAAATGAACAAATGAACAAATGTAAAAGTGAACAAGTGAACAAATGAAGCAACTAACAAATGATCAAATGAACAAATGAACGAATGAATGAATGAACGAATGGACGAATGTACGAATGGACGAATGAACAAATGAACAAATGAACAAATGAACAAATGAACAGATGAACAAATGAACAAATGAACAAATGGACAAATGAACAAATGAACAAATGAATAAATGAACAAATGAAGAAATGAACAAACGAGCAAACGAACAAATGAACAAATGAACAAATGGACAAATGAACAAACTAACGAATGGACAAATGAACAAATGAACAAGTGAACAGATGCACAAATGTACAAATGAACAAATGAACAAATTTACAAATGAACAAATGAACAAATGAACAAATGAACAAATGAACCAATGAACAAATGAACAAATGAACAAATGAACAAATAAACAAATGAACAATTGAACAAATGAACAAATGAACCATTGAACGAATGAACAAATGAACAAATGAACAAATGAACAAATGAACAAATGAACAAATGAACAAATGAACAAATGAACAAATGAACAAATGAACAAATGAACAAATGAACAAATGAACAAATGAACAAATGAACAAATGAACAAATGAACAAATGAACAAATGAACAAATGAACAAATGAACAAATGAACAAATGAACAAATGAACCAATGAACAAATGAACCAATGAACCGATGAACAAATGAACAAATGAACAAATGAACAAATGTAAAAGTGAACAAGTGTACAAATGAAGCAACTAAGAAATGAACAAATGAATAAATGATCAAATGAACAAATGAACGAATGAATGAATGAACGAATGGACGAATGTACGAATGGACGAATGAACAAATGAACAAATGAACAAATGAACAAATGAACAAATGTACAAATGAACAAATGAACAATTGAACAAATGAACAAATGAACAACTGAACAAATGAACAAATGAACAAATGAACAAATGAACAAATGAACAAATGAACAAATGAACAAATGAACAAATGAACAAATGAACAAATGAACAAATGAACAAATGAACAAATGAACAAATGAACAAATGAACAAATGAACCAATGAACCAATGAACAAATGAACAAATGAACAAATGTAAAAGTGAACAAGTGAACAAATGAAGCAACTAACAAATGAACAAATGAACAAATGATCAAATGAACAAATGAACGATTGAATGAATGAACGAATGGACGAATGTACGAATGGACGAATGAACAAATGAACAAATGAACAAATGAACAAATGAACAGATGAACAAATGAACAAATGAACAAATGGACAAATGAACAAATGAACAAATGAATAAATGAACAAATGAAGAAATGAACAAACGAGCAAACGAACAAATGAACAAATGAACAAATGGACAAATGAACAAACTAACGAATGGACAAATGAACAAATGAACAAGTGAACAGATGCACAAATGTACAAATGAACAAATGAACAAATGTACAAATGAACAAATGAACAAATGAACAAATGAACAAATGAACAAATGAACCAATGAACAAATGAACAAATGAACAAATGAACAAATGAACAAATGAACAAATGAACAATTGAACAAATGAACAAATGAACCATTGAACGAATGAACAAATGAACAAATGAACAAATGAACAAATGAACAAATGAACAAATGAACAAATGAACAAATGAACAAATGAACAAATGAACAAATGAACAAATGAACAAATGAACCAATGAACAAATGAACAAATGAACAAATGAACAAATGAACAAATGAACAAATGAACAATTGAACAAATGAACAAATGAACCATTGAACGAATGAACAAATGAACAAATGAACAAATGAACAAATGAACAAATGAACAAATGAACAAATGAACAAATGAACAAATGAACAAATGAACAAATGAACAAATGAACAAATGAACAAATGAACAAATGAACAAATGAACAAATGAACAAATGAACAAATGAACAAATGAACAAATGAACAAATGAACCAATGAACAAATGAACTAATGAACAAATGAACGAATCAACAAATGAACAAATGATCAAATGAACAAATGAACAAATGAACCAATGAACAAATGAACCAATGAACCGATGAACAAATGAACAAATGAACAAATGAACAAATGTAAAAGTGAACAAGTGTACAAATGAGGCAACTAAGAAATGAACAAATGAACAAATGATCAAATGAACAAATGAACGAATGAATGAATGAACGAATGGACGAATGTACGAATGGACGAATGAACAAATGAACAAATGAACAAATGAACAAATGAACAAATGTACAAATGAACAAATGAACAATTGAACAAATGAACAAATGAACAAATGAACAAATGAACAAATGAACAAATGAACAAATGAACAAATGAACAAATGAACAAATGAACAAATGAACAAATGAACAAATGAACAAATGAACAAATGAACAAAAGAACAAATGAACAAACGAACAAACGAACAAACGAACAAATGAACAAATGAACAAATGATCAAATGAACAAATGAACAAATGAACAAACGAACAAAGGAACAAATGAACAAACGAACAAATGGACAAATGAACAAATGAATCAATGAACAGATGAACAATCGAACAAATAAACAAATGAACAATTTGAAAAATGTACAAATCTACAAATGAACAAATGAACAAATGAACAATCGAACAAACGAACAAATGAACAAATGAACAAATGAACAAATGAAGAACTGAAGAACTGAACAAATGAACAAATGAACAGATGAACAAATGAACAAATGAACAAATGAACAAATGAACAAATGAACAAATGAACAAATGAACCAATGAACCAATGAACAAATGAACAAATGAACAAATGAACAAATGATCAAATGAACAAATGAACGAAAGAATGAATGAACGAATGGACGAATGTACGAATGGACGAATGAACAAATGAACAAATGAACAGATGAACAAATGAACAAATGAACAAATGGACAAATGAACAAATGAACAAATGAATTTATGAACAAATGAACAAATGAACAAACGAACAAACGAACAAATGAACAAATGAACAAATGAACAAGTGAACAAACTAACGAATGGACAAATGAACAAATGAACAAGTGAACAGATGCACAAATGTACAAATGAACAAATGAACAAATGAACAAATGAGCAAATGAACAAATGAACAAATGAACAAATGAACAAAAGAACAAATGAACAATTGAACAAATGAACAAATGAACCATTGAACGAATGAACAAATGAACAAATGAACACATGAACAAATGAACAAACGAACAAACGAACAAGCGAACAAGCGAACAAACGAACAAACGAACAAAGGAACAAAATGAACAAGTGAACAAATGAACAAATGAACAAATGAGCGAGTAGACAAATGAACAAATGAACAAATGAACGAATGAACGAATGAACAAATGAACACGTGAACAAATGAACAAATGAACAAATGAACAAATGAACAAATGAACCATTGAACGAATGAACAAATGAACCATTGAACAAATGAACAAATGAACAAATGAACAAATGAACAAATGAACAAATGAACAAATGAACAAATGAACAAATGAACAAATGAACAAATGAACAAATGAACAAATGAACAAATGAACAAATGAACAAATGAACAAATGAACAAATGAACAAATGAACAAATGAACAAATGAACAAATGAACAAATGAACAAATGAACAAATGAACAAATGAACAAATGAACAAATGAACAAATGAACAAATGAACAAATGAACAAATGAACAAATGAACAAATGAACAAATGAACAAATGAACAAATGAACAAATGAACAAATGAACAAATGAACAAATGAACAAATGAACAAATGAACAAATGAACAAATGAACAAATGAACAAATAAACAAATGAAGAAACGAACAAATGAACAAGTTAAAAATGAAGAAATGAAGAATTGAAGAAATGAACAAATGAAAGAATGAACAAATGAATAAATGAACCAATGAACAAATGAACAAATGAACAAATGAACAAATGAACAAATGAACAAATGAACAAATGAACAATAGATCAAATGAACAAATGAACAAATGAACAAGTGAAAGATTGAACAAATTAACAAATGAACAAATGAACAAACGAACAAAGGAACAAATGAACAAACGAACAAAGGAACAAATGAACAAACGAACAAATGCACAAATGGACAAATGAATCAATGAACAGATGAACAATCGAACAAATAAACAAATGAACAATTTGAAAAATGTACAAATCTACAAATGAACAAATGAACAAATGAACAATTGAACGAATGAACAAATGAATCAATGAACAGATGAACAATCGAACAAATAAACAAATGAACAATTTGAAAAATGTACAAATCTACAAATGAACAAATGAACAAATGAAAAAATGAACAAATGAACAAATGAACAAATGAACAGATGAACCATTGAACGAATGAACAAATGAACCAATGAACAAATGAACAAATGAACAAATGAACAAATGAGCAAATGAACAAATGAACAAATGAACAAATGAACAAATGAACAAATGAACAAATGAACAAATGAACAAATGAACAAATGAACAAATGAACAAATGAACAAATGTACAAATGAACAAATGAACAATTGAACAAATGAACAAATGAACAAATGAACAAATGAACAAATGAACAAATGAACGAATGAACAAATGAACAAATGAACAAAAGAACAAATGAACAAACGAACAAACGAACAAACGAACAAACGAACAAATGAACAAATGATCAAATGAACAAATGAACAAATGAACAAGTGAAAGATTGAACAAATTAACAAATGAACAAATGAACAAATGAACACATGAACAAATGAACAAATGAACAAATGAACAAATGAACAAATGAACAAATGAACAAATGAACAAATGAACAAATGAACAAATGAACAAATGAACAAATGAACAAATGAACAAATGAACAAATGAACAAATGAACAAATGAACAAATGAACAAATGAACAAATGAACAAATGAACAAATGAACAAATGAACAAATGAACAAATGAACAAATGAACAAATGAACAAATGAACAAATGAACAAATGAACAAATGAACAAATGAACAAATGAACAAATGAACAAATGAACAAATGAACAAATGAACAAATGAACAAATGAACAAATGAACAAATGAACAAATGAACAAATGAACAAATGAACAAATGAACAAATGAACAAATGAACAAATGAACAAATGAACAAATGTACAAATGAACAAATGAACAAATGAACAAATGAACAAAAGAACAAATGAACAAACGAACAAACGAACAAACGAACAAATGAACAGATGAACAATTGAACAAATGAACAAATGAAGAAATGAACAAATGAACAAATGAACAAATGAACAAATGAACAAATGAACAAATGAACAAATGAACAAATGAACAAATGAACACATGAACAAATGAACAAATGAACAAACGAACAAACGAACAAACGAACAAAGGAACAAAATGAACAAGTGAACAAATGAACAAATGATCAAATGAACAAATGAACCAATGAACAAATTAGCGAGTAGACAAATGAACAAATGAACAAATGAACAAATGAACAAATGAACAAATGAACAAATGAACAAATGAACAAACTAACGAATGGACAAATGAACAAATGAACAAGTGAACAGATGCACAAATGTACAAATGAAATAAATGAACAAATGAACAAATGAACAAATGAACAAATGAACAAATGAACAAATGTA
This sequence comes from Megalopta genalis, assembly GCF_051020955.1. Taxonomy (NCBI): domain Eukaryota; kingdom Metazoa; phylum Arthropoda; class Insecta; order Hymenoptera; family Halictidae; genus Megalopta; species Megalopta genalis. The sequence goes on from NW_027476095.1 coordinate 2,770,992, forward strand.
CAAATGAACAAATGAAACATTGAACAAATGAACAAATGAACAAATGACCAAATGAACAAACGAACAAAGGAACAAATGAACAAACGAACAAATGGACAAATGAACAAATGAACAAATGAATCAATGAACAGATGAACAATCGAACAAATAAACAAATGAACAATTTGAAAAATGTACAAATCTACAAATGAACAAATGAACAAATGAACAAATGAACAGATGAACAAATGAACCAATGAACTAATGAACAAATGAACAAATGAACAAATGAACAATTGAGTTAATGAACAAATGAACAGATGCACAAATGTACGAATGAACAAGTGAACAAATGAACAAATGAACAAATGAACAAATGAACAAATGAACAAATGAACAAATGAACAAATGAACAAATGAACAAATGAACAAAAGAACAAATGAACAAACGAACAAACGAACAAACGAACAAATGAACAAATGAACAAATGATCAAATGAACTAATGAACAAATGAACAAGTGAAAGATTGAACAAATGAACAAATGAACAAATGAACAAACGAACAAAGGAACAAATGAACAAACGAACAAATGGACAAATGAACAAATGAATCAATGAACAGATGAAAAATCGAACAAATAAACAAATGAACAATTTGAAAAATATACAAATCTACAAATGAACAAATGAACAAACTAACAAACGAACAAATGAACAAATGAACAAATGAACAAATGAACAAATGAACAAATGAACAAATGAACAAATGAACACATGAACAAATGAACCATTGTACGAATGAACAAATGAACAAATGAACTCATGAACAAATGAACACATGAACAAATGAACAAACGAATAAACGAACAAACGAACAAACGAACAAACGAACAAACGAACAAACGAACAAACGAACAAACGAACAAACGAACAAACGAACAAACGAACAAACGAACAAACGAACAAACGAACAAACGAACAAAGGAACAAAATGAACAAGTGGACAAATGAACAAATGAACAAATGAGCGAGTAGACAAATGAACAAATGAAGAAACGAACGAATGAACGAATGAACAAATGAACACATGAACAAATGAACAAATGAAAAAATGAACCATTGAACGAATGAACAAATGAACAAATGAACAAATGAACAAATGAACAAATGAACAAATGAACAAATGAACAAATGAAGAAATGAAGAATTGAAGAAATGAACAAATGAATAAATGAACCAATGAACAAATGAACAAATGAACAAATGAACAAATGAACAAATGAACAAATGAACAAATGAACAAATGAACAAATGAACAAATGAAAAAATGAACAAATGAACAAATGGACAAATGAACAAATGAACGAATGAACAACATATGAAATGAAGAATTGAAGAAATGAACAAATCCAAAAATGGACAATTGAACAAATGAACAAATGAACAAATGAATAAGTTGAGAAATGAACAAACAATATAATGAACATATGAACAACTGATCAAATGAACAAATGAACAGGTTGACAAACGAACAAATGAACAACTCAAGAAATGAAGAATTGAAGAAATGAACAAATCCAAAAATGGATCAATTAACATATGAACAAATTAATAAATGAACAAGTTAAGAAATGAACAAATAAACAAGATGAGAAATGAACAAATGAACAAATGAACAAATGAAAGATTGAACAAATGAACAAATGAACAAATGAACAAATGAACAAACGAACAAAGGAACAAATGAACAAACGAACAAATGGACAAATGAACAAATGAATCAATGAACAGATGAACAATCGAACAAATAAACAAATGAACAATTTGAAAAATGTACAAATCTACAAATGAACAAATGAACAAATGAACAAATGAACAGATGAACAAATGAACAAACGAACAAATGGACAAATGAACAAATGAACAAATGAACATATGAACAAATGAACAAATGAACAAATGAACAAATGAACAAATGAACAAATGAACAAATGAACAAATGAAAAAATGAACAAATGAACAAATGAACAAATGAACAAATGAACCATTGAACGAATGAACAAATGAACAAATGAACAAATAAACAAATGAACAAACGAACAAACGAACAAATGAGCAAGCGAACAAATGAACAAATGAACAAATGAACAAATGAACAAATGAACAAATGAACAAATGAACAAATGAACAAATGAACAAATGAAAAAATGAACAAATGAACAAATGGACAAATGAACAAATGAACGAATGAACAACATATGAAATGAAGAATTGAAGAAATGAACAAATCCAAAAATGGACAATTGAACAAATGAACAAATGAACAAATGAATAAGTTGAGAAATGAACAAACAATAAAATGAACATATGAAAAACTGATCAAATGAACAAATGAACAAGTTGACAAACGAACAAATGAACAACTCAAGAAATGAAGAATTGAAGAAATGAACAAATCCAAAAATGGATCAATTAACATATGAACAAATTAATAAATGAACAAGTTAAGAAATGAACAAATAAACAAGATGAGAAATGAACAAATGAACAAATGAACAAATGAAAGATTGAACAAATGAACAAATGAACAAATGAACAAACGAACAAAGGAACAAATGAACAAACGAACAAATGGACAAATGAACAAATGAACAAATGAACAAATGAACAAATGAACAAATGAACAAATGAACAAATGAACAAATGAACAAATGAACAAATGAACAAATGAACAAATAAACAAATGAACAAATGACAAATGAACCAATGAACCATTGAACAAATGGACAAATGAACAAATGAACAAATGAACAAATGAACAAATGAACCAATGAACCATTGAACGAATGAACAAATGAACAAATGAACAAATGAACAAATGAACAAATGAACAAATGAACGAATGAACAAATGAACAAATGAACAAATGAACAAATGAACAAATGAACAAATGAACCATTGAACGAAAGAACAAATGAACAAATGAACAAATAAACAAATGAACAAACGAACAAACGAACAAATGAGCAAACGAACAAATGAACAAATGAACAAATGAACAAATGAACAAATGAACAAATGAACAAATGTACAAATGAACAGATGAACAATTGAACAATTGAACAAATGAACAAATGAACAAATGAACAAATGAACAAATGAACAAACGAACAAATGAGCAAAGAGGAAATGAACAAATGAACAAATGAACAAATGAACAAATGAACAAATGAACAAATGAACAAATGTACAAATGAACAAATGAACAAATGAACAAATGAACAAATGAACAAATGAACAAATGAACAAATGAACAAATGAACAAATGAACAAATGAACAAATGAACAAATGAACAAATGAACAAATGAACAAATGAACAAATGAACAAATGAACAAATGAACAAATGAACAAATGAATAAATGAATAGATGAACAAATGAACAAACGAACGAATAGACAAATGAACAAATTAACAAATGAACAAATGAACAAATGGACAAATGAACAAATGAACAAATGAACAAATGAACAAATGAACAAATGAACAAATGAACAAATGAACAAATGAACCAATAAACAAATAAACAAATGAACCAATGAACGAATGAACAAATGTACAAATGAACAAATGAACAAATGAACAAATGAACAAATGAACAAATGAACAAATGAACAAATGAAGAAAGGAAGAAATGAAGAAATGAAGAACTGAACAAATGAACAAATGAACAAATGAACAAATGAACAAATGAACAAATGAACAAATGAACCAATGAACCAATGAACAAATGAACAAATGAACAAATGTAAAAGTGAACAAGTGAACAAATGAAGCAACTAACAAATGAACAAATGAACAAATGATCAAATGAACAAATGAACGAATGAATGAATGAACGAATGGACGAATGTACGAATGGACGAATGAACAAATGAACAAATGAACAAATGAACAAATGAACAGATGAACAAATGAACAAATGAACAAATGGACAAATGAACAAATGAACAAATGAATAAATGAACAAATGAAGAAATGAACAAACGAGCAAACGAACAAATGAACAAATGAACAAATGGACAAATGAACAAACTAACGAATGGACAAATGAACAAATGAACAAGTGAACAGATGCACAAATGTACAAATGAACAAATGAACAAATGTACAAATGAACAAATGAACAAATGAACAAATGAACAAATGAACCAATGAACAAATGAACAAATGAACAAATGAACAAATGAACAAATGAACAAATGAACAAATGAACAATTGAACAAATGAACAAATGAACCATTGAACGAATGAACAAATGAACAAATGAACAAATGAACAAATGAACAAATGAACAAATGAACAAATGAACAAATGAACAAATGAACAAATGAACCAATGAACAAATGAACAAATGAACAAATGAACAAATGAACAAATGAACAAATGAACAAATGAACAAATGAACAATTGAACAAATGAACAAATGAACCATTGAACAAATGAACAAATGAACAAATGAACAAATGAACAAATGAACAAATGAACAAATGAACAAATGAACAAATGAACAAATGAACAAATGAACAAATGAACAAATGAACAAATGAACAAATGAACAAATGAACAAATGAACAAATGAACAAATGAACAAATGAACAAATGAACAAATGAACAAATGAACAAATGAACAAATGAACAAATGAACAAATGAACAAATGAACAAATGAACAAATGAACAAATGAACAAATGAACAAATGAACAAATGAACAAATGAACAAATGAACCAATGAACCAATGAACAAATGAACAAATGAACAAATGAACAAATCAACAAATGAACAAATGATCAAATGAACAAATGAACAAATGAACCAATGAACAAATGAACCAATGAACCGATGAACAAATGAACAAATGAACAAATGAACAAATGTAAAAGTGGACAAGTGTACAAATGAAGCAACTAAGAAATGAACAAATGAACAAATGATCAAATGAACAAATGAACGAATGAATGAATGAACGAATGGACGAATGTACGAATGGACGAATGAACAAATGAACAAATGAACAAATGAACAAATGAACAAATGTACAAATGAACAAATGAACAATTGAACAAATGAACAAATGAACAAATGAACAAATGAACAAATGAACAAATGAACAAATGAACAAATGAACAAATGAACAAATGAACAAATGAACAAATGAACAAATGAACAAATGAACAAATGAACAAAAGAACAAATGAACAAACGAACAAACGAACAAACGAACAAATGAACAAATGAACAAATGATCAAATGAACAAATGAACAAATGAACAAACGAACAAAGGAACAAATGAACAAACGAACAAATGGACAAATGAACAAATGAATCAATGAACAGATGAACAATCGAACAAATAAACAAATGAACAATTTGAAAAATGTACAAATCTACAAATGAACAAATGAACAAATGAACAATCGAACAAACGAACAAATGAACAAATGAACAAATGAACAAATGAACAAATGAAGAACTGAAGAACTGAACAAATGAACAAATGAACAGATGAACAAATGAACAAATGAACAAATGAACAAATGAACAAATGAACAAATGAACAAATGAACCAATGAACCAATGAACAAATGAACAAATGAACAAATGATCAAATGAACAAATGAACGAAAGAATGAATGAACGAATGGACGAATGTACGAATGGACGAATGAACAAATGAACAAATGAACAGATGAACAAATGAACAAATGAACAAATGGACAAATGAACAAATGAACAAATGAATTTATGAACAAATGAACAAATGAACAAACGAACAAACGAACAAATGAACAAATGAACAAATGAACAAGTGAACAAACTAACGAATGGACAAATGAACAAATGAACAAGTGAACAGATGCACAAATGTACAAATGAACAAATGAACAAATGAACAAATGAACAAATGAACAAATGAACAAATGAACAAATGAACAAATGAACAAATGAACAAATGAACAAATGAACAAATTAACAAATGAACAAAAGAACAAATGAACAATTGAACAAATGAACAAATGAACCATTGAACGAATGAACAAATGAACAAATGAACACATGAACAAATGAACAAACGAACAAACGAACAAGCGAACAAACGAACAAACGAACAAAGGAGCAAAATGAACAAGTGAACAAATGAACAAATGAACAAATGAGCGAGTAGACAAATGAACAAATGAACAAATGAACGAATGAACGAATGAACAAATGAACACGTGAACAAATGAACAAATGAACAAATGAACAAATGAACAAATGAACCATTGAACGAATGAACAAATGAACAATTGAACAAATGAACAAATGAATCAATGAACAGATGAACAATCGAACAAATAAACAAATGAACAATTTGAAAAATGTACAAATCTACAAATGAACAAATGAACAAATGAAAAAATGAACAAATGAACAAATGAACAGATGAACCATTGAACGAATGAACAAATGAACCAATGAACAAATGAACAAATGAACAAATGAACAAATGAGCAAATGAACAAATGAACAAATGAACAAATGAACAAATGAACAAATGAACAAATGAACAAATGAACAAATGAACAAATGATCAAATGAACAAATGAACAAATGAACAAATGAACAAATGAACAAATGAACAAATGAACAAATGAACAAATGAACAAATGAACAAATGAACAAATGAACAAATGAACAAATGAACAAATGAACAAATGAACAAATGAACAAATGAACAAATGAACAAATGAACAAATGAACAAATGAACAAATGAACAAATGAACAAATGAACAAATGAACAAATGAACAAATGAACAAATGAACAAATGAACAAATGTACAAATGAACAAATGAACAAATGAACAAATGAACAAAAGAACAAATGAACAAACGAACAAACGAACAAACGAACAAATGAACAGATGAACAATTGAACAAATGAACAAATGAAGAAATGAACAAATGAACAAATGAACAAATGAACAAATGAACAAATGAACAAATGAACACATGAACAAATGAACAAATGAACAAACGAACAAACGAACAAACGAACAAAGGAACAAAATGAACAAGTGAACAAATGAACAAATGATCAAATGAACAAATGAACCAATGAACAAATTAGCGAGTAGACAAATGAACAAATGAACAAATGAACAAATGAACAAATGAACAAATGAACAAATGAACACATGAACAAATGAACCATTGTACGAATGAACAAATGAACAAATGAACTCATGAACAAATGAACACATGAACAAATGAACAAACGAATAAACGAACAAACGAACAAACGAACAAACGAACAAACGAACAAACGAACAAACGAACAAACGAACAAACGAACAAACGAACAAACGAACAAACGAACAAACGAACAAACGAACAAAGGAACAAAATGAACAAGTGAACAAATGAACAAATGAACAAATGAGCGAGTAGACAAATGAACAAATGAAGAAACGAACGAATGAACGAATGAACAAATGAACACATGAACAAATGAACAAATGAAAAAATGAACCATTGAACGAATGAACAAATGAACAAATGAACAAATGAACAAATGAACAAATGAACAAATGAACAAATGAACAAATGAACAAATGAACAAATGAAGAAATGAAGAATTGAAGAAATGAACAAATGAATAAATGAACCAATGAACAAATGAACAAATGAACAAATGAACAAATGAACAAATGAACAAATGAACAAATGAACAAATGAACAAATGAACAAATGAACAAATGAACAAATGAACAAATGAACAAATGAACAAATGAAAAAATGAACAAATGAACAAATGGACAAATGAACAAATGAACGAATGAACAACATATGAAATGAAGAATTGAAGAAATGAACAAATCCAAAAATGGACAATTGGACAAATGAACAAATGAACAAATGAATAACTTGAGAAATGAACAAACAATATAATGAACATATGAACAACTGATCAAATGAACAAATGAACAGGTTGACAAACGAACAAATGAACAACTCAAGAAATGAAGAATTGAAGAAATGAACAAATCCAAAAATGGATCAATTAACATATGAACAAATTAATAAATGAACAAGTTAAGAAATGAACAAATAAACAAGATGAGAAATGAACAAATGAACAAATGAACAAATGAAAGATTGAACAAATGAACAAATGAACAAATGAACAAATGAACAAACGAACAAAGGAACAAATGAACAAACGAACAAATGGACAAATGAACAAATGAATCAATGAACAGATGAACAATCGAACAAATAAACAAATGAACAATTTGAAAAATGTACAAATCTACAAATAAACAAATGAACAAATGAACAAATGAACAGATGAACAAATGAACAAACGAACAAATGGACAAATGAACAAATGAACAAATGAACAAATGAACCATTGAACGAATGAACATATGAACAAATGAACAAATGAACAAATGAACAAATGAACAAATGAAAAAATGAACAAATGAACAAATGAACAAATGAACAAATGAACCATTGAACGAATGAACAAATGAAAAAATGAACAAATGAACAAATAAACAAATGAACAAACGAACAAACGAACAAATGAGCAAGCGAACAAATGAACAAATGAACAAATGAACAAATGAACAAATGAACAAATGAACAAATGAACAAATGAACAAATGAACAAATGAACAAATGAAAAAATGAACAAATGAACAAATGGACAAATGAACAAATGAACGAATGAACAACATATGAAATGAAGAATTGAAGAAATGAACAAATCCAAAAATGGACAATTGAACAAATGAACAAATGAACAAATGAATAAGTTGAGAAATGAACAAACAATAAAATGAACATATGAACAACTGATCAAATGAACAAATGAACAAGTTGACAAACGAACAAATGAACAACTCAAGAAATGAAGAATTGAAGAAATGAACAAATCCAAAAATGGATCAATGAACATATGAACAAATTAATAAATGAACAAGTTAAGAAATGAACAAATAAACAAGATGAGAAATGAACAAATGAACAAATGAACAAATGAAAGATTGAACAAATGAACAAATGAACAAATGAACAAATGAACAAACGAACAAAGGAACAAATGAACAAACGAACAAATGGACAAATGAACAAATGAACAAATGAACAAATGAACAAATGAACAAATGAACAAATGAACAAATGAACAAATGAACAAATAAACAAATGAACAAATGAACAAATGAACCAATGAACCATTGAACAAATGGACAAATGAACAAATGAACAAATGAACAAATGAACAAATGAACAAATGAACCAATGAACCATTGAACGAATGAACAAATGAACAAATGAACAAATGAACAAATGAACAAATGAACAAATGAACAAATGAACAAATGAACAAATGAACCATTGAACGAAAGAACAAATGAACAAATGAACAAATAAACAAATGAACAAACGAACAAACGAACAAATGAGCAAACGAACAAATGAACAAATGAACAAATGAACAAATGAACAAATGAACAAATGAACAAATGTACAAATGAAAAGATGAACAATTGAACAAATGAACAAATGAACAAATGAACAAATGAACAAATGAACAAATGAACAAACGAACAAATGAGCAAAGAGGAAATGAACAAATGAACAAATGAACAAATGAACAAATGAACAAATGTACAAATGAACAAATGAACAAATGAACAAATGAACAAATGAACAAATGAACAAATGAACAAATGAACAAATGAACAAATGAACAAATGAACAAATGAACAAATGAACAAATGAACAAATGAACAAATGAACAAATGAACAAATGAACAAATGAACAAATGAACAAATGAACAAATGAACAAATGAACAAATGAACAAATGAACAAATGAACAAATGAACAAATGAACAAATGAACAAATGAACAAATGAACAAATGAACAAATGAACAAATGAACAAATGAACAAATGAACAAATGAACAAATGAACAAATGAACAAATGAACAAATGAACAAATGAACAAATGAACAAATGAACAAACGAACAAACGAACAAACGAACAAACGAACAAACGAACAAACGAACAAATGAACAAATGCACAAATGATCAAATGAACAAATGAACAATTGATCAAATGAACAAATGAACAAATGAACAAGTGAAAGATTGAACAAATTAACAAATGAACAAATGAACAAATAAACAAATGAATAAACGAACAAAGGAACAAATGAACAAACGAACAAAGGAACAAATGAACAAACGAACAAATGGACAAATGAACAAATGAATCAATGAACAGATGAACAATCGAACAAATAAACAAATGAACAATTTGAAAAATGTACAAATCTACAAATGAACAAATGAACAAACGAACAAACGAACAAATGAAGAAATGAACAAATGAACAAATGAAGAACTGAACAAATGAACAAATGAACAAATGAACAAATGAACAAATGAACAAATGAACAAATGAACAAATGAACAAATGAACAAATGAACAAATGTACAAATGAACAAATGAACTAATGAACAAATGAACAAATGAACAGATGAACAAATGACCAAATGAACAGATGAACAAATGACCAAATGAACAAATGAACAAATGAACAAATGAACAAATGAACAAACGAACAAATGAACAAATGAACAAATGAACAAATGAACAAATGAACAAATGAACAAATGAACAAATGAACAAATGAACAAAAGAACAAATGAACAAACGAACAAACGAACAAACGAACAAACGAACAAACGAACAAACGAACAAATGAACAAATGAACAAATGAACAAATGTACAAATGAACAAATGAACAAATGAACAAATGAACAAATGAACAAATGAACAAATGAACAAATGAACAAAAGAACAAATGAACAAACGAACAAACGAACAAAAGAACAAATGAACAAATGAACAAATGATCAAATGAACAAATGAACAAATGTACAAGTGAAAGATTGAACAAATTAACAAATGAACAAATGAACAAACGAACAAACGAACAAATGAAGAAATGAAGAAATGAACAAATGATCAAATGAACAAATGAAGAACTGAACAAATGAACAAATGAACAACTGAACAAATGAACAAATGTACAAATGTACAAATGAACAAATGAACAAATGAACAGATGAACAAATGACCAAATGAACAAATGAACAAATGAACAAATGAACAAATGAACAAATGAACAAATGAACAAATGAACAAATGAACAAATGAACAAATGAACAAATGAACAAATGAACAAATGAACAAATAAACAAATGACCAAATGAACAAACGAACAAAGGAACAAATGAACAAACGAACAAATGAACAAATGAATCAATGTACAGATGAACAATCGAACAAATAAACAAATGAACAATTTGAAAAATGTACAAATCTACAAATGAACAAATGAACAAATGAACAGATGAACAAATGCACAAATGAACAAATGGACAAATGAACAAATGAACAAATGAACAAATGAACAAATGATCAAATGAACAAATGAACAATTGAACAAATGAACAAATGAACCATTGAACGAATGAACAAATGATCAAATGAACACATGAACAAATGAACAAATGAACAAACAAACAAACGAAAAAACGAACAAACGAACAATGGAACAAAATGAACAAGTGAACAAATGATCAAATGAACCAATGAACAAAGGAACAAATGAACAAACGAGCAAATGGACAAATGAACAAATGAACAAATGAACCATTGAACGAATGAACAAATGAACAAATGAACAAATGAACAAATGAACCATTGAACGAATGAACAAATGAACAAATGAACAAATGAACAAATGAACAAATGAACCAATGAACAAATGAACCAATGAACAAATGAACAAATGAACAAATGAACAAATGAACAATTGAACAAATGAACAAATGAACCATTGAACGAATGAACAAATGAACAAATGAACAAATGAACAAATGAACAAATGAACAAATGAACAAATGAACAAATGAACAAATGAACCAATGAACAATTGAACAAATGAACAAATGAACATATGAACCATTGAACGAATGAACAAATGAACAAATGAACAAATGAACAAATGAACAAATAAACAAATGAACAAACGAACAAATGAGCAAACGAACAAATGAACAAATGAACAATTGAGCAAATGAACAAATGAACAAATGAACAAACGAACAAATGAGCAAACGAACAAATGAACAAATGAACAATTGAGCAAATGAACAAATGAACAAATGAACAAATGAACAAACGAACAAACGAACAAACGAACAAATGAACAGATGAACAATTGAACAAATGAACAAAGGAAGAAATGAACAAATGAACAAATGAACAAATGAACAAATGAACAAATGAACAAATGAACACATGAACAAATGAACAAATGAACAAACGAACAAACGAACAAACGAACAAAGGAACAAAATGAACAAGTGAACAAATGAACAAATGATCAAATGAACAAATGAACCAATGAACAAATTAGCGAGTAGACAAATGAACAAATGAACAAATGAACAAATGAACAAATGAACAAACTAACGAATGGACAAATGAAGAAATGAACAAGTGAACAGATGCACAAATGTACAAATGAAATAAATGAACAAATGAACAAATGAACAAATGAACAAATGAACAAATGAACAAATGAACAAATGAACAAATGAACAAATGTACAAATGAACAAATGAAACATTGAACAAATGAACAAATGAACAAATGAACAAATGTACAAACGAACAAAGGAACAAATGAACAAACGAACAAATGGACAAATGAACAAATGAACAAATGAATCAATGAACAGATGAACAATCGAACAAATAAACAAATGAACAATTTGAAAAATGTACAAATCTACAAATGAACAAATGAACAAATGAACAAATGAACAGATGAACAAATGAACCAATGAACTAATGAACAAATGAACAAATGAACAAATGAACAATTGAGTTAATGAACAAATGAACAGATGCACAAATGTACGAATGAACAAGTGAACAAATGAACAAATGAACAAATGAACAAATGAACAAATGAACAAATGAACAAATGAACAAATGAACAAATGAACAAATGAACAAAAGAACAAATGAACAAACGAACAAACGAACAAATGAACAAATGAACAAATGATCAAATGAACTAATGAACAAATGAACAAGTGAAAGATTGAACAAATGAACAAATGAACAAATGAACAAACGAACAAAGGAACAAATGAACAAACGAACAAATGGACAAATGAACAAATGAATCAATGAACAGATGAACAATCGAACAAATGAACAAATGAACAATTTGAATAATATACAAATCTACAAATGAACAAATGAAAGAACTAACAAACGAACAAATGAACAAATGAACAAATGAACAAATGAACAAATGAACACATGAACAAATGAACCATTGTACGAATGAACAAATGAACAAATGAACTCATGAACAAATGAACACATGAACAAATGAACAAACGAATAAACGAACAAACGAACAAACGAACAAACGAACAAACGAACAAACGAACAAACGAACAAACGAACAAACGAACAAAGGAACAAAATGAACAAGTGAACAAATGAACAAATGAACAAATGAGCGAGTAGACAAATGAACAAATGAAGAAACGAACGAATGAACGAATGAACAAATGAACACATGAACAAATGAACAAATGAAAAAATGAACCATTGAACGAATGAACAAATGAACAAATGAACAAATGAACAAATGAACAAATGAACAAATGAAGAAATGAAGAATTGAAGAAATGAACAAATGAATAAATGAACCAATGAATAAATGAACAAATGAACAAATGAACAAATGAACAAATGAACAAATGAACAAATGAACAAATGAACAAATGAACAAATGAACAAATGAACAAATGAACAAATGAACAAATGAACAAATGAACAAATGAACAAATGAACAAATGAAAAAATGAACAAATGAACAAATGGACAAATGAACAAATGAACGAATGAACAACATATGAAATGAAGAATTGAAGAAATGAACAAATCCAAAAATGGACAATTGAACAAATGAACAAATGAACAAATGAATAAGTTGAGAAATGAACAAACAATATAATGAACATATGAACAACTGATCAAATGAACAAATGAACAGGTTGACAAACCAACAAATGAACAACTCAAGAAATGAAGAATTGAAGAAATGAACAAATCCAAAAATGGATCAATTAACATATGAACAAATTAATAAATGAACAAGTTAAGAAATGAACAAATAAACAAGATGAGAAATGAACAAATGAACAAATGAACAAATGAAAGATTGAACAAATGAACAAATGAACAAATGAACAAATGAACAAACGAACAAAGGAACAAATGAACAAACGAACAAATGGACAAATGAACAAATGAATCAATGAACAGATGAACAATCGAACAAATAAACAAATGAACAATTTCAAAAATGTACAAATCTACAAATGAACAAATGAACAAATGAACAAATGAACAGATGAACAAATGAACAAACGAACAAATGGACAAATGAACAAATGAACAAATGAACAAATGAACCATTGAACGAATGAACATATGAACAAATGAACAAATGAACAAATGAACAAATGAACAAATGAACAAATGAACAAATGAACAAATGAACAAATGAACCATTGAACGAATGAACAAATGAACAAATGAACAAATGAACAAATAAACAAATGAACAAACGAACAAACGAACAAATGAGCAAGCGAACAAATGAACAAATGAACAAATGAACAAATGAACAAATGAACAAATGAACAAATGAACAAATGAACAAATGAACAAATGAACAAATGAAAAAATGAACAAATGAACAAATGGACAAATGAACAAATGAACGAATGAACAACATATGAAATGAAGAATTGAAGAAATGAACAAATCCAAAAATGGACAATTGAACAAATGAACAAATGAACAAATGAATAAGTTGAGAAATGAACAAACAATAAAATGAACATATGAACAACTGATCAAATGAACAAATGAACAAGTTGCCAAACGAACAAATGAACAACTCAAGAAATGAAGAATTGAAGAAATGAACAAATCCAAAAATGGATCAATTAACATATGAACAAATTAATAAATGAACAAGTTAAGAAATGAACAAATAAACAAGATGAGAAATGAACAAATGAACAAATGAACAAATGAAAGATTGAACAAATGAACAAATGAACAAATGAACAAATGAACAAACGAACAAAGGAACAAATGAACAAACGAACAAATGGACAAATGAACAAATGAATCAATGAACAGATGAACAATCGAACAAATAAACAAATGAACAATTTGAAAAATGTACAAATCTACAAATGAACAAATGAACAAACGAACAAATGAACAGATGAACAAATGTACAAACGAACAAATGGACAAATGAACAAATGAACAAATGAACAAATGAACAAATGAACAAATGAACACATGAACAAATGAACACATGAACAAATGAACAAATGAACAAATGAACGAATGAACAAATGAAAAAATGAACAAATGAACAAATGGACAAATGAACAAATGAACGAATGAACAACATATGAAATGAAGAATTGAAGAAATGAACAAATCCAAAAATGGACAATTGAACAAATGAACAAATGAACAAATGAATAAGTTGAGAAATGAACAAACAATATAATGAACATATGAACAACTGATCAAATGAACAAATGAACAAGTTGACAAACGAATAAATGAACAACTCAAGAAATGAAGAATTGAAGAAATGAACAAATCCAAAAATGGATCAATTAACATATGAACAAATTAATAAATGAACAAGTTAAGAAATGAACAAATAAACAAGATGAGAAATGAACAAATGAACAAATGAACAAATGAAAGATTGAACAAATGAACAAATGAACAAATGAACAAATGAACAATCGAACAAAGGAACAAATGAACAAACGAACAAATGGACAAATGAACAAATGAATCAATGAACAGATGAACAATCGAACAAATAAACAAATGAACAATTTGAAAAATCTACAAATCTACAAATGAACAAATGAACAAATGAACAAATGAACAGATGAACAAATGAACAAACGAACAAATGGACAAATGAACAAATGAACAAATGAACAAATGAACAAATGAACCATTGAACGAATGAACATATGAACAAATGAACAAATGAACAAATGAACAAATGAACAAATGAACAAATGAACAAATGAACAAATGAACAAATGAACAAATGAACAAATGAACCATTGAACGAATGAACAAATGAACAAATGAACAAATGCACAAATGAACAAATGAACAGATGAACAAATGAACAAATGAACAAATGGACAAATGAACAAATGAACAAATGAACAAATGAACAAATGAACAAATGAACAAATGAACAAATGAACAAATGCACAAATGAACAAATGAACAGATGAACAAATGAACAAATGAACAAATGGACAAATGAACAAATGAACGAATGAATGAATGAACGAATGAACGAATGAACGAATGAACGAATGAACGAATGAACGAATGAACAAATGAAGAAATGAACAAATGAACAGATGAACAAATGAACAAATGAACAAATGGACAAATGAACAAATGAACAAATGAACAAATGAATAAATGAACAAATGAACAAATGAACAAATGAACAAATGAACAAATGAACAAATGTACAAATGAACAAATGAACAATTGAACAAATGAACAAAAGAACAAATGAACAAACGAACAAACGAACAAACGAACAAACGAACAAACGAACAAACGAACAAATGAACAAATGAACAAATGAACAAATGTACAAATGAACAAATGAACAAATGAACAAATGAACAAATGAACAAATGAACAAATGAACAAAAGAACAAATGAACAAACGAACAAACGAACAAAAGAACAAATGAACAAATGAACAAATGATCAAATGAACAAATGAACAAATGTACAAGTGAAAGATTGAACAAATTAACAAATGAACAAATGAACAAACGAACAAACGAACAAATGAAGAAATGAAGAAATGAACAAATGATCAAATGAACAAATGAAGAACTGAACAAATGAACAAATGAACAACTGAACAAATGAACAAATGTACAAATGTACAAATGAACAAATGAACAAATGAACAGATGAACAAATGACCAAATGAACAAATGAACAAATGAACAAATGAACAAATGAACAAATGAACAAATGAACAAATGAACAAATGAACAAATGAACAAATGAACAAATGAACAAATAAACAAATGAACAAATGAACAAACGAACAAAGGAACAAATGAACAAACGAACAAATGAACAAATGAATCAATGTACAGATGAACAATCGAACAAATAAACAAATGAACAATTTGAAAAATGTACAAATCTACAAATGAACAAATGAACAAATGAACAGATAAACAAATGCACAAATGAACAAATGGACAAATGAACAAATGAACAAATGAACAAATGAACAAATGATCAAATGAACAAATGAACAATTGAACAAATGAACAAATGAACCATTGAACGAATGAACAAATGATCAAATGAACACATGAACAAATGAACAAATGAACAAACAAACAAACGAAAAAACGAACAAACGAACAATGGAACAAAATGAACAAGTGAACAAATGATCAAATGAACCAATGAACAAAGGAACAAATGAACAAACGAGCAAATGGACAAATGAACAAATGAACAAATGAACCATTGAACGAATGAACAAATGAACAAATGAACAAATGAACAAATGAACCATTGAACGAATGAACGAATGAACAAATGAACAAATGAACAAATGAACAAATGAACAAATGAACCAATGAACAAATGAACAAATGAACAAATGAACAAATGAACAATTGAACAAATGAACAAATGAACCATTGAACGAATGAACAAATGAACAAATGAACAAATGAACAAATGAACAAATGAACAAATGAACAAATGAACAAATGAACAAATGAACAAATGAACCAATGAACAATTGAACAAATGAACAAATGAACATATGAACCATTGAACGAATGAACAAATGAACAAATGAACAAATGAACAAATGAACAAATAAACAAATGAACAAACGAACAAATGAGCAAACGAACAAATGAACAAATGAACAATTGAGCAAATGAACAAATGAACAAATGAACAAACGAACAAATGAGCAAACGAACAAATGAACAAATGAACAATTGAGCAAATGAACAAATGAACAAATGAACAAATGAACAAACGAACAAACGAACAAACGAACAAATGAACAGATGAACAATTGAACAAATGAACAAATGAAGAAATGAACAAATGAACAAATGAACAAATGAACAAATGAACAAATGAACAAATGAACACATGAACAAATGAACAAATGAACAAACGAACAAACGAACAAACGAACAAAGGAACAAAATGAACAAGTGAACAAATGAACAAATGATCAAATGAACAAATGAACCAATGAACAAATTAGCGAGTAGACAAATGAACAAATGAACAAATGAACAAATGAACAAATGAACAAACTAACGAATGGACAAATGAAGAAATGAACAAGTGAACAGATGCACAAATGTACAAATGAAATAAATGAACAAATGAACAAATGAACAAATGAACAAATGAACAAATGAACAAATGAACAAATGAACAAATGTACAAATGAACAAATGAAACATTGAACAAATGAACAAATGAACAAATGAACAAATGAACAAACGAACAAAGGAACAAATGAACAAACGAACAAATGGACAAATGAACAAATGAACAAATGAATCAATGAACAGATGAACAATCGAACAAATAAACAAATGAACAATTTGAAAAATGTACAAATCTACAAATGAACAAATGAACAAATGAACAAATGAACAGATGAACAAATGAACCAATGAACTAATGAACAAATGAACAAATGAACAAATGAACAATTGAGTTAATGAACAAATGAACAGATGCACAAATGTACGAATGAACAAGTGAACAAATGAACAAATGAACAAATGAACAAATGAACAAATGAACAAATGAACAAATGAACAAATGAACAAATGAACAAATGAACAAATGAACAAATGAACAAAAGAACAAATGAACAAACGAACAAACGAACAAATGAACAAATGAACAAATGATCAAATGAACTAATGAACAAATGAACAAGTGAAAGATTGAACAAATGAACAAATGAACAAATGAACAAACGAACAAAGGAACAAATGAACAAACGAACAAATGGACAAATGAACAAATGAATCAATGAACAGATGAACAATCGAACAAATGAACAAATGAACAATTTGAATAATATACAAATCTACAAATGAACAAATGAACAAACTAACAAACGAACAAATGAACAAATGAACAAATGAACAAATGAACAAATGAACACATGAACAAATGAACCATTGTACGAATGAACAAATGAACAAATGAACTCATGAACAAATGAACACATGAACAAATGAACAAACGAATAAACGAACAAACGAACAAACGAACAAACGAACAAACGAACAAACGAACAAACGAACAAACGAACAAACGAACAAACGAACAAACGAACAAACGAACAAACGAACAAACGAACAAAGGAACAAAATGAACAAGTGAACAAATGAACAAATGAACAAATGAGCGAGTAGACAAATGAACAAATGAAGAAACGAACGAATGAACGAATGAACAAATGAACACATGAACAAATGAACAAATGAAAAAATGAACCATTGAACGAATGAACAAATGAACAAATGAACAAATGAACAAATGAACAAATGAACAAATGAAGAAATGAAGAATTGAAGAAATGAACAAATGAATAAATGAACCAATGAATAAATGAACAAATGAACAAATGAACAAATGAACAAATGAACAAATGAACAAATGAACAAATGAACAAATGAACAAATGAACAAATGAACAAATGAACAAATGAACAAATGAACAAATGAACAAATGAACAAATGAAAAAATGAACAAATGAACAAATGGACAAATGAACAAATGAACGAATGAACAACATATGAAATGAAGAATTGAAGAAATGAACAAATCCAAAAATGGACAATTGAACAAATGAACAAATGAACAAATGAATAAGTTGAGAATTGAACAAACAATATAATGAACATATGAACAACTGATCAAATGAACAAATGAACAGGTTGACAAACCAACAAATGAACAACTCAAGAAATGAAGAATTGAAGAAATGAACAAATCCAAAAATGGATCAATTAACATATGAACAAATTAATAAATGAACAAGTTAAGAAATGAACAAATAAACAAGATGAGAAATGAACAAATGAACAAATGAACAAATGAAAGATTGAACAAATGAACAAATGAACAAATGAACAAATGAACAAACGAACAAAGGAACAAATGAACAAACGAACAAATGGACAAATGAACAAATGAATCAATGAACAGATGAACAATCGAACAAATAAACAAATGAACAAATTCAAAAATGTACAAATCTACAAATGAACAAATGAACAAATGAACAAATGAACAGATGAACAAATGAACAAACGAACAAATGGACAAATGAACAAATGAACAAATGAACAAATGAACCATTGAACGAATGAACATATGAACAAATGAACAAATGAACAAATGAACAAATGAACAAATGAACAAATGAACAAATGAACAAATGAACAAATGAACCATTGAACGAATGAACAAATGAACAAATGAACAAATGAACAAATAAACAAATGAACAAACGAACAAACGAACAAATGAGCAAGCGAACAAATGAACAAATGAACAAATGAACAAATGAACAAATGAACAAATGAACAAATGAACAAATGAAAAAATGAACAAATGAACAAATGGACAAATGAACAAATGAACGAATGAACAACATATGAAATGAAGAATTGAAGAAATGAACAAATCCAAAAATGGACAATTGAACAAATGAACAAATGAACAAATGAATAAGTTGAGAAATGAACAAACAATAAAATGAACATATGAACAACTGATCAAATGAACAAATGAACAAGTTGCCAAACGAACAAATGAACAACTCAAGAAATGAAGAATTGAAGAAATGAACAAATCCAAAAATGGATCAATTAACATATGAACAAATTAATAAATGAACAAGTTAAGAAATGAACAAATAAACAAGATGAGAAATGAACAAATGAACAAATGAACAAATGAAAGATTGAACAAATGAACAAATGAACAAATGAACAAATGAACAAACGAACAAAGGAACAAATGAACAAACGAACAAATGGACAAATGAACAAATGAATCAATGAACAGATGAACAATCGAACAAATAAACAAATGAACAATTTGAAAAATGTACAAATCTACAAATGAACAAATGAACAAACGAACAAATGAACAGATGAACAAATGTACAAACGAACAAATGGACAAATGAACAAATGAACAAATGAACAAATGAACAAATGAACAAATGAACACATGAACAAATGAACACATGAACAAATGAACAAATGAACAAATGAACGAATGAACAAATGAAAAAATGAACAAATGAACAAATGGACAAATGAACAAATGAACGAATGAACAACATATGAAATGAAGAATTGAAGAAATGAACAAATCCAAAAATGGACAATTGAACAAATGAACAAATGAACAAATGAATAAGTTGAGAAATGAACAAACAATATAATGAACATATGAACAACTGATCAAATGAACAAATGAACAAGTTGACAAACGAATAAATGAACAACTCAAGAAATGAAGAATTGAAGAAATGAACAAATCCAAAAATGGATCAATTAACATATGAACAAATTAATAAATGAACAAGTTAAGAAATGAACAAATAAACAAGATGAGAAATGAACAAATGAACAAATGAACAAATGAAAGATTGAACAAATGAACAAATGAACAAATGAACAAATGAACAAACGAACAAAGGAACAAATGAACAAACGAACAAATGGACAAATGAACAAATGAATCAATGAACAGATGAACAATCGAACAAATAAACAAATGAACAATTTGAAAAATCTACAAATCTACAAATGAACAAATGAACAAATGAACAAATGAACAGATGAACAAATGAACAAACGAACAAATGGACAAATGAACAAATGAACAAATGAACAAATGAACAAATGAACCATTGAACGAATGAACATATGAACAAATGAACAAATGAACAAATGAACAAATGAACAAATGAACAAATGAACAAATGAACAAATGAACAAATGAACAAATGAACAAATGAACCATTGAACGAATGAACAAATGAACAAATGAACAAATGCACAAATGAACAAATGAACAGATGAACAAATGAACAAATGAACAAATGGACAAATGAACAAATGAACAAATGAACAAATGAACAAATGAACAAATGAACAAATGAACAAATGAACAAATGCACAAATGAACAAATGAACAGATGAACAAATGAACAAATGAACAAATGGACAAATGAACAAATGAACGAATGAATGAATGGACGAATGAACGAATGAACGAATGAACGAATGAACGAATGAACGAATGAACAAATGAAGAAATGAACAAATGAACAGATGAACAAATGAACAAATGAACAAATGGACAAATGAACAAATGAACAAATGAACAAATGAATAAATGAACAAATGAACAAATGAACAAATGAACAAATGAACAAATGAACAAATGTACAAATGAACAAATGAACAATTGAACAAATGAACAAATGAACAAATGAACAAATGAACAAATGAACAAATGAACAAATGAACAAATGAACAAATGAACAAATGAACAAATGAACAAATGAACAAAAGAACAAATGAACAAACGAACAAACGAACAAATGAACAAATGAACAAATGATCAAATGAACAAATGAACAAATGAACAAGTGAAAGATTGAACAAATGAACAAATGAACAAATAAACAAATGAACAAACGAACAAAGGAACAAATGAACAAACGAACAAATGGACAAATGAACAAATGAATCAATGAACAGATGAACAATCGAACAAATAAACAAATGAACAATTTGCAAAATGTACAAATCTACAAATGAACAAATGAACAAACGAACAAACGAACAAATGAAGAAATGAAAAATGAATAAATGAAGAACTGAACAAATGAACAAATGAACAAATGAACAAATGAACAAATGAACAAATGTACAAATGAACAAATGAACAAATGAACAATTCTACATATGAACAAATGAACAAATGAACAGATGAACAAAAGACCAAATGAACAAATGAACAAATGAACAAATGAACAAATGAACAAATGCACAAATGAACAAATGAACAAATGAACAAATGAACAAATGAACAAATGAACAAATGAACAAATGAACAAATGAACAAATGAACAAATGAACAAATGAACAAATGAACAAATGAACCAATGAACAAATGAACAAATGAACAAATGAACAAATGTAAAAGTGAACAAGTGAACAAATGAAGCAACTAACAAGTGAACAAATGAACAAATGATCAAATGAACAAATGAACGAATGAATGAATGAACGAATGGACGAATGTACGAATGAACGAATGAACAAATGAACAAATGAACAGATGAACAAATGAACAAATGATCAAATGAACAAATGAACAAATGAACAAGTGAAACATTGAACAAATTAACAAATGAACAAATGAACAAATGAACACATGAACAAATGAACAAATGAACACATGAACAAATGAACAAACGAATAAACGAACAAACGAACAAACGAACAAACGAACAAACGAACAAACGAACAAACGAACAAACGAACAAACGAACAAACGAACAAACGAACAAACGAACAAACGAACAAAGGAACAAAATGAACAAGTGAACAAATGAACAAATGAACAAATGAGCGAGTAGACAAATGAACAAATGAAGAAACGAACGAATGAACGAATGAACAAATGAACACATGAACAAATGAACAAATGAACAAATGAACAAATGAACAAATGAACAAATGAACAAATGAACAAATGAACAAATGAACAAATGAACAAATGAACAAATGAACAAATGAACAAATGAACAAATGAACAAATGAACAAATGAACAAATGAACAAATGAACAAATGAACAAATGAACAAATGAACAAATGAACAAATGAACAAATGAACAAATGAACAAATGAACAAATGAACAAATGAACAAATGTACAAATGAACAAATGAACAAATGAACAAATGAACAAAAGAACAAATGAACAAACGAACAAACGAACAAACGAACAAATGAACAGATGAACAATTGAACAAATGAACAAATGAACAAATGATCAAATGAACAAATGAACAAATGAACAAGTGAAAGATTGAACAAATTAACAAATGAACAAATGAACAAATGAACAAATGAACAAATGAACAAATGAACAAATGAACAAATGAACAAATGAACAAATGAACAAATGAACAAATGAACAAATGAACAAATGAACAAATGAACAAATGAACAAATGAACAAATGAACAAATGAACAAATGAACAAATGAACAAATGAACAAATGAACAAATGAACAAATGAACAAATGAACAAATGAACAAATGAACAAATGAACAAATGAACAAATGAACAAATGAACAAATGAACAAATGAACAAATGAACAAATGAACAAATGAACAAATGAACAAATGAACAAATGAACAAATGAACAAATGAACAAATGAACAAATGAACAAATGAACAAATGAACAAATGAACAAATGAACAAATGAACAAATGAACAAATGAACAAATGTACAAATGAACAAATGAACAAATGAACAAATGAACAAAAGAACAAATGAACAAACGAACAAACGAACAAACGAACAAATGAACAGATGAACAATTGAACAAATGAACAAATGAACAAATGAACAAATGAACAAATGAACAAATGAACAAATGAACAAATGAACAAACGAACAAACGAACAAAGGAACAAAATAAACAAGTGAACAAATGAACAAATGATCAAATGAACAAATGAACCAATGAACAAATTAGCGAGTAGACAAATGAACAAATGAACAAATGAACAAATGAACAAATGAACAGATGCACAAATGTACGAATGAACAAGTGAACAAATGAACAAATGAACAAATGAACAAATGAACAAATGAACAAATGAACAAATGAACAAATGAACAAATGAACAAATGAACAAATGAACAAATGAACAAATGAACAAATGAACAAAAGAACAAATGAACAAACGAACAAACGAACAAACGAACAAATGAACAAATGAACAAATGATCAAATGAACTAATGAACAAATGAACAAGTGAAAGATTGAACAAATGAACAAATGAACAAATGAACAAACGAACAAAGGAACAAATGAACAAACGAACAAATGGACAAATGAACAAATGAATCAATGAACAGATGAAAAATCGAACAAATAAACAAATGAACAATTTGAAAAATATACAAATCTACAAATGAACAAATGAACAAACTAACAAACGAACAAATGAACAAATGAACAAATGAACAAATGAACAAATGAACAAATGAACAAATGAACACATGAACAAATGAACCATTGTACGAATGAACAAATGAACAAATGAACTCATGAACAAATGAACACATGAACAAATGAACAAACGAATAAACGAACAAACGAACAAACGAACAAACGAACAAACGAACAAACGAACAAACGAACAAACGAACAAACGAACAAACGAACAAACGAACAAACGAACAAAGGAACAAAATGAACAAGTGAACAAATGAACAAATGAACAAATGAGCGAGTAGACAAATGAACAAATGAAGAAACGAACGAATGAACGAATGAACAAATGAACACATGAACAAATGAACAAATAAAAAAATGAACCATTGAACGAATGAACAAATGAACAAATGAACAAATGAACAAATGAACAAATGAACAAATGAACAAATGAAGAAATGAAGAATTGAAGAAATGAACAAATGAATAAATGAACCAATGAACAAATGAACAAATGAACAAATGAACAAATGAACAAATGAACAAATGAACAAATGAACAAATGAACAAATGAACAAATGAACAAATGAACAAATGAACAAATGAACAAATGAACAAACGAACAAAGGAACAAATGAACAAACGAACAAATGGACAAATGAACAAATGAACAAATGAATCAATGAACAGATGAACAATCGAACAAATAAACAAATGAACAATTTGAAAAATGTACAAATCTACAAATGAACAAATGAACAAATGAACAAATGAACAAATGAACAGATGAACAAATGAACCAATGAACTAATGAACAAATGAACAAATGAACAAATGAACAATTGAGTTAATGAACAAATGAACAGATGCACAAATGTACGAATGAACAAGTGAACAAATGAACAAATGAACAAATGAACAAATGAACAAATGAACAAATGAACAAATGAACAAATGAACAAATGAACAAATGAACAAATGAACAAATGAACAAATGAACAAATGAACAAAAGAACAAATGAACAAACGAACAAACGAACAAACGAACAAATGAACAAATGAACAAATGAACAAATGAACAAATGAACAAATGAACAAAAGAACAAATGAACAAACGAACAAACGAACAAACGAACAAATGAACAGATGAACAATTGAACAAATGAACAAATGAAGAAATGAACAAATGAACAAATGAACAAATGAACAAATGAACAAATGAACAAATGAACAAATGAACAAATGAACAAATGAACACATGAACAAATGAACAAATGAACAAACGAACAAACGAACAAACGAACAAAGGAACGAAATGAACAAGTGAACAAATGAACAAATGATCAAATGAACAAATGAACCAATGAACAAATTAGCGAGTAGACAAATGAACAAATGAACAAATGAACAAATGAACAAATGAACAAATGAACAAATGAACAAATGAACAAAAGAACAAATGAACAAACGAACAAACGAACAAACGAACAAATGAACAGATGAACAATTGAACAAATGAACAAATGAAGAAATGAACAAATGAACAAATGAACAAATGAACAAATGAACAAATGAACAAATGAACACATGAACAAATGAACAAATGAACAAACGAACAAACGAACAAACGAACAAAGGAACAAAATGAACAAGTGAACAAATGAACAAATGATCAAATGAACAAATGAACCAATGAACAAATTAGCGAGTAGACAAATGAACAAATGAACAAATGAACAAATGAACAAATGAACAAATGAACAAATGAACAAATGAACAAACTAACGAATGGACAAATGAACAAATGAACAAGTGAACAGATGCACAAATGTACAAATGAAATAAATGAACAAATGAACAAATGAACAAATGAACAAATGAACAAATGAACAAACGAACAAAGGAACAAATGAACAAACGAACAAATGGACAAATGAACAAATGAACAAATGAATCAATGAACAGATGAACAATCGAACAAATAAACAAATGAACAATTTGAAAAATGTACAAATCTACAAATGAACAAATGAACAAATGAACAAATGAACAGATGAACAAATGAACCAATGAACTAATGAACAAATGAACAAATGAACAAATGAACAATTGAGTTAATGAACAAATGAACAGATGCACAAATGTACGAATGAACAAGTGAACAAATGAACAAATGAACAAATGAACAAATGAACAAATGAACAAATGAACAAATGAACAAATGAACAAATGAACAAATGAACAAATGAACAAATGAACAAATGAACAAATGAACAAAAGAACAAATGAACAAACGAACAAACGAACAAACGAACAAATGAACAAATGAACAAATGATCAAATGAACTAATGAACAAATGAACAAGTGAAAGATTGAACAAATGAACAAATGAACAAATGAACAAACGAACAAAGGAACAAATGAACAAACGAACAAATGGACAAATGAACAAATGAATCAATGAACAGATGAAAAATCGAACAAATAAACAAATGAACAATTTGAAAAATATACAAATCTACAAATGAACAAATGAACAAACTAACAAACGAACAAATGAACAAATGAACAAATGAACAAATGAACAAATGAACAAATGAACAAATGAACAAATGAACACATGAACAAATGAACCATTGTACGAATGAACAAATGAACAAATGAACTCATGAACAAATGAACACATGAACAAATGAACAAACGAATAAACGAACAAACGAACAAACGAACAAACGAACAAACGAACAAACGAACAAACGAACAAACGAACAAACGAACAAACGAACAAACGAACAAACGAACAAACGAACAAACGAACAAACGAACAAACGAACAAACGAACAAACGAACAAACGAACAAACGAACAAACGAACAAAGGAACAAAATGAACAAGTGAACAAATGAACAAATGAACAAATGAGCGAGTAGACAAATGAACAAATGAAGAAACGAACGAATGAACGAATGAACAAATGAACACATGAACAAATGAACAAATGAAAAAATGAACCATTGAACGAATGAACAAATGAACAAATGAACAAATGAACAAATGAACAAATGAACAAATGAAGAAATGAAGAATTGAAGAAATGAACAAATGAATAAATGAACCAATGAACAAATGAACAAATGAACAAATGAACAAATGAACAAATGAACAAATGAACAAATGAACAAATGAACAAATGAACAAATGAACAAATGAACAAATGAACAAATGAACAAATGAACAAATGAACAAATGAAAAAATGAACAAATGAACAAATGGACAAATGAACAAATGAACGAATGAACAACATATGAAATGAAGAATTGAAGAAATGAACAAATCCAAAAATGGACAATTGAACAAATGAACAAATGAACAAATGAATAAGTTGAGAAATGAACAAACAATATAATGAACATATGAACAACTGATCAAATGAACAAATGAACAGGTTGACAAACGAACAAATGAACAACTCAAGAAATGAAGAATTGAAGAAATGAACAAATCCAAAAATGGATCAATTAACATATGAACAAATTAATAAATGAACAAGTTAAGAAATGAACAAATAAACAAGATGAGAAATGAACAAATGAACAAATGAACAAATGAAAGATTGAACAAATGAACAAATGAACAAATGAACAAATGAACAAATGAACAAACGAACAAAGGAACAAATGAACAAACGAACAAATGGACAAATGAACAAATGAATCAATGAACAAATGAACAAACGAACAAAGGAACAAATGAACAAACGAACAAATGGACAAATGAACAAATGAATCAATGAACAGATGAACAATCGAACAAATAAACAAATGAACAATTTGAAAAATGTACAAATCTACAAATGAACAAATGAACAAATGAACAGATGAACAAATGAACAAACGAACAAATGGACAAATGAACAAATGAACAAATGAACAAATGAACAAATGAACAAATGAACAAATGAACAAATGAACAAATGAACAAATGAACAAATGAACAAATGAACCATTGAACGAATGAACAAATGAACAAATGAACAAATGAACAAATAAACAAATGAACAAACGAACAAACGAACAAATGAGCAAGCGAACAAATGAACAAATGAACAAATGAACAAATGAACAAATGAACAAATGAACAAATGAACAAATGAAAAAATGAACAAATGAACAAATGGACAAATGAACAAATGAACGAATGAACAACATATGAAATGAAGAATTGAAGAAATGAACAAATCCAAAAATGGACAATTGAACAAATGAACAAATGAACAAATGAATAAGTTGAGAAATGAACAAACAATAAAATGAACATATGAACAACTGATCAAATGAACAAATGAACAAGTTGACAAACGAACAAATGAACAACTCAAGAAATGAAGAATTGAAGAAATGAACAAATCCAAAAATGGATCAATTAACATATGAACAAATTAATAAATGAACAAGTTAAGAAATGAACAAATAAACAAGATGAGAAATGAACAAATGAACAAATGAACAAATGAAAGATTGAACAAATGAACAAATGAACAAATGAACAAATGAACAAACGAACAAAGGAACAAATGAACAAACGAACAAATGGACAAATGAACAAATGAACAAATGAACAAATGAACAAATGAACAAATGAACAAATGTACAAATGAACAAATGAACAAATGAACAAATGAACAAATGAACAAATAAACAAATGAACAAATGAACAAATGAACCAATGAACCATTGAACAAATGGACAAATGAACAAATGAACAAATGAACAAATGAACAAATGAACCAATGAACCATTGAACGAATGAACAAATGAACAAATGAACAAATGAACAAATGAACAAATGAACAAATGAACAAATGAACAAATGAACAAATGAACCATTGAACGAAAGAACAAATGAACAAATGAACAAATAAACAAATGAACAAACGAACAAACGAACAAATGAGCAAACGAACAAATGAACAAATGAACAAATGAACAAATGAACAAATGAACAAATGAACAAATGTACAAATGAACAGATGAACAATTGAACAATTGAACAAATGAACAAATGAACAAATGAACAAATGAACAAACGAACAAATGAACAAACGAACAAATGAGCAAAGAGGAAATGAACAAATGAACAAATTAACAAATGAACAAATGAACAAATGAACAAATGAACAAATGTACAAATGAACAAATGAACAAATGAACAAATGAACAAATGAACAAATGAACAAATGAACAAATGAACAAATGAACAAATGAACAAATGAACAAATGAACAAATGAACAAATGAACAAATGAACAAATGAACAAATGAACAAATGAACAAATGAACAAAGGAACAAATGAACAAACGAACAAATGAACAAACGAACAAACGAACAAACGAACAAACGAACAAACGAACAAATGAACAAATGAACAAATGAACAAATGAACAAATGAACAAATGAACCAATGAACAAATGAACAAATGAACAAATGAACAAATGAACAAATGAACAATTGAACAAATGAACAAATGAACCATTGAACGAATGAACAAATGAACAAATGAACAAATGAACAAATGAACAAATGAACAAATGAACAAATGAACAAATGAACCAATGAACAATTGAACAAATGAACAAATGAACATATGAACCATTGAACGAATGAACAAATGAACAAATGAACAAATGAACAAATAAACAAATGAACAAACGAACAAATGAGCAAACGAACAAATGAACAAATGAACAATTGAGCAAATGAACAAATGAACAAATGAACAAACGAACAAATGAGCAAACGAACAAATGAACAAATGAACAATTGAGCAAATGAACAAATGAACAAATGAACAAATGAACAAACGAACAAACGAACAAACGAACAAATGAACAGATGAACAATTGAACAAATGAACAAATGAAGAAATGAACAAATGAACAAATGAACAAATGAACAAATGAACAAATGAACAAATGAACACATGAACAAATGAACAAATGAACAAACGAACAAACGAACAAACGAACAAAGGAACAAAATGAACAAGTGAACAAATGAACAAATGATCAAATGAACAAATGAACCAATGAACAAATTAGCGAGTAGACAAATGAACAAATGAACAAATGAACAAATGAACAAATGAACAAATGAACAAACTAACGAATGGACAAATGAAGAAATGAACAAGTGAACAGATGCACAAATGTACAAATGAAATAAATGAACAAATGAACAAATGAACAAATGAACAAATGAACAAATGTACAAATGAACAAATGAAACATTGAACAAATGAACAAATGAACAAATGAACAAATGAACAAACGAACAAAGGAACAAATGAACAAACGAACAAATGGACAAATGAACAAATGAACAAATGAATCAATGAACAGATGAACAATCGAACAAATAAACAAATGAACAATTTGAAAAATGTACAAATCTACAAATGAACAAATGAACAAATGAACAAATGAACAGATGAACAAATGAACCAATGAACTAATGAACAAATGAACAAATGAACAAATGAACAATTGAGTTAATGAACAAATGAACAGATGCACAAATGTACGAATGAACAAGTGAACAAATGAACAAATGAACAAATGAACAAATGAACAAATGAACAAATGAACAAATGAACAAATGAACAAATGAACAAATGAACAAATGAACAAATGAACAAATGAACAAATGAACAAAAGAACAAATGAACAAACGAACAAACGAACAAACGAACAAATGAACAAATGAACAAATGATCAAATGAACTAATGAACAAATGAACAAGTGAAAGATTGAACAAATGAACAAATGAACAAATGAACAAACGAACAAAGGTACAAATGAACAAACGAACAAATGGACAAATGAACAAATGAATCAATGAACAGATGAACAATCGAACAAATAAACAAATGAACAATTTGAAAAATATACAAATCTACAAATGAACAAATGAACAAACTAACAAACGAACAAATGAACAAATGAACAAATGAACAAATGAACAAATGAACACATGAACAAATGAACCATTGTACGAATGAACAAATGAACAAATGAACTCATGAACAAATGAACACATGAACAAATGAACAAACGAATAAACGAACAAACGAACAAACGAACAAACGAACAAACGAACAAACGAACAAACGAACAAACGAACAAACGAACAAACGAACAAACGAACAAACGAACAAACGAACAAACGAACAAAGGAACAAAATGAACAAGTGAACAAATGAACAAATGAACAAATGAGCGAGTAGACAAATGAACAAATGAAGAAACGAACGAATGAACGAATGAACAAATGAACACATGAACAAATGAACAAATGAAAAAATGAACCATTGAACGAATGAACAAATGAACAAATGAACAAATGAACAAATGAACAAATGAACAAATGAACAAATGAAGAAATGAAGAATTGAAGAAATGAACAAATGAATAAATGAACCAATGAACAAATGAACAAATGAACAAATGAACAAATGAACAAATGAACAAATGAACAAATGAACAAATGAACAAATGAACAAATGAACAAATGAACAAATGAACAAATGAACAAATGAACAAATGAACAAATGAACAAATGAACCATTGAACGAATGAACAAATGAACAAATGAACAAATGAACAAATAAACAAATGAACAAACGAACAAACGAACAAATGAGCAAGCGAACAAATGAACAAATGAACAAATGAACAAATGAACAAATGAACAAATGAACAAATGAACAAATGAACAAATGAAAAAATGAACAAATGAACAAATGGACAAATGAACAAATGAACGAATGAACAACATATGAAATGAAGAATTGAAGAAATGAACAAATCCAAAAATGGACAATTGAACAAATGAACAAATGAACAAATGAATAAGTTGAGAAATGAACAAACAATAAAATGAACATATGAACAACTGATCAAATGAACAAATGAACAAGTTGACAAACGAACAAATGAACAACTCAAGAAATGAAGAATTGAAGAAATGAACAAATCCAAAATTGGATCAATTAACATATGAACAAATTAATAAATGAACAAGTTAAGAAATGAACAAATAAACAAGATGAGAAATGAACAAATGAACAAATGAACAAATGAAAGATTGAACAAATGAACAAATGAACAAATGAACAAATGAACAAACGAACAAAGAACAAATGAACAAACGAACAAATGGACAAATGAACAAATGAATCAATGAACAGATGAACAATCGAACAAATAAACAAATGAACAATTTGAAAAATGTACAAATCTACAAATGAACAAATGAACAAACGAACAAATGAACAGATGAACAAATGTACAAACGAACAAATGGACAAATGAACAAATGAACAAACGAACAAAGGAACAAATGAACAAACGAACAAATGGACAAATGAACAAATGAATCAATGAACAGATGAACAATCGAACAAATAAACAAATGAACAATTTGAAAAATGTACAAATCTACAAATGAACAAATGAACAAATGAACAAATGAACAAATGAACAGATGAACAAATGAACAAACGAACAAATGGACAAATGAACAAATGAACAAATGAACAAATGAACAAATGAACCATTGAACGAATGAACATATGAACAAATGAACAAATGAACAAATGAACAAATGAACAAATGAACAAATGAACAAATGAACAAATGAACAAATGAACAAATGAACCATTGAACGAATGAACAAATGAACAAATGAACAAATGCACAAATGAACAAATGAACAGATGAACAAATGAACAAATGAACAAATGGACAAATGAACAAATGAACAAATGAACAAATGAACAAATGAACAAATGAACAAATGAACAAATGAACAAATGAACAAATGCACAAATGAACAAATGAACAGATGAACAAATGAACAAATGAACAAATGGACAAATGAACAAATGAACGAATGAATGAATGAACGAATGAACGAATGAACGAATGAACGAATGAACG
The DNA here is from genome assembly GCF_051020955.1 of Megalopta genalis. NCBI lineage: Eukaryota > Metazoa > Arthropoda > Insecta > Hymenoptera > Halictidae > Megalopta > Megalopta genalis. The sequence goes on from NW_027476095.1 coordinate 2,805,570, forward strand.
AATGAACGAATGAACGAATGAAGAAATGAACAAATGAACAGATGAACAAATGAACAAATGAACAAATGGACAAATGAACAAATGAACAAATGAACAAATGAATAAATGAACAAATGAACAAATGAACAAATGAACAAATGAACAAATGAACAAATGTACAAATGAACAATTGAACAAATGAACAAATGAACAAATGAACAAATGAACAAATGAACAAATGAACAAATGAACAAATGAACAAATGAACAAATGAACAAAAGAACAAATGAACAAACGAACAAACGAACAAATGAACAAATGAACAAATGATCAAATGAACAAATTAACAAATGAACAAGTGAAAGATTGAACAAATGAACAAATGAACAAATAAACAAATGAACATACGAACAAAGGAACAAATGTACAAACGAACAAATGGACAAATGAACAAATGAATCAATGAACAGATGAACAATCGAACAAATAAACAAATGAACAATTTGCAAAATGTACAAATCTACAAATGAACAAATGAACAAACGAACAAACGAACAAATGAAGAAATGAACAAATGAATAAATGAAGAACTGAACAAATGAACAAATGAACAAATGAACAAATGAACAAATGAACAAATGAACAAATGTACAAATGAACAAATGAACAAATGAACAATTCTACATATGAACAAATGAACAAATGAACAGATGAACAAAAGACCAAATGAACAAATGAACAAATGAACAAATGAACAAATGAACAAATGAACAAATGAACAAATGAACAAATGAACAAATGAACAAATGAACAAATGAACCAATGAACAAATGAACAAATGAACAAATGAACAAATGTAAAAGTGAACAAGTGAACAAATGAAGCAACTAACAAGTGAACAAATGAACAAATGATCAAATGAACAAATGAACGAATGAATGAATGAACGAATGGACGAATGTACGAATGAACGAATGAACAAATGAACAAATGAACAGATGAACAAATGAACAAATGAATAAATGGACAAATGAACAAATGGACAAATGAATAAATGAACAAATGAACAAATGAATAAACGAACAAACGAACAAATGAACAAATGAACAAATGAACAAATGAACAAACTAACGAATGGACAAATGAACAAATGAACAAGTGAACAGATGCACAAATGTACAAATGAACAAATGAACAAAATGAACAAATGAACAAATGAACAAATGAACAAATGAACAAATGAACAAATGAACAAATGAACACATGAACACATGAACAAATGAACAAATGAACAAATGAAACATTGAACGAATGAACAAATGAACAAATGAACAAATGAACAAATGAACAAATGAACAAATGAACCATTGAACGAATGAACAAATGAACAAATGAACAAATGAACAAATGAACAAAATGAACAAGTGAACAAATGAACAAATGAACCAATGAACAAAGGAACAAATGTACAAATGAACAAACGAACAAATGAACAAATGAACAAATGAACAAATGAACAAACTAACGAATGGACAAATGAACAAATGAACAAGTGAACAGATGCACAAATGTACAAATGAACATATGAGCAAATGAACAAATGCACAAATGTACAAATGAACAAATGAACAATTGAACAAATGAACAAATGAACAAATGAATAAGTTGAGAAATGAACAAACAATAAAATGAACATATGAACAACTGATCAAATGAACAAATGAACAAGTTGACAAACGAACAAATGAACAACTCAAGAAATGAAGAATTGAAGAAATGAACAAATCCAAAAATGGATCAACTAACATATGAACAAATTAATAAATGAACAAGTTAAGAAATGAACAAATAAACAAGATGAGAAATGAACAAATGAACAAATGAACAAATGAACAAATGAACAAATGAAACATTGAACAAATGAACAAATGAACAAATGAACAAATGAACAAATGAACAAATGAACAAACGAACAAAGGAACAAGTGAACAAACGAACAAATGGACAAATGAACAAATGAACAAATGAACAAATGAATAAGTTGAGAAATGAACAAACAATAAAATGAACATATGAACAACTGATCAAATGAACAAATGAACAAGTTGACAAACGAACAAATGAACAACTCAAGAAATGAAGAATTGAAGAAATGAACAAATCCAAAAATGGATCAATTAACATATGAACAAATTAATAAATGAACAAGTTAAGAAATGAACAAATAAACAAGATGAGAGATGAACAAATGAACAAATGAACAAATGAACAAATGAACAAATGAACAAATGAACAAATGAACAAATGAAAGATTGAACAAATGAACAAATGAACAAACGAAAAAAGGAACAAATGAACAAGCGAACAAATGGACAAATGGACAAATGAATCAATGAACAGATGAACAATCGAACAAATAAACAAATGAACAATTTGAAAAATGTACAAATCTACAAATGAACAAATGAACAAATGAACAAATGAACAAATGAACAAATGAACAGATGAACAAATGAACAAATGAACAAATGGACAAATGAACAAATGAACAAATGAACAAATGAACAAATGAACAATTGAACAAATGAACAAATGAACCATTGAACGAATGAACAAAAGATCAAATGAACAAATGAACCAATGAACAAAGAAACAAATGAACAAACGAACAAATGAACAAACTAACGAATGGACAAATGAACAAATGAACAAGTGAACAGATGCACAAATGTACAAATGAACAAATGAACAAATGAACAAGTGAACAAATGAACAAATGAACACATGAACAAATGAACCATTGTACGAATGAACAAATGAACAAATGAACACATGAACAAATGAACACATGAACAAATGAACAAACGAATAAATGAACAAACGAACAAACGAACAAACGAACAAAGGAACAAAGGAACAAAATGAACAAGTGAACAAATGAACAAATGAACAAATGAGCGAGTAGACAAATGAACAAATGAACAAACGAACGAATGAACGAATGAACAAATGAACACATGAACAAATGAACAAATGAACAAAAGAACTAATGAACAAATGAACAAATGAACAAATGAACAAATGAACAAATGAACAAATGAACAAATGAACAAATGAACAAATGAACAAATGAACAAATGAACAAATGAACAAATGAACAAATGAACAAATGAACAAATGAACAAATGTACAAATGAACAAATGTACAAATGAACAAATAAACAAATGAACAAACGAACAAATGAACAAGTTAAAAATGAAGAAATGAAGAATTGAAGAAATGAACAAATGAACGAATGAACAAATGAATAAATGAACCAATGAACAAATGAACAAATGAACGAATGAACAAATGAACAAATGAACAAATGAACAAATGAACAAATGAACAAATGAACAAATGAACAAATGCACAAATGAACAAATGAACAAATGAACAAATGAACAAATGAACAAATGAACAAATGAACAAATGAACAAATGAACAAATGAACAAAAGAACTAATGAACAAATGAACAAATGAACAAATGAACAAATGAACAAATGAACAAATGAACAAATGAACAAATGAACAAATGAACAAATGAACAAATGAACAAATGAACAAATGAACAAATGAACAAATGTACAAATGAACAAATGTACAAATGAACAAATAAACAAATGAACAAACGAACAAATGAACAAGTTAAAAATGAAGAAATGAAGAATTGAAGAAATGAACAAATGAACGAATGAACAAATGAATAAATGAACCAATGAACAAATGAACAAATGAACAAATTAACAAATGAACAAATGAACGAATGAACAAATGAACAAATGAACAAATGAACAAATGAACAAATGAACAAATGAACAAATGAATCATTGAACGAATGAACAAATGAACAAATGAACACATGAACAAATGAACAAATGAACAAATGAACAAACGAACAAACGAAAAAGCGAACAAACGAACAAAGGAACAAAATGAACAAGTGAACAAAGAAACAAATGAACCAATGAACAAAGGAACAAATGAACAAACGAACAAATGGACAAATGAACAAATGAACAAATGAACAAATGAACAAATGAACAAATGAACAAATGAACAAATGAACCATTGAACGAATGAACAAATGAACAAATGAAGAAATGAACAAATGAACAGATGAACAAATGAACAAATGAACAAATGGACAAATGAACAAATGAACAAATGAACAAATGAATAAATGAACAAATGAACAAATGAACAAATGAACAAACGAAAATGCGAACAAACGAACAAAGGAACAAAATGAACAAGTGAACAAAGAAACAAATGAACCAATGAACAAAGGAACAAATGAACAAACGAACAAATGGACAAATGAACAAATGAACAAATGAACAAATGAACCATTGAACGAATGAACATATGAACAAATGAACAAATGAACAAATGAACAAATGAACAAATGAACAAATGAACAAATGAACAAATGAACAAATGAACAAATGAACAAATGAACAAATGAACAAATGAACAAATGAACCATTGAAATAATGAACAAATGAACAAATGAACAAATGAACAAATAAACAAATGAACAAATGAACAAATGAACAAATGAACAAATGAACAAATGAACAAATGAACAAATGAACAAATGAATCATTGAACGAATGAACAAATGAACAAATGAACACATGAACAAATGAACAAATGAACAAATGAACAAACGAACAAACGAAAAAGCGAACAAACGAACAAAGGAACAAAATGAACAAGTGAACAAAGAAACAAATGAACCAATGAACAAAGGAACAAATGAACAAACGAACAAATGGACAAATGAACAAATGAACAAATGAACAAATGAACAAATGAACAAATGAACAAATGAACAAATGAACAAATGAACCATTGAACGAATGAACAAATGAACAAATGAAGAAATGAACAAATGAACAGATGAACAAATGAACAAATGAACAAATGGACAAATGAACAAATGAACAAATGAACAAATGAATAAATGAACAAATGAACAAATGAACAAATGAACAAACGAAAATGCGAACAAACGAACAAAGGAACAAAATGAACAAGTGAACAAAGAAACAAATGAACCAATGAACAAAGGAACAAATGAACAAACGAACAAATGGACAAATGAACAAATGAACAAATGAACAAATGAACCATTGAACGAATGAACATATGAACAAATGAACAAATGAACAAATGAACAAATGAACAAATGAACAAATGAACAAATGAACAAATGAACAAATGAACAAATGAACCATTGAAATAATGAACAAATGAACAAATGAACAAATGAACAAATGAACAAATAAACAAATGAACAAACGAACAAACGAACAAATGAGCAAACGAACAAATGAACAAATGTACAAATGAAAGATTGAACAAATGAACAAATGAACAAATGAACAAATGAACAAACGAACAAAGGAACAAATGAACAAACGAACAAATGGACAAATGAACAAATGAATCAATGAACAGATGAACAATCGAACCAATAAACAAATGAACAATTTGAAAAATGTACAAATCTACAAATGAACAAATGAACAAATGAACAAATGAACAGATGAACAAATGAACAAATGAACAAATAAACAAATGAACAAACGAACAAACGAACAAATGAGCAAACGAACAAATGAACAAATGAACAAATGAACAAATGAACAAATGAACAAATGAACAAATGAACAAACGAACAAATGAACAAATGAACAAATGAACAAATGAACAAATGAACAAATGTACAAATGAACAGATGAACAATTGAACAAATGAACAAATGAACAAATGAACAAATGAACAAATGAACAAATGTACAAATGAACAGATGAACAATTGAACAAATGAACAAATGAACAAATGAACAAATGAATAAGTTGAGAAATGAACAAACAATAAAATGAACATATGAACAACTGGTCAAAAGAACAAATGAACAAGTTGACAAACGAACAAATGAACAACTCAAGAAATGAAGAATTGAAGAAATGAACAAATCCAAAAATGGATCAATTAACATATGAACAAATTAATAAATGAACAAGTTAAGAAATGAACAAATAAACAAGATGAGAAATGAACAAACGATCAAATGGACAAATGAACAAATGAATCAATGAACAGATGAACAATCGAACAAATAAACAAATGAACAATTTGAAAAATGTACAAATCTACAAATGAACAAATGAACAAATGTACAAATGAACAGATGAACAATTGAACAAATGAACAAATGAACAAATGAACAAATGAACAAATGAACAAATGAACAAATGAACAAATGAACAAATGAACAAATGAACAAATGAACAAATGAACAAATGAACAAATGAACAAATGAACAAATGAACAAATGAACAAATGAACAAATGGACAAATGAACAAATGAACAAATGAACAAATGAACAAATGGAAAAATGAACAAATGAACGAATGAATGAATGAACGAATGAACGAATGAACGAATGAACGAATGAACGAATGAACGAATGAACGAATGAACGAATGAACAAATGAAGAAATGAACAAATGAACAGATGAATAAATGAACAAATGAACAAAGGGACAAATGAACAAATGAACAAATGAACAAATGAATAAATGAACAAATGAACAAATGAACAAATGAACAAATGAACAAATGAACAAATGTACAAATGAACAAATGAACAATTGAACAAATGAACAAATGAACGAATGAACAAATGAACAAATGAACAAATGAACAAATGAACAAATGAACAAATGAACAAATGAACAAATGAACAAAAGAACAAATGAACAAACGAACAAACGAACAAATGAGCAAACGAACAAATGAACAAATGAACAAATGAACAAATGAACAAATGAACAAATGAACAAACGAACAAATGAACAAATGAACAAATGAACAAATGTACAAATGAACAGATGAACAATTGAACAAATGAACAAATGAACAAATGAACAAATGAACAAATGAACAAATGAACAAATGTACAAATGAACAGATGAACAATTGAACAAATGAACAAATGAACAAATGAACAAATGAACAAATGAATAAGTTGAGAAATGAACAAACAATAAAATGAACATATGAACAACTGGTCAAAAGAACAAATGAACAAGTTGACAAACGAACAAATGAACAACTCAAGAAATGAAGAATTGAAGAAAAGAACAAATCCAAAAATGGATCAATTAACATATGAACAAATTAATAAATGAACAAGTTAAGAAATGAACAAATAAACAAGATGAGAAATGAACAAACGATCAAATGGACAAATGAACAAATGAATCAATGAACAGATGAACAATCGAACAAATAAACAAATGAACAATTTGAAAAATGTACAAATCTACAAATGAACAAATGAACAAATGTACAAATGAACAGATGAACAATTGAACAAATGAACAAATGAACAAATGAACAAATGAACAAATGAACAAATGAACAAATGAACAAATGAACAAATGAACAAATGAACAAATGAACAAATGAACAAATGAACAAATGAACAAATGAACAAATGAACAAATGAACAAATGAACAAATGAACAAATGAACAAATGAACAAATGAACAAATGAACAAATGAACAAATGAACAAATGAACAAATGGACAAATGAACAAATGAACAAATGAACAAATGAACGAATGGACAAATGAACAAATGAACGAATGAATGAATGAACGAATGAACGAATGAACGAATGAACGAATGAACGAATGAACGAATGAACGAATGAACGAATGAACAAATGAAGAAATGAACAAATGAACAGATGAACAAATGAACAAATGAACAAATGGACAAATGAACAAATGAACAAATGAACAAATGAATAAATGAACAAATGAACAAATGAACAAATAAACAAATGAACAAATGAACAAATGTACAAATGAACAAATGAACAATTGAACAAATGAACAAATGAACAAATGAACAAATGAACAAATGAACAAATGAACAAATGAACAAATGAACAAATGAACAAATGAACAAATGAACAAATGAACAAAAGAACAAATGAACAAACGAACAAACGAACAAATGAACAAATGAACAAATGATCAAATGAACAAATGAACAAACAAACAAACGAACAAATGAACAAATGAACAAATGAACAAATGAACAAACGAAAAAGCGAACAAACGAACAAAGGAACCAAATGAACAAGTGAACAAAGAAACAAATGAACCAATGAACAAAGGAACAAATGAACAAACGAACAAATGGACAAATGAACAAATGAACAAATGAACAAATGAACAAATGAACCATTGAACGAATGAACATATGAACAAATGAACAAATGAACAAATGAACAAATGAACAAATGAACAAATGAACAAATGAACAAATGAACAAATGAACAAATGAACAAATGAACAAATGAACAAGTGAACCATTGAACTAATGAACAAATGAACAAATGAACAAATGAACAAATAAACAAATGAACAAACGAACAAACGAACAAATGAGCAAACGAACAAATGAACAAATGTACAAATGAAAGATTGAACAAATGAACAAATGAACAAATGAACAAATGAACAGATGAACAAATGAACAAATGAACAAATGGACAAATAAACAAATGAACAAATGAACAATTGAACAAATGAACAAATGAAACATTGAACGAATGAACAAATGAACAAATGAACACATGAACAAATGAACAAATGAACAAATGAACAAATGAACAAACGAACAAACGAAAAAGCGAACAAACGAACAAAGGAACAAAATGAACAAGTGAAAAAAGAAACAAATGAACCAATGAACAAAGGAACAAATGAACAAACGAACAAATGGACAAATGAACAAATGAACAAATGAACAAATGAACAAATGAACAAATGAACAAATGTACAAATGAGCAGATGAACAATTGAACAAATGAACAAATGAACAAATGAACAAATGAACAAATGAACAAATGAACGAATGAACAAATGAACAAATGAACAAATGAACAAATGAACAAATGAACAAATGAACAAATGAACAAATGAACAAATGAACAAATGAACAAATGAACAAATGAACAAATGAACAAATGAACAAATGAACAAATGAACAAATGAACAAATGCACAAATGAAGAAATGAACAGATGAACAAATGAACAAATGAACAAATGGACAAATGAACAAATGAACGAATGAATGAATGAACGAATGAACGAATGAACGAATGAACGAATGAACGAATGAACGAATGAACAAATGAAGAAATGAACAAATGAACAGATGAACAAATGAACAAATGAACAAATGGACAAATGAACAAATGAACAAATGAACAAATGAATAAATGAACAAATGAACAAATGAACAAATGAACAAATGAACAAATGAACAAATGTACAAATGAACAAATGAACAATTGAACAAATGAACAAATGAACAAATGAACAAATGAACAAATGAACAAATGAACAAATGAACAAATGAACAAATGAATAAATGAACAAATGAACAAGAGAACAAATGAACAAACGAACAAACGAACAAATGAACAAATGAACAAATGATCAAATGAACAAATGAACAAACGAACAAACGAACAAATGAACAAATGAACAAATGAACAAATAAACAAATGAACAAACGAACAAAGGAACAAATGAACAAACGAACAAATGGACAAATGAACAAATGAATCAATGAACAGATGAACAATCGAACAAATAAACAAATGAACAATTTGCAAAATGTACAAATCTACAAATGAACAAATGAACAAACGAACAAACGAACAAATGAAGAAATGAACAAATGAACAAATCAAGAACTGAACAAATGAACAAATGAACAAATGAACAAATGAACAAATGAACAAATGTACAAATGAACAAATGACCAAATGAACAAATGTACAAATGAACAAATGAACAAATGAACAGATGAACAAAAGACCAAATGAACAAATGAACAAATGAACACATGAACAAATGAACAAATGAACCAATGAACAAATGAACAAATGAACAAATGAACAAATGTAAAAGTGAACAAGTGAACAAATGAAGCAACTAACAAGTGAACAAATGAACAAATGATCAAATGAACAAATGAACGAATGAATGAATGAACGAATGGACGAATGTACGAATGAACGAATGAACAAATGAACAAATGAACAAATGAACAGATGAACAAATGAACAAATGAACAAATGGACAAATGAACAAATGAACAAATGAACAGATGAACAAATGAACAAATGAACAAATGGACAAATGAACAAATGAACAAATGAACAAATGAACAATTGAACAAATGAACAAATGAACCATTGAACGAATGAACAAATGAACAAATGAACACATGAACAAATGAACAAATGTACCAATGAACAAATGAACAAATGAACAGATGCACAAATGTACAAATGAACAAATGAACAAATGAACAAATGAACAAACTAACGAATGGACAAATGAACAAATGAACAAGTGAACAGATGCACAAATGTACAAATGAACATATGAGCAAATGAACAAATGCACAAATGTACAAATGAACAAATGAACAATTGAACAAATGAACAAATGAACAAATGAATAAGTTGAGAAATGAACAAACAATAAAATGAACATATGAACAACTGATCAAATGAACAAATGAACAAGTTGACAAACGAACAAATGAACAACTCAAGAAATGAAGAATTGAAGAAATGAACAAATCCAAAAATGGATCAACTAACATATGAACAAATTAATAAATGAACAAGTTAAGAAATGAACAAATAAACAAGATGAGAAATGAACAAATGAACAAATGAACAAATGAACAAATGAACAAATGAACAAATGAACAAATGAACAAATGAACAAATGAACAAATGAACAAATGAACAAACGAACAAACGAACAAATGAACAAATGAACAAATGATCAAATGAACAAATGAACAAATGAACAAGTGAAAGATTGAACAAATGAACAAATGAACAAATGAACAAACGAACAAAGGAACAAATGAACAAACGAACAAATGGACAAATGAACAAATGAATCAATGAACAGATGAACAATCGAACAAATGAACAAATGAACAAATGTACAAATGAACAAATGAACAGATGAACAAATGAACAAATGAACAAACGGACAATTGAACAAATGAACAAATGAACAAATGAACAATTGAACAAATGAACCATTGAACGAATGAACAAATGAACAAATGAACAAATGAACAAATGAACAAATGAACAAATGAACAAATGGACAAATGAACAAATGAACAAATGAACAAATGAACAAATGAACAAATGAAAAAATGAACAAATGAACAAATGAACAAATGAACAAATGTACAAATGAACAAATGAACAGATGAACAAATGAACAAATGAACAAATGAACAAATGTACAAATGAACAAATGAACAGATGAACAAATGAACAAATGAACAAACGGACAATTGAACAAATGAACAAATGAACAAATGAACAATTGAACAAATGAACCATTGAACGAATGAACAAATGAACAAATGAACAAATGAACAAATGAACAAATGAACAAATGAACAAATGAACAAATGGACAAATGAACAAATGAACAAATGAACAAATGAACAAATGAACAAATGAAAAAATGAACAAATGAACAAATGAACAAATGAACAAATGAACAAATGAACAAATGAACAAATGAACAAATGAACAAATGAACAAATGAACAAATGAACAAATGAACAAATGAACAAATGAACAAATGAACAAATGAACAAATGAACAAATGAACAAATGAACAAATGAACAAATGAACAAATGAACCAATGAACAAATGAACAAATGAACAAATGAACAAATGTAAAAGTGAACAAATGAAGCAACTAACAAATGAACAAATGAACAAATGATCAAATGAACAAATGAACGAATGAATGAATGAACGAATGGACGAATTTACGAATGAACGAATGAACGAATGAACAAATGAACAAATGAACAAATGAACAGATGAACAAATGAACAAATGAACACATGGACAAATGAACAAATGAACAAATGAACAAATGAACAAATGAAAGATTGAACGAATGAACAAATGAACAAATGAACAAACGAAAAAAGGAACAAATGAACAAACGAACAAATGGACAAATGAACAAATGAATCAATGAACAGATGAACAATCGAACAAATAAACAAATGAACAATTTGGAAAATGTACAAATCTACAAATGAACAAATGAACAAATGAACAAATGAACAAATGAACAAATGTACAAATGAACAAATGAACAGATGAACAAATGAACAAATGAACAAATGGACAATTGAACAAATGAATAAATGAACAAATGAACAATTGAACAAATGAACCATTGAACGAATGAACAAATGAACAAATGAACAAATGAACAAATGAACAAATGAACAAATGAACAAATGAACCAATGAACAAATGAACAAATGAACAAATGAACAAATGAACAAATGAAAAAATGAACAAATGAACAAATGAACAAATGAACAAATGAACAAATGAACAAATGAACAAATGAACAAATGAACAAATGAACAAATGAACAAATGAACAAATGAACAAATGAACAAATGAACAAATGAACAAATGAACAAATGAACAAATGAACAAATGAACAAATGAACAAATGAACAAATGAACGAATGAACAAATGAACGAATGAACAAATGAACAAATGAACAAATGAACAAATGAACAAATGAACAAATGAACAAATGAACAAATGAACAAATGAACAAATGAACAAATGAACAAATGAACAAATGAACAAATGAACAAATGAACAAATGAACAAATGAACAAATGAACCAATGAACAAATGAACAAATGAACAAATGAACAAATGAACAAATGAAAAAATGAACAAATGAACAAATGAACAAATGAACAAATGAACAAATGAACAAATGAATAAATGAACAAATGAACAAATGAACAAATGAACAAACGAAAATGCGAACAAACGAACAAAGGAACAAAATGAACAAGTGAACAAAGAAACAAATGAACCAATGAACAAAGAAACAAATGAACAAACGAACAAATGGACAAATGAACAAATGAACAAATGAACAAATGAACCATTGAACGAATGAACATATGAACAAATGAACAAATGAACAAATGAACAAATGAACAAATGAACAAATGAACAAATGAACAAATGAACAAATGAACAAATGAACCAGTGAAATAATGAACAAATGAACAAATGAACAAATGAACAAATAAACAAATGAACAAACGAACAAACGAACAAATGAGCAAACGAACAAATGAACAAATGTACAAATGAAAGATTGAACAAATGAACAAATGAACAAATGAACAAATGAACAAACGAACAAAGGAACAAATGAACAAACGAACAAATGGACAAATGAACAAATGAATCAATGAACAGATGAACAATCGAACCAATAAACAAATGAACAATTTGAAAAATGTACAAATCTACAAATGAACAAATGAACAAATGAACAAATGAACAGATGAACAAATGAACAAATGAACAAATAAACAAATGAACAAACGAACAAACGAACAAATGAGCAAACGAACAAATGAACAAATGAACAAATGAACAAATGAACAAATGAACAAATGAACAAATGAACAAACGAACAAATGAACAAATGAACAAATGAACAAATGAACAAATGAACAAATGTACAAATGAACAGATGAACAATTGAACAAATGAACAAATGAACAAATGAACAAATGAACAAATGAACAAATGTACAAATGAACAGATGAACAATTGAACAAATGAACAAATGAACAAATGAACAAATGAACAAATGAACAAATGAACAAATGAACAAATGAATAAGTTGAGAAATGAACAAACAATAACATGAACATATGAACAACTGGTCAAAAGAACAAATGAACAAGTTGACAAACGAACAAATGAACAACTCAAGAAATGAAGAATTGAAGAAATGAACAAATCCAAAAATGGATCAATTAACATATGAACAAATTAATAAATGAACAAGTTAAGAAATGAACAAATAAACAAGATGAGAAATGAACAAACGATCAAATGGACAAATGAACAAATGAATCAATGAACAGATGAACAATCGAACAAATAAACAAATGAACAATTTGAAAAATGTACAAATCTACAAATGAACAAATGAACAAATGTACAAATGAACAGATGAACAATTGAACAAATGAACAAATGAACAAATGAACAAATGAACAAATGAACAAATGAACAAATGAACAAATGAACAAATGAACAAATGAACAAATGAACAAATGAACAAATGAACAAATGAACAAATGAACAAATGAACAAATGAACAAATGGACAAATGAACAAATGAACAAATGAACAAATGAACAAATGGACAAATGAACAAATGAACGAATGAATGAATGAACGAATGAACGAATGAACGAATGAACGAATGAACGAATGAACGAATGAACGAATGAACGAATGAACAAATGAAGAAATGAACAAATGAACAGATGAATAAATGAACAAATGAACAAAGGGACAAATGAACAAATGAACAAATGAACAAATGAATAAATGAACAAATGAACAAATGAACAAATGAACAAATGAACAAATGAACAAATGTACAAATGTACAAATGAACAATTGAACAAATGAACAAATGAACGAATGAACAAATGAACAAATGAACAAATGAACAAATGAACAAATGAACAAAAGAACAAATGAACAAACGAACAAACGAACAAATGAGCAAACGAACAAATGAACAAATGAACAAATGAACAAATGAACAAATGAACAAATGAACAAATGAACAAACGAACAAATGAACAAATGAACAAATGAACAAATGTACAAATGAACAGATGAACAATTGAACAAATGAACAAATGAACAAATGAACAAATGAACAAATGAACAAATGAACAAATGTACAAATGAACAGATGAACAATTGAACAAATGAACAAATGAACAAATGAACAAATGAACAAATGAATAAGTTGAGAAATGAACAAACAATAAAATGAACATATGAACAACTGGTCAAAAGAACAAATGAACAAGTTGACAAACGAACAAATGAACAACTCAAGAAATGAAGAATTGAAGAAAAGAACAAATCCAAAAATGGATCAATTAACATATGAACAAATTAATAAATGAACAAGTTAAGAAATGAACAAATAAACAAGATGAGAAATGAACAAACGATCAAATGGACAAATGAACAAATGAATCAATGAACAGATGAACAATCGAACAAATAAACAAATGAACAATTTGAAAAATGTACAAATCTACAAATGAACAAATGAACAAATGTACAAATGAACAGATGAACAATTGAACAAATGAACAAATGAACAAATGAACAAATGAACAAATGAACAAATGAACAAATGAACAAATGAACAAATGAACAAATGAACAAATGAACAAATGAACAAATGAACAAATGAACAAATGAACAAATGAACAAATGAACAAATGAACAAATGAACAAATGAACAAATGAACAAATGAACAAATGAACAAATGAACAAATGGACAAATGAACAAATGAACAAATGAACAAATGAACGAATGGACAAATGAACAAATGAACGAATGAATGAATGAACGAATGAACGAATGAACGAATGAACGAATGAACGAATGAACGAATGAACGAATGAACGAATGAACAAATGAAGAAATGAACAAATGAACAGATGAACAAATGAACAAATGAACAAATGGACAAATGAACAAATGAACAAATGAACAAATGAATAAATGAACAAATGAACAAATGAACAAATAAACAAATGAACAAATGAACAAATGTACAAATGAACAAATGAACAATTGAACAAATGAACAAATGAACAAATGAACAAATGAACAAATGAACAAATGAACAAATGAACAAATGAACAAATGAACAAATGAACAAAAGAACAAATGAACAAACGAACAAACGAACAAATGAACAAATGAACAAATGATCAAATGAACAAATGAACAAACAAACAAACGAACAAATGAACAAATGAACAAATGAACAAATGAACAAACGAAAAAGCGAACAAACGAACAAAGGAACCAAATGAACAAGTGAACAAAGAAACAAATGAACCAATGAACAAAGGAACAAATTAACAAACGAACAAATGGACAAATGAACAAATGAACAAATGAACAAATGAACAAATGAACCATTGAACGAATGAACATATGAACAAATGAACAAATGAACAAATGAACAAATGAACAAATGAACAAATGAACAAATGAACAAATGAACAAATGAACAAATGAACCATTGAACTAATGAACAAATGAACAAATGAACAAATGAACAAATAAACAAATGAACAAACGAACAAACGAACAAATGAACAAATGTACAAATGAAAGATTGAACAAATGAACAAATGAACAAATGAACAAATGAACAGATGAACAAATGAACAAATGAACAAATGGACAAATAAACAAATGAACAAATGAACAATTGAACAAATGAACAAATGAAACATTGAACGAATGAACAAATGAACAAATGAACACATGAACAAATGAACAAATGAACTAATGAACAAATGAACAAACGAACAAACGAAAAAGCGAACAAACGAACAAAGGAACAAAATGAACAAGTGAAAAAAGAAACAAATGAACCAATGAACAAAGGAACAAATGAACAAACGAACAAATGGACAAATGAACAAATGAACAAATGAACAAATGAACAAATGAACAAATGTACAAATGAGCAGATGAACAATTGAACAAATGAACAAATGAACAAATGAACAAATGAACAAATGAACAAATGAACGAATGAACAAATGAACAAATGAACAAATGAACAAATGAACAAATGAACAAATGAACAAATGAACAAATGAACAAATGAACAAATGAACAAATGAACAAATGAACAAATGAACAAATGAACAAATGAACAAATGAACAAATGAACAAATGAACAAATGCACAAATGAAGAAATGAACAGATGAACAAATGAACAAATGAACAAATGGACAAATGAACAAATGAACGAATGAATGAATGAACGAATGAACGAATGAACGAATGAACGAATGAACGAATGAACAAATGAAGAAATGAACAAATGAACAGATGAACAAATGAACAAATGAACAAATGGACAAATGAACAAATGAACAAATGAACAAATGAATAAATGAACAAATGAACAAATGAACAAATGAACAAATGAACAAATGAACAAATGTACAAATGAACAAATGAACAATTGAACAAATGAACAAATGAACAAATGAACAAATGAACAAATGAACAAATGAACAAATGAACAAATGAACAAATGAACAAATGAATAAATGAACAAATGAACAAGAGAACAAATGAACAAACGAACAAACGAACAAATGAACAAATGAACAAATGATCAAATGAACAAATGAACAAACGAACAAACGAACAAATGAACAAATGAACAAATGAACAAATAAACAAATGAACAAACGAACAAAGGAACAAATGAACAAACGAACAAATGGACAAATGAACAAATGAATCAATGAACAGATGAACAATCGAACAAATAAACAAATGAACAATTTGCAAAATGTACAAATCTACAAATGAACAAATGAACAAACGAACAAACGAACAAATGAAGAAATGAACAAATGAACAAATGAAGAACTGAACAAATGAACAAATGAACAAATGAACAAATGAACAAATGAACAAATGTACAAATGAACAAATGAACAAATGAACAAATGTACAAATGAACAAATGAACAAATGAACAGATGAACAAAAGACCAAATGAACAAATGAACAAATGAACACATGAACAAATGAACAAATGAACCAATGAACAAATGAACAAATGAACAAATGAACAAATGTAAAAGTGAACAAGTGAACAAATGAAGCAACTAACAAGTGAACAAATGAACAAATGATCAAATGAACAAATGAACGAATGAATGAATGAACGAATGGACGAATGTACGAATGAACGAATGAACAAATGAACAAATGAACAAATGAACAGATGAACAAATGAACAAATGAACAAATGGACAAATGAACAAATGAACAAATGTACAAATGAACAAATGAACAAATGTACAAATGAACAAATAAACAAATGAACAAACGAACAAATGAACAAACGAAAAAAGGAACAAATGAACAAATGGACAAATGAACAAATGAATCAATGAACAGATGAACAATCGAACAAATAAACAAATGAACAATTTGAAAAATGTACAAATCTACAAATGAACAAATGAACAAATGAACAAATGAACAAATGAACAAATGAACAAATGAACAAATGAACAGATGAACAAATGAACAAATGAACAAATGGACAAATGAACAAATGAACAAATGAACAAATGAACAATTGAACAAATGAACAAATGAACCATTGAACGAATGAACAAATGAACAAATGAACACATGAACAAATGAACAAATGTACCAATGAACAAATGAACAAATGAACAGATGCACAAATGTACAAATGAACAAATGAACAAATGAACAAATGAACAAACTAACGAATGGACAAATGAACAAATGAACAAGTGAACAGATGCACAAATGTACAAATGAACATATGAGCAAATGAACAAATGCACAAATGTACAAATGAACAAATGAACAATTGAACAAATGAACAAATGAACAAATGAATAAGTTGAGAAATGAACAAACAATAAAATGAACATATGAACAACTGATCAAATGAACAAATGAACAAGTTGACAAACGAACAAATGAACAACTCAAGAAATGAAGAATTGAAGAAATGAACAAATCCAAAAATGGATCAACTAACATATGAACAAATTAATAAATGAACAAGTTAAGAAATGAACAAATAAACAAGATGAGAAATGAACAAATGAACAAATGAACAAATGAACAAATGAACAAATGAACAAATGAACAAATGAACAAATGAACAAATGAACAAATGAACAAATGAACAAATGAACAAATGAACAAATGAATAAAAGAACAAATGAACAAACGAACAAACGAACAAACGAACAAATGAACAAATGAACAAATGATCAAATGAACAAATGAACAAATGAACAAGTGAAAGATTGAACAAATGAACAAATGAACAAATGAACAAACGAACAAAGGAACAAATGAACAAACGAACAAATGGACAAATGAACAAATGAATCAATGAACAGATGAACAATCGAACAAATGAACAAATGAACAAATGTACAAATGAACAAATGAACAGATGAACAAATGAACAAATGAACAAACGGACAATTGAACAAATGAACAAATGAACAAATGAACAATTGAACAAATGAACCATTGAACGAATGAACAAATGAACAAATGAACAAATGAACAAATGAACAAATGAACAAATGAACAAATGGACAAATGAACAAATGAACAAATGAACAAATGAACAAATGAAAAAATGAACAAATGAACAAATGAACAAATGAACAAATGTACAAATGAACAAATGAACAGATGAACAAATGAACAAATGAACAAATGAACAAATGTACAAATGAACAAATGAACAGATGAACAAATGAACAAATGAACAAATGAACAAATGTACAAATGAACAAATGAACAGATGAACAAATGAACAAATGAACAAACGGACAATTGAACAAATGAACAAATGAACAAATGAACAATTGAACAAATGAACCATTGA
This sequence comes from Megalopta genalis, assembly GCF_051020955.1. Classification (NCBI taxonomy): domain Eukaryota; kingdom Metazoa; phylum Arthropoda; class Insecta; order Hymenoptera; family Halictidae; genus Megalopta; species Megalopta genalis. Next base: position 2,825,297 of record NW_027476095.1, read on the forward strand.
ACGAATGAACAAATGAACAAATGAACAAATGAACAAATGAACAAATGAACAAATGAACAAATGAACAAATGGACAAATGAACAAATGAACAAATGAACAAATGAACAAATGAACAAATGAAAAAATGAACAAATGAACAAATGAACAAATGAACAAATGAACAAATGAACAAATGAACAAATGAACAAATGAACAAATGAACAAATGAACAAATGAACAAATGAACAAATGAACAAATGAACAAATGAACAAATGAACAAATGAACAAATGAACAAATGAACAAATGAACAAATGAACAAATGAACAAATGAACAAATGAACCAATGAACAAATGAACAAATGAACAAATGAACAAATGTAAAAGTGAACAAATGAAGCAACTAACAAATGAACAAATGAACAAATGATCAAATGAACAAATGAACGAATGAATGAATGAACGAATGGACGAATTTACGAATGAACGAATGAACAAATGAACAAATGAACAAATGAACAGATGAACAAATGAACAAATGAACACATGGACAAATGAACAAATGAACAAATGAACAAATGAACAAATGAAAGATTGAACGAATGAACAAATGAACAAATGAACAAACGAAAAAAGGAACAAATGAACAAACGAACAAATGGACAAATGAACAAATGAATCAATGAACAGATGAACAATCGAACAAATAAACAAATGAACAATTTGGAAAATGTACAAATCTACAAATGAACAAATGAACAAATGAACAAATGTACAAATGAACAAATGAACAGATGAACAAATGAACAAATGAACAAATGGACAATTGAACAAATGAATAAATGAACAAATGAACAATTGAACAAATGAACCATTGAACGAATGAACAAATGAACAAATGAACAAATGAACAAATGAACAAATGAACAAATGAACAAATGAACCAATGAACAAATGAACAAATGAACAAATGAACAAATGAACAAATGAAAAAATGAACAAATGAACAAATGAACAAATGAACAAATGAACAAATGAACAAATGAACAAATGAACAAATGAACAAATGAACAAATGAACAAATGAACAAATGAACAAATGAACAAATGAACAAATGAACAAATGAACAAATGAACAAATGAACAAATGAACAAATGAACAAATGAACAAATGAACAAATGAACAAATGAACGAATGAACAAATGAACGAATGAACAAATGAACAAATGAACAAATGAACAAATGAACAAATGAACAAATGAACAAATGAACAAATGAACAAATAAACAAATGAACAAATGAACAAATGAACAAATGAACAAATGAACAAATGAACAAATGAACAAATGAACAAATGAACCAATGAACAAATGAACAAATGAACAAATGAACAAATGAACAAATGAAAAAATGAACAAATGAACAAATGAACAAATGAACAAATGAACAAATGAACAAATGAACAAACGAACAAACGAACAAAGGAACAAAATGAACAAGTGAACAAATGAACAAATGAACAAATGAGCGAGTAGACAAATGAACAAATGAACAAACGAACGAATGAACGAATGAACAAATGAACACATGAACACATGAACAAATGAACAAATGAACAAATGAACAAATGAACAAATGAACAAATGAACAAATGAAGAAATGAACAAATGAACAAATGAACAAATGAACAAATGAACACATGAACAAATGAACAAATGAACAAATGAACAAATGAACAAATGAACAAATGAACAAATGAACAAATGAACAAATGAACAAATGTACAAATGAACAAATAAACAAATGAACAAACGAACAAATGAACAAGTTAAAAATGAAGAAATGAAGAATTGAAGAAATGAACAAATGAACGAATGAACAAATGAACAAATGAACAAATGAACAAATGAACAAATGAACAAATGAACAAATGAACAAATGAACAAATGAACAAATGAACAAATGAACAAATGAACAAATGAACAAATGAACAAATGTACAAATGAACAAAAGAACAAATGAACAAACGAACAAACGAACAAACGAACAAATGAACAAATGAACAAATGATCAAATGAACAAATGAACAAATGAACAAGTGAAAGATTGAACAAATGAACAAATGAACAAATGATCAAATGAACAAATGAACAAATGAACAAGTGAAAGATTGAACAAATGAACAAATGAACAAATGAACAAACGAACAAAGGAACAAATGAAAAAACGAACAAATGGACAAATGAACAAATGAATCAATGAACAGATGAACAATCGAACAAATAAACAAATGAACAATTTGAAAAATATACAAATCTACAAATGAACAAATGAACAAACGAACAAACGAACAAATGAACAAATGAATAAATGAACAAATGAAGAACTGAAAAAATGAACAAATGAACAAATGAACAAATGAACAAATGAACAAATGAACAAATGAACAAATGAACAAATGAACAAATGAACAAATGAACAAATGAACAAATGAACAAATGAACAAATGAACAAATGAACAAATGAACAAATGAACAAAAGAACAAATGAACAAACGAACAAACGAACAAAAGAACAAATGAACAAATGAACAAATGATCAAATGAACAAATGAAGAACTGAACAAATGAACAAATGAACAAATGAACAAATGAACAAATGTCCAAATGAACAAATGAACAAATGAACCAATGAACAAATGAACAAATGAACAAATGAACAAATGTACAAATGAACAAATAAACAAATGAAGCAACTAACAAATGAACAAATGATCAAATGAACAAATGAACGAATGAACAAATGAACAAACTAACGAATGGACAAATGAACAAATGAACAAGTGAACAGATGCACAAATGTACAAATGAACAAATGAACAAATGAACAAATGAACAAATGAACAAATGAACAAATGAACAAACTAACGAATGGACAAATGAACAAATGAACAAGTGAACAGATGCACAAATGTACAAATGAACAAATGAACAAATGAACAAATGAAGAAATGAACAAATGAACAAATGTACAAATGAACAAATAAACAAATGAACAAACGAACAAATGAACAAGTTAAAAATGAAGAAATGAAGAATTGAAGAAATGAAGAAATGAATGAATGAACAAATGAATAAATGAACCAATGAACAAATGAACAAATGAACAAATGAACAAATGAACAAATGAACAAATGAACAAATGAACAAATGAACAAATGATCAAATGAAAAAATGAACAAATGAACAAATGAACAAATGAACAAATGAACAAATGAACAAATGAACAAATGAACAATTGAACAAATGAACAAATGAACAAATGAACAAATGAACAAATGAACAAATGAACAAATGAACAAATGAACAAATGAACAAATGAACAAATGAACAAATGCACAAATGAACAAATGAACAGATGAACAAATGAACAAATGGACAAATGAACAAATGAACGAATGAATGAATGAACGAATGAACGAATGAACGAATGAACGAATGAACGAATGAACGAATGAACGAATGAACGAATGAACAAATGAAGAAATGAACAAATGAACAGATGAACAAATGAACAAATGAACAAATGGACATATGAAGAAATGAACAAATGAACAAATGAATAAATGAACAAATGAACAAATGAACAAATGAACCAATGAACAAATGAACAAATGAACAATTGAACAAACGAACAAATGAACAAATGAACAAATGAACAAATGAACAAATGAACAAATGAACAAATGAACAAATGAACAAATGAACAAATGAAGAAATGAACAAATGTACAAATGAACAAATGTACAAATGAACAAATGAACCATTGAACGAATGAACAAATGAACAAATGAACAAATGAACAAATGAACAAATGAACAAATGAACAAATGAACAAATGAACAAAATGAACAAGTGAACAAATGAACAAATGAACAAATGAACAAATGAACAAATGAACAAAATGAACAAGTGAACAAATGAACAAATGAACCAATGAACAAAGGAACAAATGAACAAACGAACAAACGAACAAATGGACAAATGAACAAATGAACAAATGAACAAATGAACAAATGAACAAATGAACCATTGAACGAAAGAACAAATGAACAAATGAACAAATGAACAAATGAACAAATGAACAAATGAACAAATGAACCATTGAACGAATGAACAAATGAACAAATGAACAAATGAACAAATGAACAAACGAAGAAACGAACAAATGAACAAATGAACAAATGAACAAATGAACAAATGAACAAATGAACAAATGAACAAATGAACAAATGAACAAATGAACAAATGTACAAATGTACAAATGAACAAATGAACAATTGAACAAATGAACAAATGAACAAATGAACAAATGAACAAATGAACAAATGAAGAAATGAACAAATGAACAAATGTACAAATGAACAAATAAACAAATGAACAAACGAACAAATGAACAAGTTAAAAATGAAGAAATGAAGAATTGAAGAAATGAAGAAATGAATGAATGAACAAATGAATAAATGAACCAATGAACAAATGAACAAATGAACAAATGAACAAATGAACAAATGAACAAATGAACAAATGAACAAATGAACAAATGATCAAATGAAAAAATGAACAAATGAACAAATGAACAAATGAACAAATGAACAAATGAACAAATGAACAATTGAACAAATGAACAAATGAACAAATGAACAAATGAACAAATGAACAAATGAACAAATGAACAAATGAACAAATGAACAAATGAACAAATGAACAAATGCACAAATGAACAAATGAACAGATGAACAAATGAACAAATGGACAAATGAACAAATGAACGAATGAATGAATGAACGAATGAACGAATGAACGAATGAACGAATGAACGAATGAACGAATGAACGAATGAACGAATGAACAAATGAAGAAATGAACAAATGAACAGATGAACAAATGAACAAATGAACAAATGGACATATGAAGAAATGAACAAATGAACAAATGAATAAATGAACAAATGAACAAATGAACAAATGAACCAATGAACAAATGAACAAATGAACAATTGAACAAACGAACAAATGAACAAATGAACAAATGAACAAATGAACAAATGAACAAATGAACAAATGAACAAATGAAGAAATGAACAAATGTACAAATGAACAAATGTACAAATGAACAAATGAACCATTGAACGAATGAACAAATGAACAAATGAACAAATGAACAAATGAACAAATGAACAAATGAACAAATGAACAAAATGAACAAGTGAACAAATGAACAAATGAACAAATGAACAAATGAACAAATGAACAAAATGAACAAGTGAACAAATGAACAAATGAACCAATGAACAAAGGAACAAATGAACAAACGAACAAACGAACAAATGGACAAATGAACAAATGAACAAATGAACAAATGAACAAATGAACAAATGAACAAATGAACCATTGAACGAAAGAACAAATGAACAAATGAACAAATGAACAAATGAACAAATGAACAAATGAACAAATGAACCATTGAACGAATGAACAAATGAACAAATGAACAAATGAACAAATGAACAAACGAAGAAACGAACAAATGAACAAATGAACAAATGAACAAATGAACAAATGAACAAATGAACAAATGAACAAATGAACAAATGAACAAATGAACAAATGAACAATTGAACAAATGAACAAATGAACAAATGAACAAATGAACAAATGAACGAATGAACAAATGAACAAATGAACAAATGAACAAATGAACAAATGAACAAATGAACAAATGAACAAATGAACAAATGAACAAATGAACAAATGAACAAATGAACAAATGAACAAATGAACAAATGAACAAATGAACAAATGAACAAATGAACAAATGAACAAATGAACAAATGAACAAATGAACAAATGAACAAATGAACAAATGAACAAATGAACAAATGAACAAATGAACAAATGAACAAATGAACAAATGAACAAATGAACAAATGAACAAATGAACAAATGAACAAATGAACAAATGAACAATTGAACAAATGAACAAATGAACCATTGAACGAATGAACAAATGAACAAATGTACACATGAACAAATGAACAAATGAACAAATGAACAAATGAACAAATGTCCAAATGAACAAATGAACAAATGAACAGATGAACAATTGAACAAATGAACAAATGAAGAAATGAACAAATGAACAAATGAACAAATGAACAAATGAACAAATGAACACATGAACAAATGAACAAATGAACAAACGAACAAACGAACAAACGAACAAACGAACAAACGAACAAAGGAACAAAATGAACAAGTGAACAAATGAACAAATGATCGAATGAACAAATGAACCAATGAACAAATGAGCGAGTAGACAAATGAACAAATGAACAAATGAACAAATGAACAAATGAACAAATGAACAAATGAAACATTGAACAAATGAACAAATGAACAAATGAACAAATGAACAAACGAACAAAGGAACAAATGAACAAACGAACAAATGAACAAATGAACAAATGAACAAATGAATAAGTTGAGAAATGAACAAACAATAAAATGAACATATGAACAACTGATCAAATGAACAAATGAACAAGTTGACAAACGAACAAATGAACAACTCAAGAAATGAAGAATTGAAGAAATGAACAAATCCAAAAATGGATCAATTAACATATGAACAAATTAATAAATGAACAAGTTAAGAAATGAACAAATAAACAAGATGAGAGATGAACAAATGAACAAATGAACAAATGAACAAATGAACAAATGAACAAATGAACAAATGAAAGATTGAACAAATGAACAAATGAACAAACGAAAAAAGGAACAAATGAACAAACGAACAAATGGACAAATGGACAAATGAATCAATGAACAGATGAACAATCGAACAAATAAACAAATGAACAATTTGAAAAATGTACAAATCTACAAATGAACAAATGAACAAATGAACAAATGAACAAATGAACAAATGAACAAATGAACAAATTAACAGATGAACAAATGAACAAATGAACAAATGGACAAATGAACAAATGAACAAATGAACAAATGAACAATTGAACAAATGAACAAATGAACCATTGAACGAATGAACAAAAGAACAAATGAACAAATGATCCAATGAACAAAGAAACAAATGAACAAACGAACAAATGAACAAACTAACGAATGGACAAATGAACAAATGAACAAGTGAACAGATGCACAAATGTACAAATGAACAAATGAACAAATGAACAAATGAACAAATGAACAAATGAACACATGAACAAATGAACCATTGTACGAATGAACAAATGAACAAATGAACACATGAACAAATGAACACATGAACAAATGAACAAACGAATAAACGAACAAACGAACAAACGAACAAACGAACAAAGGAACAAAATGAACAAGTGAACAAATGAACAAATGAACAAATGAGCGAGTAGACAAATGAACAAATGAACAAACGAACGAATGAACGAATGAACAAATGAACACATGAACAAATGAACAAATGAAAAAATGAACCATTGAACGAATGAACAAATGAACAAATGAACAAATGAACAAATGAACAAATGAACAAATGAACAAATGAACAAATGAACAAATGAACAAATGAACAAATGAACAAATGAACAAATGAACAAATGAACAAATGAACAAATGAACAAATGAACAAATGAAGAAATGAACTAATGAACAAATGAACAAATGAACAAATGAACAAATGAACAAGTGAACAAATGAACAAATGAACAAATGAGCGAGTAGACAAATGAACAAATGAACAAACGAACGAATGAACGAATGAACAAATGAACACATGAACAAATGAACAAATGAAAAAATGAACCATTGAACGAATGAACAAATGAACAAATGAACAAATGAACAAATGAACAAATGAACAAATGAACAAATGAACAAATGAACAAATGAACAAATGAACAAATGAACAAATGAACAAATGAACAAATGAACAAATGAACAAATGAACAAATGTCCAAATGAACAAATGAACAAATGAACAGATGAACAATTAAACAAATGAACAAATGAACAATTGAACAAATGAACAAATGAAGAAATGATCAAATGAACAAATGAACAAATGAACAAATGAACAAATGAACACATGAACATATGAACAAATGAACAATCGAACAAACGAACAAACGAACAAAGGAACAAAATGAACAAGTGAACAAATGAACAAATGATCAAATGAACAAATGAACCAATGAACAAATGAGCGAGTAGACAAATGAACAAATGAACAAATGAACAAATGAACAAATGAACAAATGAACAAATGAACAAATGAACAAACTAACGAATGGACAAATGAACAAATGAACAAGTGAACAGATGCACAAATGTACAAATGATCAAATGAACAAATGAACAAATGAACAAATGAACAAATGAACAAATGTACAAAAGAACAAATAAACAAATAAACAAATGAACAAACGAACAAATGAACAAGTTAAAAATGAAGAAATGAAGAATTGAAGAAATGAACAAATGAATGAATGAACAAATGAATAAATGAACCAATGAACAAATGAACAAATGAACCAATGAACAAATGAACAAATGAACAAATGAACAAATGTAAAAGTGAACAAATGAAGCAACTAACAAATGAACAAATGAACAAATGATCAAATGAACAAATGAACGAATGAATGAATGAACGAATGGACGAATTTACGAATGAACGAATGAACAAATGAACAAATGAACAGATGAACAAATGAACAAATGAACACATGGGCAAATGAACAAATGAACAAATGACCAAATGAACAAATGAAAGATTGAACGAATGAACAAATGAACAAATGAACAAACGAAAAAAGGAACAAATGAACAAACGAACAAATGGACAAATGAACAAATGAATCAATGAACAGATGAACAATCGAACAAATAAACAAATGAACAATTTGGAAAATGTACAAATCTACAAATGAACAAATGAACAAATGAACAAATGAACAAATGAACAAATGTACAAATGAACAAATGAACAAATGAACAGATGAACAAATGAACAAATGAACAAACGGACAATTGAACAAATGAACAAATGAACAAATGAACAAATGAACAAATGAACAAATGAACAAATGAACAAATGAACAAATGAACAAATGAACAAATGAACAAATGAACAAATGAACAAATGGACAAATGAACAAATGAATCAATGAACAGATGAACAATCGAACAAATAAACAAATGAACAATTTGGAAAATGTACAAATCTACAAATGAACAAATGAACAAATGAACAAATGAACAAATGAACAAATGTACAAATGAACAAATGAACAGATGAACAAATGAACAAATGAACAAACGGACAATTGAACAAATGAACAAATGAACAAATGAACAATAGAACAAATGAACCATTGAACGAATGAACAAATGAACAAATGAACAAATGAACCAATGAACAAATGAACAAATGAACAATTGAACAAACGAACAAATGAACCATTGAACGAATGAACAAATGAACAAATGAACAAATGAACAAATGAACAAATGAACAAATGAACAAATGAACAAATGAACAAATGAACAAATGAACAAATGAACAAATGAACAAATGAACAAATGAACAAATGAACAAATGAACAAATGAACAAATGTCCAAATGAACAAATGAACAAATGAACAGATGAACAATTAAACAAATGAACAAATGAACAATTGAACAAATGAACAAATGAAGAAATGATCAAATGAACAAATGAACAAATGAACAAATGAACAAATGAACACATGAACATATGAACAAATGAACAATCGAACAAACGAACAAACGAACAAAGGAACAAAATGAACAAGTGAACAAATGAACAAATGATCAAATGAACAAATGAACCAATGAACAAATGAGCGAGTAGACAAATGAACAAATGAACAAATGAACAAATGAACAAATGAACAAATGAACAAATGAACAAATGAACAAACTAACGAATGGACAAATGAACAAATGAACAAGTGAACAGATGCACAAATGTACAAATGATCAAATGAACAAATGAACAAATGAACAAATGAACAAATGAACAAATGTACAAAAGAACAAATAAACAAATAAACAAATGAACAAACGAACAAATGAACAAGTTAAAAATGAAGAAATGAAGAATTGAAGAAATGAACAAATGAATGAATGAACAAATGAATAAATGAACCAATGAACAAATGAACAAATGAACAAATGAACAAATGAACAAATGAACAAATGAACAAATGAACAAATGAACAAATGAACAAATGAACAAATGAACAAATGAACAAATGAACAAATGAACAAATGTCCAAATGAACAAATGAACAAATGAACAGATGAACAATTAAACAAATGAACAAATGAACAATTGAACAAATGAACAAATGAAGAAATGATCAAATGAACAAATGAACAAATGAACAAATGAACAAATGAACACATGAACATATGAACAAATGAACAATCGAACAAACGAACAAACGAACAAAGGAACAAAATGAACAAGTGAACAAATGAACAAATGATCAAATGAACAAATGAACCAATGAACAAATGAGCGAGTAGACAAATGAACAAATGAACAAATGAACAAATGAACAAATGAACAAATGAACAAATGAACAAATGAACAAACTAACGAATGGACAAATGAACAAATGAACAAGTGAACAGATGCACAAATGTACAAATGATCAAATGAACAAATGAACAAATGAACAAATGAACAAATGAACAAATGTACAAAAGAACAAATAAACAAATAAACAAATGAACAAACGAACAAATGAACAAGTTAAAAATGAAGAAATGAAGAATTGAAGAAATGAACAAATGAATGAATGAACAAATGAATAAATGAACCAATGAACAAATGAACAAATGAACAAATGAACAAATGAACAAATGAACAAATGAACAAATGAACAAATGAACAAATGAACAAATGAACAAATGAACAAATGAACAAATGAACAAATGAACAAATGAACAAATGAACAAATGAACAAATGAACAAATGAACAAATGAACAAATGAACCAATGAACAAATGAACAAATGAACAAATGAACAAATGAACAAATGAACAAATGAACAAATGAACAAATGAACAAATGAACAAATGAACAAATGAACAAATGAACAAATGAACAAATGAACAAATGAACCAATGAACAAATGAACAAATGAACAAATGTAAAAGTGAACAAATGAAGCAACTAACAAATGAACAAATGAACAAATGATCAAATGAACAAATGAACGAATGAATGAATGAACGAATGGACGAATTTACGAATGAACGAATGAACAAATGAACAAATGAACAGATGAACAAATGAACAAATGAACACATGGGCAAATGAACAAATGAACAAATGAACAAATGAACAAATGAAAGATTGAACGAATGAACAAATGAACAAATGAACAAACGAAAAAAGGAACAAATGAACAAACGAACAAATGGACAAATGAACAAATGAATCAATGAACAGATGAACAATCGAACAAATAAACAAATGAACAATTTGGAAAATGTACAAATCTACAAATGAACAAATGAACAAATGAACAAATGAACAAATGAACAAATGTACAAATGAACAAATGAACAGATGAACAAATGAACAAATGAACAAACGGACAATTGAACAAATGAACAAATGAACAAATGAACAAATGAACAAATGAACAAATGAACAAATGAACAAATGAACAAATGAACAAATGAACAAATGAACAAATGAACAAATGGACAAATGAACAAATGAATCAATGAACAGATGAACAATCGAACAAATAAACAAATGAACAATTTGGAAAATGTACAAATCTACAAATGAACAAATGAACAAATGAACAAATGAACAAATGAACAAATGTACAAATGAACAAATGAACAGATGAACAAATGAACAAATGAACAAACGGACAATTGAACAAATGAACAAATGAACAAATGAACAATAGAACAAATGAACCATTGAACGAATGAACAAATGAACAAATGAACAAATGAACCAATGAACAAATGAACAAATGAACAATTGAACAAACGAACAAATGAACAAATGAACAAATGAACAATTGAACAAATGAACAAATGAACAAATGAAGAAATGAACAAATGTACAAATGAACAAATGTACAAATGAACAAATGAACCATTGAACGAATGAACAAATGAACAAATGAACAAATGAACAAATGAACAAATGAACAAATGAACAAATGAACAAATGAACAAATGAACAAATGAACAAAATGAACAAGTGAACAAATGAACAAATGAACAAATGAACAAATGAACAAATGAACAAAATGAACAAGTGAACAAATGAACAAATGAACCAATGAACAAAGGAACAAATGAACAAACGAACAAACGAACAAATGGACAAATGAACAAATGAACAAATGAACAAATGAACAAATGAACCATTGAACGAAAGAACAAATGAACAAATGAACAAATGAACAAATGAACAAATGAACAAATGAACAAATGAACCATTGAACGAATGAACAAATGAACAAATGAACAAATGAACAAATGAACAAACGAAGAAACGAACAAATGAACAAATGAACAAATGAACAAATGAACAAATGAACAAATGAACAAATGAACAAATGAACAGATGAACAAATGAACAAATGAACAAATGGACAAATGAACAAATGAACAAATGAACAAATGAACAATTGAACAAATGAACAAATGAACCATTGAACGAATGAACAAAAGAACAAATGAACAAATGATCCAATGAACAAAGAAACAAATGAACAAACGAACAAATGAACAAACTAACGAATGGACAAATGAACAAATGAACAAGTGAACAGATGCACAAATGTACAAATGAACAAATGAACAAATGAACAAATGAACAAATGAACAAATGAACACATGAACAAATGAACCATTGTACGAATGAACAAATGAACAAATGAACACATGAACAAATGAACACATGAACAAATGAACAAACGAATAAACGAACAAACGAACAAACGAACAAACGAACAAAGGAACAAAATGAACAAGTGAACAAATGAACAAATGAACAAATGAGCGAGTAGACAAATGAACAAATGAACAAACGAACGAATGAACGAATGAACAAATGAACACATGAACAAATGAACAAATGAAAAAATGAACCATTGAACGAATGAACAAATGAACAAATGAACAAATGAACAAATGAACAAATGAACAAATGAACAAATGAACAAATGAACAAATGAACAAATGAACAAATGAACAAATGAACAAATGAACAAATGAACAAATGAACAAATGAACAAATGAACAAATGAACAAATGAACAAATGAAGAAATGAACTAATGAACAAATGAACAAATGAACAAATGAACAAATGAACAAGTGAACAAATGAACAAATGAACAAATGAGCGAGTAGACAAATGAACAAATGAACAAACGAACGAATGAACGAATGAACAAATGAACACATGAACAAATGAACAAATGAAAAAATGAACCATTGAACGAATGAACAAATGAACAAATGAACAAATGAACAAATGAACAAATGAACAAATGAACAAATGAACAAATGAACAAATGAACAAATGAACAAATGAACAAATGAACAAATGAACAAATGAACAAATGAACAAATGAACAAATGAACAAATGTCCAAATGAACAAATGAACAAATGAACAGATGAACAATTAAACAAATGAACAAATGAACAATTGAACAAATGAACAAATGAAGAAATGATCAAATGAACAAATGAACAAATGAACAAATGAACAAATGAACACATGAACATATGAACAAATGAACAATCGAACAAACGAACAAACGAACAAAGGAACAAAATGAACAAGTGAACAAATGAACAAATGATCAAATGAACAAATGAACCAATGAACAAATGAGCGAGTAGACAAATGAACAAATGAACAAATGAACAAATGAACAAATGAACAAATGAACAAATGAACAAATGAACAAACTAACGAATGGACAAATGAACAAATGAACAAGTGAACAGATGCACAAATGTACAAATGATCAAATGAACAAATGAACAAATGAACAAATGAACAAATGAACAAATGTACAAAAGAACAAATAAACAAATAAACAAATGAACAAACGAACAAATGAACAAGTTAAAAATGAAGAAATGAAGAATTGAAGAAATGAACAAATGAATGAATGAACAAATGAATAAATGAACCAATGAACAAATGAACAAATGAACAAATGAACAAATGAACAAATGAACAAATGAACAAATGAACAAATGAACAAATGAACAAATGAACAAATGAACAAATGAACAAATGAACAAATGAACAAATGAACAAATGAACAAATGAACAAATGAACAAATGAACAAATGAACAAATGAACCAATGAACAAATGAACAAATGAACAAATGAACAAATGTAAAAGTGAACAAATGAAGCAACTAACAAATGAACAAATGAACAAATGATCAAATGAACAAATGAACGAATGAATGAATGAACGAATGGACGAATTTACGAATGAACGAATGAACAAATGAACAAATGAACAGATGAACAAATGAACAAATGAACACATGGGCAAATGAACAAATGAACAAATGAACAAATGAACAAATGAAAGATTGAACGAATGAACAAATGAACAAATGAACAAACGAAAAAAGGAACAAATGAACAAACGAACAAATGGACAAATGAACAAATGAATCAATGAACAGATGAACAATCGAACAAATAAACAAATGAACAATTTGGAAAATGTACAAATCTACAAATGAACAAATGAACAAATGAACAAATGAACAAATGAACAAATGTACAAATGAACAAATGAACAGATGAACAAATGAACAAATGAACAAACGGACAATTGAACAAATGAACAAATGAACAAATGAACAAATGAACAAATGAACAAATGGACAAATGAACAAATGAATCAATGAACAGATGAACAATCGAACAAATAAACAAATGAACAATTTGGAAAATGTACAAATCTACAAATGAACAAATGAACAAATGTACAAATGAACAAATGAACAGATGAACAAATGAACAAATGAACAAACGGACAATTGAACAAATGAACAAATGAACAAATGAACAATAGAACAAATGAACCATTGAACGAATGAACAAATGAACAAATGAACAAATGAACCAATGAACAAATGAACAAATGAACAATTGAACAAACGAACAAATGAACAAATGAACAAATGAACAATTGAACAAATGAACAAATGAACAAATGAAGAAATGAACAAATGTACAAATGAACAAATGTACAAATGAACAAATGAACCATTGAACGAATGAACAAATGAACAAATGAACAAATGAACAAATGAACAAATGAACAAATGAACAAATGAACAAATGAACAAATGAACAAATGAACAAAATGAACAAGTGAACAAATGAACAAATGAACAAATGAACAAATGAACAAATGAACAAAATGAACAAGTGAACAAATGAACAAATGAACCAATGAACAAAGGAACAAATGAACAAACGAACAAACGAACAAATGGACAAATGAACAAATGAACAAATGAACAAATGAACAAATGAACCATTGAACGAAAGAACAAATGAACAAATGAACAAATGAACAAATGAACAAATGAACAAATGAACAAATGAACCATTGAACGAATGAACAAATGAACAAATGAACAAATGAACAAATGAACAAACGAAGAAACGAACAAATGAACAAATGAACAAATGAACAAATGAACAAATGAACAAATGAACAAATGAACAAATGAACAAATGAACAAATGAACAAATGAACAAATGAACAAATGAACAAATGAACAAATGAACAAATGAACAAATGTACAAATGTACAAATGAACAAATGAACAATTGAACAAATGAACAAATGAACAAATGAACAAATGAACAAATGAACAAATGAACAAATGAACAAATGAACAAATGAACAAATGAACAAATGATCAAATGAACAAATGAACCATTGAACGAATTAACAAATGAACCATTGAACGAATGAACAAATGAACAAATGAACAAATGAACAAATGAACAAATGAACAAATGAACAAATGAACAAATGAACAAATGAACAAATGAACAAATGAACAAATGAACAATTGAACAAATGAACAAATGAACAAATGAACAAATGAACAAATGAACAAATGAACAAATGAACAAATGAACAAATGAACAAATGAACAAATGAACAAATGAACAAATGAACAAATGAACAAATGAACAAATGAACAAATGAACAAATGAACAAATGAACAAATGAACAAATGAACAAATGAACAAATGAACAAATGAACAAATGAACAAATGAACAAATGAACAAATGAACAAATGAACAAATGAACAAATGAACAAATGAACAAATGAACAAATGAACAAATGAACAAATGAACAAATGAACAAATGAACAAATGAACAAATGAACAAATGAACAAATGAACAAATGAACAAATGAACAAATGAACAAATGAACAATTGAACAAATGAACAAATGAACCATTGAACGAATGAACAAATGAACAAATGTACACATGAACAAATGAACAAATGAACAAATGAACAAATGAACAAATGTCCAAATGAACAAATGAACAAATGAACAGATGAACAATTGAACAAATGAACAAATGAAGAAATGAACAAATGAACAAATGAACAAATGAACAAATGAACAAATGAACACATGAACAAATGAACAAATGAACAAACGAACAAACGAACAAACGAACAAACGAACAAACGAACAAAGGAACAAAATGAACAAGTGAACAAATGAACAAATGATCGAATGAACAAATGAACCAATGAACAAATGAGCGAGTAGACAAATGAACAAATGAACAAATGAACAAATGAACAAATGAAACATTGAACAAATGAACAAATGAACAAATGAACAAATGAACAAACGAACAAAGGAACAAATGAACAAACGAACAAATGGACAAATGAACAAATGAACAAATGAACAAATGAATAAGTTGAGAAATGAACAAACAATAAAATGAACATATGAACAACTGATCAAATGAACAAATGAACAAGTTGACAAACGAACAAATGAACAACTCAAGAAATGAAGAATTGAAGAAATGAACAAATCCAAAAATGGATCAATTAACATATGAACAAATTAATAAATGAACAAGTTAAGAAATGAACAAATAAACAAGATGAGAGATGAACAAATGAACAAATGAACAAATGAACAAATGAACAAATGAACAAATGAAAGATTGAACAAATGAACAAATGAACAAACGAAAAAAGGAACAAATGAACAAACGAACAAATGGACAAATGGACAAATGAATCAATGAACAGATGAACAATCGAACAAATAAACAAATGAACAATTTGAAAAATGTACAAATCTACAAATGAACAAATGAACAAATGAACAAATGAACAAATGAACAAATGAACAAATGAACAGATGAACAAATGAACAAATGAACAAATGGACAAATGAACAAATGAACAAATGAACAAATGAACAATTGAACAAATGAACAAATGAACCATTGAACGAATGAACAAAAGAACAAATGAACAAATGATCCAATGAACAAAGAAACAAATGAACAAATGAACAGATGAACAAATGAACAAATGAACAAATGGACAAATGAACAAATGAACAAATGAACAAATGAACAAATGAACACATGAACAAATGAACCATTGTACGAATGAACAAATGAACAAATGAACACATGAACAAATGAACACATGAACAAATGAACAAACGAATAAACGAACAAACGAACAAACGAACAAACGAACAAAGGAACAAAATGAACAAGTGAACAAATGAACAAATGAACAAATGAGCGAGTAGACAAATGAACAAATGAACAAACGAACGAATGAACGAATGAACAAATGAACACATGAACAAATGAACAAATGAAAAAATGAACCATTGAACGAATGAACAAATGAACAAATGAACAAATGAACAAATGAACAAATGAACAAATGAACAAATGAACAAATGAACAAATGAACAAATGAACAAATGAACAAATGAACAAATGAACAAATGAACAAATGAACAAATGAACTAATGAACAAATGAACAAATGAACAAATGAACAAATGAACAAGTGAACAAATGAACAAATGAACAAATGAGCGAGTAGACAAATGAACAAATGAACAAACGAACGAATGAACGAATGAACAAATGAACAAATGAAAAAATGAACCATTGAACGAATGAACAAATGAACAAATGAACAAATGAACAAATGAACAAATGAACAAATGAACAAATGAACAAATGAACAAATGAACAAATGAACAAATGAACAAATGAACAAATGAACAAATGAACAAATGAACAAATGAACAAATGAACAAATGAACAGATGAACAATTAAACAAATGAACAAATGAACAATTGAACAAATGAACAAATGAAGAAATGATCAAATGAACAAATGAACAAATGAACAAATGAACAAATGAACACATGAACAAATGAACAAATGAACAATCGAACAAACGAACAAACGAACAAAGGAACAAAATGAACAAGTGAACAAATGAACAAATGATCAAATGAACAAATGAACCAATGAACAAATGAGCGAGTAGACAAATGAACAAATGAACAAATGAACAAATGAACAAATGAACAAATGAACAAATGAACAAATGAACAAATGAACAAATGAACAAATGAACAAACTAACGAATGGACAAATGAACAAATGAACAAGTGAACAGATGCACAAATGTACAAATGATCAAATGAACAAATGAACAAATGAACAAATGAACAAATGAACAAATGTACAAAAGAACAAATAAACAAATAAACAAATGAACAAACGAACAAATGAACAAGTTAAAAATGAAGAAATGAAGAATTGAAGAAATGAACAAATGAATGAATGAACAAATGAATAAATGAACCAATGAACAAATGAACAAATGAACAAATGAACAAATGAACAAATGAACAAATGAACAAATGAACAAATGAACAAATGAACAAATGAACAAATGAACAAATGAACAAATGAACAAATGAACAAATGAACAAATGAACAAATGAACAAATGAACAAATGAACAAATGAACAAATGAACAAATGAACAAATGAACAAATGAACAAATGTAAAAGTGAACAAATGAAGCAACTAACAAATGAACAAATGAACAAATGATCAAATGAACAAATGAACGAATGAATGAATGAACGAATGGACGAATTTACGAATGAACGAATGAACAAATGAACAAATGAACAAATGAACAGATGAACAAATGAACAAATGAACACATGGGCAAATGAACAAATGAACAAATGAACAAATGAACAAATGAAAGATTGAACGAATGAACAAATGAACAAATGAACAAACGAAAAAAGGAACAAATGAACAAACGAACAAATGGACAAATGAACAAATGAATCAATGAACAGATGAACAATCGAACAAATAAACAAATGAACAATTTGGAAAATGTACAAATCTACAAATGAACAAATGAACAAATGAACAAATGAACAAATGAACAAATGTACAAATGAACAAATGAACAGATGAACAAATGAACAAATGAACAAACGGACAATTGAACAAATGAACAAATGAACAAATGAACAATAGAACAAATGAACCATTGAACGAATGAACAAATGAACAAATGAACAAATGAACAAATGAACAAATGAACAAATGAACAAATGAACAAATGAACAAATGAACCAATGAACAAATGAACAAATGAACAAATGAACAAATGAAAAAATGAACAAATGAACAAATGAACAAATGAACAAATGAACAAATGAACAAATGAACAAATGAACAAATGAACAAATGAACAAATGAACAAATGAACAAATGAACAAATGAACCAATGAACAAATGAACAAATGAACAAATGAACAAATGTAAAAGTGAACAAATGAAGCAACTAACAAATGAACAAATGAACAAATGATCAAATGAACAAATGAACGAATGAATGAATGAACGAATGGACGAATTTACGAATGAACGAATGAACAAATGAACAAATGAACAAATGAACAGATGAACAAATGAACAAATGAACACATGGACAAATGAACAAATGAACAAATGAACAAATGAACAAATGAAAGATTGAACGAATGAACAAATGAACAAATGAACAAACGAAAAAAGGAACAAATGAACAAACGAACAAATGGACAAATGAACAAATGAATCAATGAACAGATGAACAATCGAACAAATAAACAAATGAACAATTTGGAAAATGTACAAATCTACAAATGAACAAATGAACAAATGAACAAATGAACAAATGAACAAATGTACAAATGAACAAATGAACAGATGAACAAATGAACAAATGAACAAATGGACAATTGAACAAATGAACAAATGAACAAATGAACAATTGAACAAATGAACCATTGAACGAATGAACAAATGAACAAATGAACAAATGAACAAATGAACAAATGAACAAATGAACAAATGAACCAATGAACAAATGAACAAATGAACAAATGAACAAATGAACAAATGAAAAAATGAACAAATGAACAAATGAACAAATGAACAAATGAACAAATGAACAAATGAACCATTGAACGAATGAACAAATGAACAAATGAACAAATGAACAAATGAACAAATGAACAAACGAAGAAACGAACAAATGAACAAATGAACAAATGAACAAATGAACAAATGAACAAATGAACAAATGAACAAATGAACAAATGAACAAATGAACAAATGTACAAATGTACAAATGAACAAATGAGCAATTGAACAAATGAACAAATGAACAAATGAACAAATGAACAAATGAACAAATGAACAAATGAACAAATGAACAAATGAAGAAATGAACAAATGAACAAATGAACAAATGAACAAATGAACAAATGAACACATGAACAAATGAACAAATGAACAAACGAACAAACGAACAAATGAACAAATGAACAAATGAACAAATGTAAAAGTGAACAAATGAAGCAACTAACAAATGAACAAATGAACAAATGATCAAATGAACAAATGAACGAATGAATGAATGAACGAATGGACGAATTTACGAATGAACGAATGAACAAATGAACAAATGAACAGATGAACAAATGAACAAATGAACACATGGGCAAATGAACAAATGAACAAATGAACAAATGAACAAATGAAAGATTGAACGAATGAACAAATGAACAAATGAACAAACGAAAAAAGGAACAAATGAACAAACCAACAAATGGACAAATGAACAAATGAATCAATGAACAGATGAACAATCGAACAAATAAACAAATGAACAATTTGGAAAATGTACAAATCTACAAATGAACAAATGAACAAATGAACAAATGAACAAATGAACAAATGTACAAATGAACAAATGAACAGATGAACAAATGAACAAATGAACAAACGGACAATTGAACAAATGAACAAATGAACAAATGAACAAATGAACAAATGAACAAATGAACAAATGAACAAATGAACAAATGAACAAATGAACAAATGAACAAATGAACAAATGGACAAATGAACAAATGAATCAATGAACAGATGAACAATCGAACAAATAAACAAATGAACAATTTGGAAAATGTACAAATCTACAAATGAACAAATGAACAAATGAACAAATGAACAAATGAACAAATGTACAAATGAACAAATGAACAGATGAACAAATGAACAAATGAACAAACGGACAATTGAACAAATGAACAAATGAACAAATGAACAATAGAACAAATGAACCATTGAACGAATGAACAAATGAACAAATGAACAAATGAACCAATGAACAAATGAACAAATGAACAATTGAACAAACGAACAAATGAACAAATGAACAAATGAACAATTGAACAAATGAACAAATGAACAAATGAAGAAATGAACAAATGTACAAATGAACAAATGTACAAATGAACAAATGAACCATTGAACGAATGAACAAATGAACAAATGAACAAATGAACAAATGAACAAATGAACAAATGAACAAATGAACAAATGAACAAATGAACAAATGAACAAAATGAACAAGTGAACAAATGAACAAATGAACAAATGAACAAATGAACAAATGAACAAAATGAACAAGTGAACAAATGAACAAATGAACCAATGAACAAAGGAACAAATGAACAAACGAACAAACGAACAAATGGACAAATGAACAAATGAACAAATGAACAAATGAACAAATGAACCATTGAACGAAAGAACAAATGAACAAATGAACAAATGAACAAATGAACAAATGAACAAATGAACAAATGAACCATTGAACGAATGAACAAATGAACAAATGAACAAATGAACAAATGAACAAACGAAGAAACGAACAAATGAACAAATGAACAAATGAACAAATGAACAAATGAACAAATGAACAAATGAACAAATGAACAAATGAACAAATGAACAAATGAACAAATGAACAAATGAACAAATGAACAAATGAACAAATGTACAAATGTACAAATGAACAAATGAACAATTGAACAAATGAACAAATGAACAAATGAACAAATGAACAAATGAACAAATGAACAAATGAACAAATGAACAAATGAACAAATGAACAAATGATCAAATGAACAAATGAACCATTGAACGAATTAACAAATGAACCATTGAACGAATGAACAAATGAACAAATGAACAAATGAACAAATGAACAAATGAACAAATGAACAAATGAACAAATGAACAAATGAACAAATGAACAAATGAACAAATGAACAATTGAACAAATGAACAAATGAACAAATGAACAAATGAACAAATGAACAAATGAACAAATGAACAAATGAACAAATGAACAAATGAACAAATGAACAAATGAACAAATGAACAAATGAACAAATGAACAAATGAACAAATGAACAAATGAACAAATGAACAAATGAACAAATGAACAAATGAACAAATGAACAAATGAACAAATGAACAAATGAACAAATGAACAAATGAACAAATGAACAAATGAACAAATGAACAAATGAACAAATGAACAAATGAACAAATGAACAAATGAACAAATGAACAAATGAACAAATGAACAAATGAACAAATGAACAAATGAACAAATGAACAAATGAACAATTGAACAAATGAACAAATGAACCATTGAACGAATGAACAAATGAACAAATGTACACATGAACAAATGAACAAATGAACAAATGAACAAATGAACAAATGTCCAAATGAACAAATGAACAAATGAACAGATGAACAATTGAACAAATGAACAAATGAAGAAATGAACAAATGAACAAATGAACAAATGAACAAATGAACAAATGAACACATGAACAAATGAACAAATGAACAAACGAACAAACGAACAAACGAACAAACGAACAAACGAACAAAGGAACAAAATGAACAAGTGAACAAATGAACAAATGATCGAATGAACAAATGAACCAATGAACAAATGAGCGAGTAGACAAATGAACAAATGAACAAATGAACAAATGAACAAATGAAACATTGAACAAATGAACAAATGAACAAATGAACAAATGAACAAACGAACAAAGGAACAAATGAACAAACGAACAAATGGACAAATGAACAAATGAAACATTGAACAAATGAACAAATGAACAAATGAACAAATGAACAAACGAACAAAGGAACAAATGAACAAATGAACAAATGAACACATGAACAAATGAACCATTGTACGAATGAACAAATGAACAAATGAACACATGAACAAATGAACAAATGTAAAAGTGAACAAATGAAGCAACTAACAAATGAACAAATGAACAAATGATCAAATGAACAAATGAACGAATGAAGAAATGAACAAATGAACAAATGAACAAATGAACAAATGAACAAATGAACACATGAACAAATGAACAAATGAACAAACGAACAAACGAACAAATGAACAAATGAACAAATGAACAAATGTAAAAGTGAACAAATGAAGCAACTAACAAATGAACAAATGAACAAATGATCAAATGAACAAATGAACGAATGAATGAATGAACGAATGGACGAATTTACGAATGAACGAATGAACAAATGAACAAATGAACAGATGAACAAATGAACAAATGAACACATGGGCAAATGAACAAATGAACAAATGAACAAATGAACAAATGAAAGATTGAACGAATGAACAAATGAACAAATGAACAAACGAAAAAAGGAACAAATGAACAAACCAACAAATGGACAAATGAACAAATGAATCAATGAACAGATGAACAATCGAACAAATAAACAAATGAACAATTTGGAAAATGTACAAATCTACAAATGAACAAATGAACAAATGAACAAATGAACAAATGAACAAATGTACAAATGAACAAATGAACAGATGAACAAATGAACAAATGAACAAACGGACAATTGAACAAATGAACAAATGAACAAATGAACAAATGAACAAATGAACAAATGAACAAATGAACAAATGAACAAATGAACAAATGAACAAATGAACAAATGAACAAATGGACAAATGAACAAATGAATCAATGAACAGATGAACAATCGAACAAATAAACAAATGAACAATTTGGAAAATGTACAAATCTACAAATGAACAAATGAACAAATGAACAAATGAACAAATGAACAAATGTACAAATGAACAAATGAACAGATGAACAAATGAACAAATGAACAAACGGACAATTGAACAAATGAACAAATGAACAAATGAACAATAGAACAAATGAACCATTGAACGAATGAACAAATGAACAAATGAACAAATGAACCAATGAACAAATGAACAAATGAACAATTGAACAAACGAACAAATGAACAAATGAACAAATGAACAATTGAACAAATGAACAAATGAACAAATGAAGAAATGAACAAATGTACAAATGAACAAATGTACAAATGAACAAATGAACCATTGAACGAATGAACAAATGAACAAATGAACAAATGAACAAATGAACAAATGAACAAATGAACAAATGAACAAATGAACAAATGAACAAATGAACAAAATGAACAAGTGAACAAATGAACAAATGAACAAATGAACAAATGAACAAATGAACAAAATGAACAAGTGAACAAATGAACAAATGAACCAATGAACAAAGGAACAAATGAACAAACGAACAAACGAACAAATGGACAAATGAACAAATGAACAAATGAACAAATGAACAAATGAACCATTGAACGAAAGAACAAATGAACAAATGAACAAATGAACAAATGAACAAATGAACAAATGAACAAATGAACCATTGAACGAATGAACAAATGAACAAATGAACAAATGAACAAATGAACAAACGAAGAAACGAACAAATGAACAAATGAACAAATGAACAAATGAACAAATGAACAAATGAACAAATGAACAAATGAACAAATGAACAAATGAACAAATGAACAAATGAACAAATGAACAAATGAACAAATGAACAAATGTACAAATGTACAAATGAACAAATGAACAATTGAACAAATGAACAAATGAACAAATGAACAAATGAACAAATGAACAAATGAACAAATGAACAAATGAACAAATGAACAAATGAACAAATGATCAAATGAACAAATGAACCATTGAACGAATTAACAAATGAACCATTGAACGAATGAACAAATGAACAAATGAACAAATGAACAAATGAACAAATGAACAAATGAACAAATGAACAAATGAACAAATGAACAAATGAACAAATGAACAAATGAACAATTGAACAAATGAACAAATGAACAAATGAACAAATGAACAAATGAACAAATGAACAAATGAACAAATGAACAAATGAACAAATGAACAAATGAACAAATGAACAAATGAACAAATGAACAAATGAACAAATGAACAAATGAACAAATGAACAAATGAACAAATGAACAAATGAACAAATGAACAAATGAACAAATGAACAAATGAACAAATGAACAAATGAACAAATGAACAAATGAACAAATGAACAAATGAACAAATGAACAAATGAACAAATGAACAAATGAACAAATGAACAAATGAACAAATGAACAAATGAACAAATGAACAAATGAACAAATGAACAAATGAACAAATGAACAATTGAACAAATGAACAAATGAACCATTGAACGAATGAACAAATGAACAAATGTACACATGAACAAATGAACAAATGAACAAATGAACAAATGAACAAATGTCCAAATGAACAAATGAACAAATGAACAGATGAACAATTGAACAAATGAACAAATGAAGAAATGAACAAATGAACAAATGAACAAATGAACAAATGAACAAATGAACACATGAACAAATGAACAAATGAACAAACGAACAAACGAACAAACGAACAAACGAACAAACGAACAAAGGAACAAAATGAACAAGTGAACAAATGAACAAATGATCGAATGAACAAATGAACCAATGAACAAATGAGCGAGTAGACAAATGAACAAATGAACAAATGAACAAATGAACAAATGAAACATTGAACAAATGAACAAATGAACAAATGAACAAATGAACAAACGAACAAAGGAACAAATGAACAAACGAACAAATGGACAAATGAACAAATGAAACATTGAACAAATGAACAAATGAACAAATGAACAAATGAACAAACGAACAAAGGAACAAATGAACAAATGAACAAATGAAGACATGAACAAATGAACCATTGTACGAATGAACAAATGAACAAATGAACACATGAACAAATGAACACATGAACAAATGAACAAACGAATAAACGAACAAACGAACAAACGAACAAACGAACAAAGGAACAAAATGAACAAGTGAACAAATGAACAAATGAACAAATGAGCGAGTAGACAAATGAACAAATGAACAAACGAACGAATGAACGAATGAACAAATGAACACATGAACAAATGAACAAATGAAAAAATGAACCATTGAACGAATGAACAAATGAACAAATGAACAAATGAACAAATGAACAAATGAACAAATGAACAAATGAACAAATGAACAAATGAACAAATGAACAAATGAACAAATGAACAAATGAACAAATGAACAAATGAACAAATGAACTAATGAACAAATGAACAAATGAACAAATGAACAAATGAACAAGTGAACAAATGAACAAATGAACAAATGAGCGAGTAGACAAATGAACAAATGAACAAACGAACGAATGAACGAATGAACAAATGAACAAATGAAAAAATGAACCATTGAACGAATGAACAAATGAACAAATGAACAAATGAACAAATGAACAAATGAACAAATGAACAAATGAACAAATGAACAAATGAACAAATGAACAAATGAACAAATGAACAAATGAACAAATGAACAAATGAACAAATGAACAAATGAACAAATGAACAGATGAACAATTAAACAAATGAACAAATGAACAATTGAACAAATGAACAAATGAAGAAATGATCAAATGAACAAATGAACAAATGAACAAATGAACAAATGAACACATGAACAAATGAACAAATGAACAATCGAACAAACGAACAAACGAACAAAGGAACAAAATGAACAAGTGAACAAATGAACAAATGATCAAATGAACAAATGAACCAATGAACAAATGAGCGAGTAGACAAATGAACAAATGAACAAATGAACAAATGAACAAATGAACAAATGAACAAATGAACAAATGAACAAATGAACAAATGAACAAATGAACAAACTAACGAATGGACAAATGAACAAATGAACAAGTGAACAGATGCACAAATGTACAAATGATCAAATGAACAAATGAACAAATGAACAAATGAACAAATGAACAAATGTACAAAAGAACAAATAAACAAATAAACAAATGAACAAACGAACAAATGAACAAGTTAAAAATGAAGAAATGAAGAATTGAAGAAATGAACAAATGAATGAATGAACAAATGAATAAATGAACCAATGAACAAATGAACAAATGAACAAATGAACAAATGAACAAATGAACAAATGAACAAATGAACAAATGAACAAATGAACAAATGAACAAATGAACAAATGAACAAATGAACAAATGAACAAATGAACAAATGAACAAATGAACAAATGAACAAATGAACAAATGAACCAATGAACAAATGAACAAATGAACAAATGAACAAATGTAAAAGTGAACAAATGAAGCAACTAACAAATGAACAAATGAACAAATGATCAAATGAACAAATGAACGAATGAATGAATGAACGAATGGACGAATTTACGAATGAACGAATGAACAAATGAACAAATGAACAAATGAACAGATGAACAAATGAACAAATGAACACATGGGCAAATGAACAAATGAACAAATGAACAAATGAACAAATGAAAGATTGAACGAATGAACAAATGAACAAATGAACAAACGAAAAAAGGAACAAATGAACAAACGAACAAATGGACAAATGAACAAATGAATCAATGAACAGATGAACAATCGAACAAATAAACAAATGAACAATTTGGAAAATGTACAAATCTACAAATGAACAAATGAACAAATGAACAAATGAACAAATGAACAAATGTACAAATGAACAAATGAACAGATGAACAAATGAACAAATGAACAAACGGACAATTGAACAAATGAACAAATGAACAAATGAACAATAGAACAAATGAACCATTGAACGAATGAACAAATGAACAAATGAACAAATGAACAAATGAACAAATGAACAAATGAACAAATGAACAAATGAACAAATGAACCAATGAACAAATGAACAAATGAACAAATGAACAAATGAAAAAATGAACAAATGAACAAATGAACAAATGAACAAATGAACAAATGAACAAATGAACAAATGAACAAATGAACAAATGAACAAATGAACAAATGAACCAATGAACAAATGAACAAATGAACAAATGAACAAATGTAAAAGTGAACAAATGAAGCAACTAACAAATGAACAAATGAACAAATGATCAAATGAACAAATGAACGAATGAATGAATGAACGAATGGACGAATTTACGAATGAACGAATGAACAAATGAACAAATGAACAAATGAACAGATGAACAAATGAACAAATGAACACATGGACAAATGAACAAATGAACAAATGAACAAATGAACAAATGAAAGATTGAACGAATGAACAAATGAACAAATGAACAAACGAAAAAAGGAACAAATGAACAAACGAACAAATGGACAAATGAACAAATGAATCAATGAACAGATGAACAATCGAACAAATAAACAAATGAACAATTTGGAAAATGTACAAATCTACAAATGAACAAATGAACAAATGAACAAATGAACAAATGAACAAATGTACAAATGAACAAATGAACAGATGAACAAATGAACAAATGAACAAATGGACAATTGAACAAATGAACAAATGAACAAATGAACAATTGAACAAATGAACCATTGAACGAATGAACAAATGAACAAATGAACAAATGAACAAATGAACAAATGAACAAATGAACAAATGAACAAATGAACCAATGAACAAATGAACAAATGAACAAATGAACAAATGAACAAATGAAAAAATGAACAAATGAACAAATGAACAAATGAACAAATGAACAAATGAACAAATGAACCATTGAACGAATGAACAAATGAACAAATGAACAAATGAACAAATGAACAAATGAACAAACGAAGAAACGAACAAATGAACAAATGAACAAATGAACAAATGAACAAATGAACAAATGAACAAATGAACAAATGAACAAATGAACAAATGAACAAATGTACAAATGTACAAATGAACAAATGAGCAATTGAACAAATGAACAAATGAACAAATGAACAAATGAACAAATGAACAAATGAACAAATGAACAAATGAACAAATGAAGAAATGAACAAATGAACAAATGAACAAATGAACAAATGAACAAATGAACACATGAACAAATGAACAAATGAACAAACGAACAAACGAACAAACGAACAAACGAACAAACGAACAAAGGAACAAAATGAACAAGTGAACAAATGAACAAATGATCGAATGAACAAATGAACCAATGAACAAATGAGCGAGTAGACAAATGAACAAATGAACAAATGAACAAATGAACAAATGAACAAATGAAACATTGAACAAATGAACAAATGAACAAATGAACAAATGAACAAACGAACAAAGGAACAAATGAACAAACGAACAAATGGACAAATGAACAAATGAACAAATGAACAAATGAATAAGTTGAGAAATGAACAAACAATAAAATGAACATATGAACAACTGATCAAATGAACAAATGAACAAGTTGACAAACGAACAAATGAACAACTCAAGAAATGAAGAATTGAAGAAATGAACAAATCCAAAAATGGATCAATTAACATATGAACAAATTAATAAATGAACAAGTTAAGAAATGAACAAATAAACAAGATGAGAGATGAACAAATGAACAAATGAACAAATGAACAAATGAACAAATGAAAGATTGAACAAATGAACAAATGAACAAACGAAAAAAGGAACAAATGAACAAACGAAAAAAGGAACAAATGAACAAACGAACAAATGGACAAATGGACAAATGAATCAATGAACAGATGAACAATCGAACAAATAAACAAATGAACAATTTGAAAAATGTACAAATCTACAAATGAACAAATGAACAAATGAACAAATGAACAAATGAACAAATGAACAAATGAACAAATGAACAGATGAACAAATGAACAAATGAACAAATGGACAAATGAACAAATGAACAAATGAACAAATGAACAATTGAACAAATGAACAAATGAACCATTGAACGAATGAACAAAAGAACAAATGAACAAATGATCCAATGAACAAAGAAACAAATGAACAAACGAACAAATGAACAAACTAACGAATGGACAAATGAACAAATGAACAAGTGAACAGATGCACAAATGTACAAATGAACAAATGAACAAATGAACAAATGAACAAATGAACAAATGAACACATGAACAAATGAACCATTGTACGAATGAACAAATGAACAAATGAACACATGAACAAATGAACACATGAACAAATGAACAAACGAATAAACGAACAAACGAACAAACGAACAAACGAACAAACGAACAAAATGAACAAGTGAACAAATGAACAAATGAACAAATGAGCGAGTAGACAAATGAACAAATGAACAAACGAACGAATGAACGAATGAACAAATGAACACATGAACAAATGAACAAATGAAAAAATGAACCATTGAACGAATGAACAAATGAACAAATGAACAAATGAACAAATGAACAAATGAACAAATGAACAAATGAACAAATGAACAAATGAACAAATGAACAAATGAACAAATGAACAAATGAACAAATGAACAAATGAACAAATGAACAAATGAACTAATGAACAAATGAACAAATGAACAAATGAACAAATGAACAAATGAACAAATGAACAAATGAACAAATGAACAAATGAACAAATGAACAAATGAACAAATGAACAAATGTACAAATGAACAAATGAACAAATGTACAAATGAACAAATAAACAAATGAACAAACGAACAAATGAACAAGTTAAAAATGAAGATATGAAGAATTGAAGAAATGATCAAATGAACGAATGAACAAATGAATAAATGAACCAATGAACAAATGAACAAATGAACAAATGAACAAATGAACAAATGAACAAATGAACAAATGAACAAATGAACAAATGAACAAATGAACAAATGAACAAATGAACAAATGAACAAATGAACAAATGAACAAATGAACAAATGAACAAATGAACAAATGAACAAATGAACAAATGAACAAATGAACAAATGAACAAATGAACAAATGAACAAATGAATCATTGAACGAATGAACAAATGAACAAATGAACACATGAACAAATGAACAAATGAACAAATGAACAAACGAACAAACGAAAAAGCGAACAAACGAACAAAGGAACAAAATGAACAAGTGAACAAAGAAACAAATGAACCAATGAACAAATGAACAAATGAACAAACGAACAAACGAACAAATGGACAAATGAACAAATGAACAAATGAACAAATGAACAAATGAACAAATGAACAAATGAACCATTGAACGAATGAACATATGAACAAATGAACAAATGAACAAATGAACATATGAACAAATAAACAAATGAACAAATGAACAAATGAACAAATGAACAAATGAACCATTGAACGAATGAACAAATGAACAAATGAACAAATGAACAAATAAACAAATGAACAAACGAACAAACGAACAAATGAGCAAACGAACAAATGAACAAATGAACAAATGAACAAATGAACAAATGAACAAATGAACAAATGAACAAATGAACAAATGAACAAATGAACCATTGAACGAATGAACATATGAACAAATGAACAAATGAACAAATGAACATATGAACAAATAAACAAATGAACAAATGAACAAATGAACAAATGAACAAATGAACAAACGAACAAACGAAAAAGCGAACAAACGAACAAAGGAACAAAATGAACAAGTGAACAAAGAAACAAATGAACCAATGAACAAAGGAACAAATGAACAAACGAACAAATGGACAAATGAACAAATGAACAAATGAACAAATGAACAAATGAACCATTGAACGAATGAACATATGAACAAATGAACAAATGAACAATTGAACAAATGAACAAATGAACAAATGAACAAATGAACAAATGAACAAATGAACAAATGAACCATTGAACGAATGAACAAATGAACAAATGAACAAATGAACAAATAAACAAATGAACAAACGAACAAACGAACAAATGAGCAAACGAACAAATGAACGAATGAACAAATGAACAAATGAACAAATGAATAAGTTGAGAAATGAACAAACAATAAAATGAACATATGAACAACTGGTCAAAAGAACAAATGAACAAGTTGACAAACGAACAAATGAACAACTGAAGAAATGAAGAATTGAAGAAATGAACAAATCCAAAAATGGATCAATTAACATATGAACAAATTAATAAATGAACAAGTTAAGAAATGAACAAATAAACAAGATGAGAAATGAACAAACGATCAAATGGACAAATGAACAAATGAATCAATGAACAGATGAACAATCGAACAAATAAACAAATGAACAATTTCAAAAATGTACAAATCTACAAATGAACAAATGTACAAATGAACAGATGAACAATTGAACAAATGAACAAATGAACAAATGAACAAATGAACAAATGAACGAATGAACAAATGAACAAATGAACAAATGAACAAATGAACAAATGAACAAATGAACAAATGAACAAATGAACAAATGAACAAGTGAACAAATGAACAAATGAACAAATGCACAAATGAACAAATGAACAGATGAACAAATGAACAAATGAACAAATGGACAAATGAACAAATGAACGAATGAATGAATGAACGAATGAACGAATGAACGAATGAACGAATGAACGAATGAACGAATGAACGAATGAACGAATGAACGAATGAACAAATGAAGAAATGAACAAATGAACAATTGAACAAATGAATAAATGAACAAATGAACAAATGAACAAATGAACAAATGAACAAATGAACAAATGAACAAATGAACAAACTAACGAATGGACAAATGAACAAATGAACAAGTGAACAGATGCACAAGTGTACAAATGAACATATGAGCAAATGAACAAATGCACAAATGTACAAATGAACAAATGAACAATTGAACAAATGAACAAATGAACAAATGAATAAGTTGAGAAATGAACAAACAATAAAATGAACATATGAACAACTGATCAAATGAACAAATGAACAAGTTGACAAACGAACAAATGAACAACTCAAGAAATGAAGAATTGAAGAAATGAACAAATCCAAAAATGGATCAACTAACATATGAACAAATTAATATATGAACAAGTTAAGAAATGAACAAATAAACAAGATGAGAAATGAACAAATGAACAAATGAACAATTGAGTTAATGAACAAATGAACAGATGCACAAATGTACGAATGAACAAGTGAACAAATGAACAAATGAACAAATGAATAAGTTGAGAAATGAACAAACAATCAAATGAACATATGAATAAATGAACAAACGCACAAATTGTCAAATGAACAAATTAACAAATGAACAACTTAAGAAATGAAGAATTGAAGAAATGAACAAGTCCAGAAATGGACCAATTAACATATGAACAAATGAACAGATGAACAAATGAACAATTGAACAAACGAACAAATGAACAAATGAACAAATGAACAAATGTACAAATGAACAATTGAACAAATGAACAAATGAACAAATGAACAAATGAACAAATGAACAAATGAACAAATGAACAAATGAACAAATGAACAAATGAACAAAAGAACAAATGAACAAACGAACAAACGAACAAACGAACAAATGAACAAATGAACAAATGATCAAATGAACAAATGAACAAATGAACAAGTGAAATATTGAACAAATGAACAAATGAACAAATGAACAAACGAACAAAGGAACAAATGAACAAACGAACAAATGGACAAATCAACAAATGAAACAATGAACAGATGAACAATCGAACAAATAAACAAATGAACAATTTGAAAAATATACAAATCTACAAATGAACAAATGAACAAACGAACAAACGAACAAATGAACAAATGAACAAATGAACAAATGAACAAACGAACAAACGAACAAATGAACAAATGAACAAATGAAGAACTGAACAAATGAACAAATGAACAAATGAACAAATGAACAAATGAAGAACTGAACAAATGAAGAACTGAACAAATGAACAAATGAACAAATGAACAAATGAACGAATGAACAAATGAACAAATGTCCAAATGAACAAATGAACAAATGAACAGATGAACAATTAAACAAATGAACAAATGAACAATTGAACAAATGAACAAATGAAGAAATGATCAAATGAACAAATGAACAAATGAACAAATGAACAAATGAACACATGAACAAATGAACAAATGAACAAACGAACAAACGAACAAACGAACAAAGGAACAAAATGAACAAGTGAACAAATGAACAAATGATCAAATGAACAAATGAACAAATGAACAAATGAACAAATGAACAAATGAACAAACTAACGAATGGACAAATGAACAAATGAACAAGTGAACAGATGCACAAATGTACAAATGAACAAATGAACAAATGAACAAATGAACAAATGAACAAATGAACAAATGAACAAATGAACAAATGTACAAATGAACAAACACACAAATAAACAAATGAACAAACGAACAAATGAACAAGTTAAAAATGAAGAAATGAAGAATTGAAGAAATGAACAAATGAATGAATGAACAAATGAACAAATGAACAAATGAACAAATGAACAAATGAACAAATGAACAAATGAACAGATGAACAAATGAACAAATGAACACATGGACAAATGAACAAATGAACAAATGAACAAATGAAAGATTGAACGAATGAACAAATGAACAAATGAACAAACGAAAAAAGGAACAAATGAACAAACGAACAAATGGACAAATGAACAAATGAATCAATGAACAGATGAACAATCGAACAAATAAACAAATGAACAATTTGGAAAATGTACAAATCTACAAATGAACAAATGAACAAATGAACAAATGAACAAATGTACAAATGAACAAATGAACAGATGAACAAATGAACAAATGAACAAATGGACAAATGAACAAATGAACAAATGAACAAATGAACAATTGAACAAATGAACCATTGAACGAATGAACAAATGAACAAATGAACAAATGAACAAATGAACAAATGAACAAATGAACAAATGAACCAATGAACAAATGAACAAATGAACAAATGAACAAATGAACAAATGAACAAATGAACAAATGAACAAATGAACAAATGAACAAATGAACAAATGAACAAATGAACAAATGAACAAATGAACAAATGAACAAATGAACAAATGAACAAATGAACAAATAAACAAATGAACAAATGAACAAATGAACAAATGAACAAATGAACAAATGAACAAATAAACAAATGAACAAATGAAAAAATGAACAAATGAACAAATGAACAAATGAACAAATGAACAAATGAACAAATGAACAAATGTACAAATGAACAAATAAACAAATGAACAAACGAACAAATGAACATGTTAAAAATGAAGAAATGAAGAATTGAAGAAATGAACAAATGAATGAATGAACAAGTGAACAAATGAACAAATGAACAAATGAACAAATGAACAAATGAACAAATGAACAAATGAACAAATGAACAAATGAACAAATGAACAAATGTACAAATGAACAAATAAACAAATGAACAAACGAACAAATGAACATGTTAAAAATGAAGAAATGAAGAATTGAAGAAATGAACAAATGAATGAATGAACAAGTGAACAAATGAACAAATGAACAAATGAACAAATGAACAAATGAACAACTGAACAAATGAACAAATGAACAATTGAACAAATGAACAAATGAACCATTGAACGAATGAACAAATGAACAAATGAACCATTGAACGAATGAACAAATGAACAAATGAACAAATGAACAAATGAACAAATGAACAAATGAACAAATGAACAAATGAACAAATGAAACATTGAACAAATGAACAAATGAACAAATGAACAAATGAACAAATGAACAAACGAACAAAGGAACAAATGAACAAACGAACAAATGAACAAGTGAACAGATGCACAAATGTACAAATGAAATAAATGAACAAATGAACAAATGAACAAATGAACAAATGAACAAATGAACAAATGAACAAATGAACAAATGAACAAATGAACAAATGAACAAATGAACAAATGTACAAATGAACAAATAAACAAATGAACAAACGAACAAATGAACATGTTAAAAATGAAGAAATGAAGAATTGAAGAAATGAACAAATGAATGAATGAACAAGTGAACAAATGAACAAATGAACAAATGAACAAATGAACAACTGAACAAATGAACAAATGAACAATTGAACAAATGAACAAATGAACCATTGAACGAATGAACAAATGAACAAATGAACCATTGAACGAATGTACAAATGAACAAATGAACAAATGAACAAATGAACAAATGAACAAATGAACAAATGAAACATTGAACAAATGAACAAATGAACAAATGAACAAATGAACAAACGAACAAAGGAACAAATGAACAAACGAACAAATGAACAAGTGAACAGATGCACAAATGTACAAATGAAATAAATGAACAAATGAACAAATGAACAAATGAACAAATGAACAAATGTACAAATGAACAAATGAAACATTGAACAAATGAACAAATGAACAAATGAACAAACGAACAAAGGAACAAATGAACAAACGAACAAATGGACAAATGAACAAATGAACAAATGAATCAATGAACAGATGAACAATCGAACAAATAAACAAATGAACAATTTGAAAAATGTACAAATCTACAAATGAACAAATGAACAAATGAACAAATGAACAAATGAACAGATGAACAAATGAACCAATGAACTAATGAACAAATGAACAAATGAACAAATGAACAATTGAGTTAATGAACAAATGAACAGATGCACAAATGTACGAATGAACAAATGAACAAATGAACAAATGAACAAATGAACAAATGAACAAATGAACAAATGAACAAATGAACAAATGAACAAATGAACAAATCAACAAATGTCCAAATGAACAAATGAACAAATGAACAGATGAACAATTGAACAAATGAACAAATGAAGAAGTGAACAAATGAACAAATGAACAAATGAACAAATGAACAAATGAACACATGAACACATGAACAAATGAACAAATGAACAAACGAACAAACGAACGAACGAACAAACGAACAAAGGAACAAAATGAACAAGTGAACAAATGAACAAATGATCGAATGAACAAATGAACCAATGAACAAATGAGCGAGTAGACAAATGAACAAATGAACAAATGAACAAATGAACACATGAACACATGAACAAATGAACAAATGAACAAATGAACCATTGAACGAATGAAGAAATGAACAAATGAACAAATGAACAAATGAACAAATGAACAAAATGAACAAGTGAACAAATGAACAAATGAACCAATGAACAAAGGAACAAATGAACAAACGAACAAACGAACAAATGGACAAATGAACAAATGAACAAATGAACAAATGAACCATTGAACGAATGAACAAATGAACAAATGAACAAATGAACAAATGAACAAATGAACAAATGAACAAATGAACAAATGAACAAATGAACCAATGAACAAATGAACAAATGAACAAATGAACAAATGAACAAATGAACAAATGAACAAATGAACAAATGAACAAATGAACAAATGAACAAATGAACAAATGAACAAATGAACAAATGAACAAATGAACAAATGAACAAATGAACAAATGAACAAATGAACAAATGAACAAATGAACAAATGAACAAATGAACAAATGAACAAATGAACAAATGAACAAATGAACAAATGAACAAATGAACAAATGAACAAATGAACAAATGAACAAATGAACAAATGAACAAATGAACAAATGAACAAATGAGCAAATGAACAAATGAACAAATGAACAAATGTACAAATGAACAAATAAACAAATGAACAAGTTAAAAATGAAGAAATGAAGAATTGAAGAAATGAACAAATGAACGAATGAACAAATGAATAAATGAACCAATGAACAAATGAACAAATGAACAAATGAACAAATGAACAAATGAACAAATGAACAAATGAACAAATGAACAAATGGACAAATGAACACATGAACAAATGGACAAATGAACAAATGAACGAATGAACAACATATGAAATGAAGAATTGACGAAATGAACAAATCCAAAAATGGACAATTGAACAAATGAACAAATGAACAAATGAATAAGTTGAGAAATGAACAAACAATAAAATGAACATATGAACAACTGATCAAATGAACAAATGAACAAGTTGACAAACGAACAAATGAACAACTCAAGAAATGAAGAATTGAAGAAATGAACAAATCCAAAAATGGATCAATTAACATATGAACAAATTAATAAATGAACAAGTTACGAAATGAACAAATAAACAAGATGAGAAATGAACAAATGAACAAATGAACAAATGAACGAATGAACAAATGAACAAATGAACAAATGAACAAATGAACAAATGAAACATTGAACAAATGAACAAATGAACAAATGAACAAAGGAACAAATGAACAAACGAACAAATGGACAAATGAACAAATGAACAAATGAATCAATGAACAGATGAACAATCGAACAAATAAACAAATGAACAATTTGAAAAATGTACAAATCTACAAATGAATAAATGAACAAATGAACAAATGAACAAATGAACAAATGAACAAATGAACAAATGAACAGATGAACAAATGAACCAATGAACTAATGAACAAATGAACAAATGAACAAATGAACAAATGAACAATTGAGTTAATGAACAAATGAACAGATGCACAAATGTACGAATGAACAAGTGAACAAATGAACAAATGAACAAATGAATAAGTTGAGAAATGAACAAACAATCAAATGAACATATGAATAAATGAACAAATGCACAAATTGTCAAATGAACAAATTAACAAATGAACAACTTAAGAAATGAAGAATTGAAGAAATGAACAAGTCCAGAAATGGACCAATTAACATATGAACAAATGAACAGATGAACAAATGAACAATTGAACAAACGAACAAATGAACAAATGAACAAATGAACAAATGAACAAATGAACAATTGAACAAATGAACAAATGAACAAATGAACAAATGAACAAATGAACAAATGAACAAATGAACAAATGAACAAATGAACAAATGAACAAATGAACAAATGAACAAATGAACAAATGTACAAATGAACAAAAGAACAAATGAACAAACGAACAAACGAACAAATGAACAAATGAACAAATGATCAAATGAACAAATGAACAAATGAACAAGTGAAAGATTGAACAAATGAACAAATGAACAAATGAACAAACGAACAAAGGAACAAATGAACAAACGAACAAATGGACAAATGAACAAATGAATCAATGAACAGATGAACAATCGAACAAATAAACAAATGAACAAACGAACAAATGGACAAATGAACAAATGAACAAACGAATCAATGAACAGATGAACAATCGAACAAATAAACAAATGAACAATTTGAAAAATGTACAAATCTACAAATGAACAAATGAACAAATGAACAAATGAACAAATGAAGAAACGAACAGATGAACAAATGAACAAATGAACAAATGGTCAAATGAACAAATGAACAAATTTACAAATGAACAAATGAACAATTGAACAAATGAACAAATGAACCATTGAACGAATGAACAAATGAACAAATGAACACATGAACCATTGAACGAATGAACAAATGAACAAATGAACAAATGAACCATTGAACGAATGAACAAATGAACAAATGAACAAATGAACACATGAACAAATGAACAAATGAACAAATGAACCATTGAACGAATGAAGAAATGAACAAATGAACAAATGAACAAATGAACAAATGAACAAAATGAACAAGTGAACAAATGAACAAATGAACCAATGAACAAAGGAACAAATGAACAAACGAACAAACGAACAAATGGACAAATGAACAAATGAACAAATGAACAAATGAACCATTGAACGAATGAACAAAT
This sequence comes from Megalopta genalis, assembly GCF_051020955.1. NCBI lineage: Eukaryota > Metazoa > Arthropoda > Insecta > Hymenoptera > Halictidae > Megalopta > Megalopta genalis. Next base: position 2,866,085 of record NW_027476095.1, read on the forward strand.
GAACAAATGAACAAATGAACAAATGAACAAATGAACAAATGAACAAATGAACAAATGAACAAATGAACCAATGAACAAATGAACAAATGAACAAATGAACAAATGAACAAATGAACAAATGAACAAATGAACAAATGAACAAATGAACAAATGAACAAATGAACAAATGAACAAATGAACAAATGAACAAATGAACAAATGAACAAATGAACAAATGAACAAATGAACAAATGAACAAATGAACAAATGAACAAATGAACAAATGAACAAATGAACAAATGAACAAATGAACAAATGAACAAATGAACAAATGAACAAATGAACAAATGAACAAATGAACAAATGAGCAAATGAACAAATGAACAAATGAACAAATGTACAAATGAACAAATAAACAAATGATCAAGTTAAAAATGAAGAAATGAAGAATTGAAGAAATGAACAAATGAACGAATGAACAAATGAATAAATGAACCAATGAACAAATGAACAAATGAACAAATGAACAAATGAACAAATGAACAAATGAACAAATGAACAAATGAACAAATGGACAAATGAACACATGAACAAATGGACAAATGAACAAATGAACGAATGAACAACATATGAAATGAAGAATTGACGAAATGAACAAATCCAAAAATGGACAATTGAACAAATGAACAAATGAACAAATGAATAAGTTGAGAAATGAACAAACAATAAAATGAACATATGAACAACTGATCAAATGAACAAATGAACAAGTTGACAAACGAACAAATGAACAACTCAAGAAATGAAGAATTGAAGAAATGAACAAATCCAAAAATGGATCAATTAACATATGAACAAATTAATAAATGATCAAGTTAAGAAATGAACAAATAAACAAGATGAGAAATGAACAAATGAACAAATGAACAAATGAACGAATGAACAAATGAACAAATGAACAAATGAACAAATGAACAAATGAAACATTGAACAAATGAACAAATGAACAAATGAACAAAGGAACAAATGAACAAACGAACAAATGGACAAATGAACAAATGAACAAATGAATCAATGAACAGATGAACAATCGAACAAATAAACAAATGAACAATTTGAAAAATGTACAAATCTACAAATGAATAAATGAACAAATGAACAAATGAACAAATGAACAAATGAACAAATGAACAAATGAACAGATGAACAAATGAACCAATGAACTAATGAACAAATGAACAAATGAACAAATGAACAAATGAACAATTGAGTTAATGAACAAATGAACAGATGCACAAATGTACGAATGAACAAGTGAACAAATGAACAAATGAACAAATGAATAAGTTGAGAAATGAACAAACAATCAAATGAACATATGAATAAATGAACAAATGCACAAATTGTCAAATGAACAAATTAACAAATGAACAACTTAAGAAATGAAGAATTGAAGAAATGAACAAGTCCAGAAATGGACCAATTAACATATGAACAAATGAACAGATGAACAAATGAACAATTGAACAAACGAACAAATGAACAAATGAACAAATGAACAAATGAACAAATGAACAATTGAACAAATGAACAAATGAACAAATGAACAAATGAACAAATGAACAAATGAACAAATGAACAAATGAACAAATGAACAAATGAACAAATGAACAAATGAACAAATGAACAAATGTACAAATGAACAAAAGAACAAATGAACAAACGAACAAACGAACAAATGAACAAATGAACAAATGATCAAATGAACAAATGAACAAATGAACAAGTGAAAGATTGAACAAATGAACAAATGAACAAATGAACAAACGAACAAAGGAACAAATGAACAAACGAACAAATGGACAAATGAACAAATGAATCAATGAACAGATGAACAATCGAACAAATAAACAAATGAACAAACGAACAAATGGACAAATGAACAAATGAACAAACGAATCAATGAACAGATGAACAATCGAACAAATAAACAAATGAACAATTTGAAAAATGTACAAATCTACAAATGAACAAATGAACAAATGAACAAATGAACAAATGAAGAAACGAACAGATGAACAAATGAACAAATGAACAAATGGTCAAATGAACAAATGAACAAATTTACAAATGAACAAATGAACAATTGAACAAATGAACAAATGAACCATTGAACGAATGAACAAATGAACAAATGAACACATGAACCATTGAACGAATGAACAAATGAACAAATGAACAAATGAACCATTGAACGAATGAACAAATGAACAAATGAACAAATGAACAAATGAACAAATGAACAAATGAACAAATGAACATATGAACAAACGAACAAATGAGCAAACGAACAAATGAACAAACGAACAAATGAACAAGTGATCAAATGAACAAATGAACAAATGTACAAATGAACAAATGAACAATTGAACAAATGAACAAATGAACAAATGAACAAATGAACAAATGAACAAATGAACAAATGAACAAATGAACAAATGAACAAATGAACAAATGAACAAATGAACAAATGAACAAATGAACAAATGAACAAAAGAACAAATGAACAAACGAACAAACGAACAAACGAACAAATGAACAAATGAACAAACGAACAAGCGAACAAATGAACAAATGAACAAATGAACAAATGAAGAACTGAACAAATGAACAAATGAACGAATGAACAAATGAACAAATGAACAAATGAACAAATGAACAAATGAACAAATGAACAAATGTACAAATGAACAAATGAACAAATGAACAAATGAACAAATGAACAAATGAACAAATGAACAAATGAACAAATGAACAAATGAACAAATGAACAAATGAACAAATGAACAAATGAACAAATGAACAAATGAACAAATGAACAAATGAACAAATGAACAAATGAACAAATGAACAAATGTCCAAATGAACAAATGAACAAATGAACAAATGAACAATTGAACAAATGAACAAATGAAGAAATGAACAAATGAACAAATGAACAAATGAACAAATGAACAAATGAACACATGAACAAATGAACAAATGAACAAACGAACAAACGAACAAAGGAACAAAATGAACAAGTGAACAAATGAACAAATGATCGAATGAACAAATGAACCAATGAACAAATGAGCGAGTAGACAAATGAACAAATGAACAAATGAACAAATGAACAAATGAACAAATGAACAAATGAACAAATGAACAAATGAACAAATGAACAAATGAACAAATGAACAAATGAACAAATGAACAAACTAACGAATGGACAAATGAACAAATGAACAAGTGAACAAGTGAACAGATGCACAAATGTACAAATGAACAAATGAACAAATGAACAAATGAACAAATGAACAAATGAACAAATGAACAAATGTACAAATGAACAAATAAACAAATGAACAAACGAACAAATGAACAAGTTAAAAATGAAGAAATGAAGAATTGAAGAAATGAACAAATGAATGAATGAACAAATGAATAAATGAACCAATGAACAAATGAACAAATGAACAAATGAACAAATGAACAAATGAACAAATGAACAAATGAACAATTGAACAAATGAACAAATGAACAAATGAACAAATGAACAAATGAACAAATGAACAAATGAACAAATGAACAAATGAACAAATGAACAAATGAACAAATGTACAAATGAACAAATGAACAAATGAACAAATGAACAAATGAACAAATGAACAAATGAACAGATGAACAAATGAACAAATGAACAAAAGGACAAATGAACAAATGAACGAATGGTCAAATGAACAAATGAACAAATTTACAAATTAACAAATGAACAATTGAACAAATGAACAAATGAACATGTTGACAAGTGAACAAATGAACAAGGGGACAATTGTACAAATAAACAAATGTACAAATGAACAAATAAACAAATGAACAAATGTACAAATGAACAAATGAACAAATGAACAAATGAAGAAATGAACAAATGAACAAAAGAACAAACGGACGAATGGACAAATGAACAAATGAACAAACAAACAAATGTACAAATGAACAAATACACAAACAAACAAAATGGAACAAATGAACAAATGGACAAATGAACAAATGAACAAATGAACAAAAGGACAAATGAAAAAATGAACATATGCACAAATGAACAAATGAAAAAATGAACAAACGAACAAATGAGCAAACGAACAAATGAACAAATGAACAAATGAACAAATGAACAAATGAACAAATGAACAAATGAACAAATGAACAAATGAACAAATGAACAAATGAACAAGTGAACAAATGAACAAATGAACAAATGAACAAATGAACAATTGAGTTAATGAACAAATGAACAGATGCACAAATGTACGAATGAACAAGTGAACAAATGAACAAATGAACAAATGAATAAGTTGAGAAATGAACAAACAATCAAATGAACATATGAATAAATGAACAAATGCACAAATTGTCAAATGAACAAATTAACAAATGAACAACTTAAGAAATGAAGAATTGAAGAAATGAACAAGTCCAGAAATGGACCAATTAACATATGAACAAATGAACAGATGAACAAATGAACAATTGAACAAACGAACAAATGAACAAATGAACAAATAAACAATTGAACAAATGAACAAATGAACAAATGAACAAATGAACAAATGAACAAATGAACAAATGAACAAATGAACAAATGAACAAATGAACAAATGAACAAATGAACAAATGAACAAATGAACAAATGAACAAATGAACAAATGAACAAATGAACAAATGAACAAACGAACAAACGAAGAAACGAACAAATGAACAAATGAACAAATGATCAAATGAACAAATGAACAAATGAACAAGTGAAAGATTGAACAAATGAACAAATGAACAAATGAACAAACGAACAAAGGAACAAATGAACAAACGAACAAATGGACAAATGAATCAATGAACAGATGAACAATCGAACAAATAAACAAATGAACAATTTGAAAAATGTACAAATCTACAAATGAACAAATGAACAAATGAACAAATGAACAGATGAACAAATGAACAAATGAACAAATGAACAAATGAACAAATGAACAAATGAACAATTGAACAAATGAACAAATGAATCATTGAACGAATGAACAAATGAACAAATGTACACATGAACAAATGAACAACTGAACAAACGAACAAACGAAAAAACGAACAAACGAACAAACGAACAAACGAACAAACGAACAAAGGAACAAAATGAACAAGTGAACATATGAACAAATGAACCAATGAACAAAGGTACAAATGAACAAACGAACAAATGGACAAATGAACAAATGAACAAATGAACAAATGAACAAATGAACCATTGAACGAATGAACAAATGAACAAATGAACAAATGAACAAATGAACAAATGTACAAATGAACAAATGAACAAATGAACAAATGAACAAATGAACAAATGAACAAATGAACAAATGAACAAATGAACAAATGAACAAATGAACAAATGAACAAATGAACAAATGAACAAATGAACAAATGAACAAATGAACAAATGAACAAATGAACAAGTGAACCATTGAACGAATGAACAAATGAACAAATGAACAAATGAACAAATGAACAAACGAACAAATGAGCAAACGAGCAAACGAGCAAATGAACAAATGAACAAAGGAACAAATGAACAAATGAACAAATGAACATATGAACAAATGAACAAATGAACAATTGAACAAATCAACAATTGAACAAATGAACAAATGAATCATTGAACGAATGAACAAATGAACAAATGTACACATGAACAAATGAACAAATGATCAAATGAACAAATGAACAAGTGAAAGATTGAACAAATTAACAAATGAACAAATTAACAAATGAACAAATGAACAAATAAACAAATGAACAAACGAATAAAGGAACAAATGAACAAATGAATCAATGAACAGATGAACAATCGAACAAATAAACAAATGAACAATTTGCAAAATGTACAAATCTACAAATGAACAAATGGACAAACGAACAAACGAACAAATGAAGAAATGAACAAATGAACAAATGAAGAACTGAACAAATGAACAAATGAACAAATGAACAAATGAACAAATGAACAAATGAACAAATGAACAAATGTACAAATGAACAAATGAACAAATGAACAAATGAACAAATGAACCATTGAACGAATGAACAAATGAACAAATGAACAAATGAACAAATGAACAAATGAACAAATGAACAAATGGACAAATGAACAAATGAACGAATGGTCAAATGAACAAATGAACAAATTTACAAATGAACAAATGAACAATTGAACAAATGAACAAATGAACAAATGAACATGTTGACAAGTGAACAAATGGACAAGGGGACAATTGTACAAACAAACAAATGTACAAATGAACAAATACACAAACAAACAAAATGGAACAAATGAACAAATGAACAAATGAACAAATGAACAAAAGGACAAATGAAAAAATGAACATATGCACAAATGAACAAATGAAAAAATGAACAAACGAACAAATGAGCAAACGATCAAATGAACAAATGAACAAATGAACAAATGAACAAATGAACAAATGAACAAATGAACAAATGAACAAATGAACAAATGAACAAATGAACAAATGAACAAATGAACAAGTGAACAAATGAACAAATGAACAAATGAACAAATGAACAATTGAGTTAATGAACAAATGAACAGATGCACAAATGTACGAATGAACAAGTGAACAAATGAACAAATGAACAAATGAATAAGTTGAGAAATGAACAAACAATCAAATGAACATATGAATAAATGAACAAATGCACAAATTGTCAAATGAACAAATTAACAAATGAACAACTTAAGAAATGAGGAATTGAAGAAATGAACAAGTCCAGAAATGGACCAATTAACATATGAACAAATGAACAGATGAACAAATGAACAATTGAACAAACGAACAAATGAACAAATGAACAAATAAACAATTGAACAAATTAACAAATGAACAAATGAACAAATGAACAAATGAACAAATGAACAAATGAACAAATGAACAAATGAACAAATGAACAAATGAACAAATGAACAAATGAACAAATGAACAAATGAACAAACGAACAAATGAACAAACGAACAAACGAACAAACGAACAAATGAACAAATGAACAAATGATCAAATGAACAAATGAACAAATGAACAAGTGAAAGATTGAACAAATGAACAAATGAACAAATGAACAAACGAACAAAGGAACAAATGAACAAACGAACAAATGGACAAATGAATCAATGAACAGATGAACAATCGAACAAATAAACAAATGAACAATTTGAAAAATGTACAAATCTACAAATGAACAAATGAACAAATGAACAGATGAACAAATGAACAAATGAACAAATGAACAAATGAACAAATGAACAAATGAACAAATGAACAAATGAACAAATGAACAATTGAACAAATGAACAATTGAACAAATGAACAAATGAATCATTGAACGAATGAACAAATGAACAACTGAACAAACGAACAAACGAAAAAACGAACAAACGAACAAAGGAACAAAATGAACAAGTGAACATATGAACAAATGAACCAATGAACAAAGGAACAAATGAACAAATGAACAAATGAACAAATGAACCATTGAACGAATGAACAAATGAACAAATGAACAAATGAACAAATGAACAAATGAACAAATGAACAATTGAACAAATGAACAATTGAACAAATGAACAAATGAATCATTGAACGAATGAACAAATGAACAAATGTACACATGAACAAATGAACAAATGAACAAACGAACAAACGAAAAAACGAACAAACGAACAAAGGAACAAAATGAACAAGTGAACATATGAACAAATGAACCAATGAACAAAGGAACAAATGAACAAACGAACAAATGGATAAATGAACAAATGAACAAATGAACAAATGAACAAATGAACCATTGAACGAATGAACAAATGAACAAATGAACAAATGAACAAATGAACAAATGAACAAATGAACAAATGAACAAATGAACCATTGAACGAATGAACAAATGAACAAATGAACAAATGAACAAATGAACAAATGAACAAACGAACAAATGAGCAAACGAGCAAACGAGCAAAGGAACAAATGAACAAAGGAACAAATGAACAAATGAACAAATGAACATATGAACAAATGAACAAATGAACAATTGAACAAATCAACAATTGAACAAATGAACAAATGAATCATTGAACGAATGAACAAATGAACAAATGTACACATGAACAAATGAACAAATGATCAAATGAACAAATGAACAAGTGAAAGATTGAACAAATTAACAAATGAACAAATTAACAAATGAACAAATGAACAAATAAACAAATGAACAAACGAATAAAGGAACAAATGAACAAATGAATCAATGAACAGATGAACAATCGAACAAATAAACAAATGAACAATTTGCAAAATGTACAAATCTACAAATGAACAAATGGACAAACGAACAAACGAACAAATGAAGAAATGAACAAATGAACAAATGAAGAACTGAACAAATGAACAAATGAACAAATGAACAAATGAACAAATGAACAAATGAACAAATGAACAAATGTACAAATGAACAAATGAACAAATGAACAAATGAACAAATGAACCATTGAACGAATGAACAAATGAACAAATGAACAAATGAACAAATGAACAAATGAACAAATGAACAAATGGACAAATGAACAAATGAACGAATGGTCAAATGAACAAATGAACAAATTTACAAATGAACAAATGAACAATTGAACAAATGAACAAATGAACAAATGAACATGTTGACAAGTGAACAAATGGACAAGGGGACAATTGTACAAACAAACAAATGTACAAATGAACAAATACACAAACAAACAAAATGGAACAAATGAACAAATGAACAAATGAACAAATGAACAAAAGGACAAATGAAAAAATGAACATATGCACAAATGAACAAATGAAAAAATGAACAAACGAACAAATGAGCAAACGATCAAATGAACAAATGAACAAATGAACAAATGAACAAATGAACAAATGAACAAATGAACAAATGAACAAATGAACAAATGAACAAATGAACAAATGAACAAATGAACAAGTGAACAAATGAACAAATGAACAAATGAACAAATGAACAATTGAGTTAATGAACAAATGAACAGATGCACAAATGTACGAATGAACAAGTGAACAAATGAACAAATGAACAAATGAATAAGTTGAGAAATGAACAAACAATCAAATGAACATATGAATAAATGAACAAATGCACAAATTGTCAAATGAACAAATTAACAAATGAACAACTTAAGAAATGAGGAATTGAAGAAATGAACAAGTCCAGAAATGGACCAATTAACATATGAACAAATGAACAGATGAACAAATGAACAATTGAACAAACGAACAAATGAACAAATGAACAAATAAACAATTGAACAAATTAACAAATGAACAAATGAACAAATGAACAAATGAACAAATGAACAAATGAACAAATGAACAAATGAACAAATGAACAAATGAACAAATGAACAAATGAACAAATGAACAAATGAACAAATGAACAAATGAACAAATGAACAAATGAACAAATGAACAAACGAACAAATGAACAAACGAACAAACGAACAAACGAACAAATGAACAAATGAACAAATGATCAAATGAACAAATGAACAAATGAACAAGTGAAAGATTGAACAAATGAACAAATGAACAAATGAACAAACGAACAAAGGAACAAATGAACAAACGAACAAATGGACAAATGAATCAATGAACAGATGAACAATCGAACAAATAAACAAATGAACAATTTGAAAAATGTACAAATCTACAAATGAACAAATGAACAAATGAACAGATGAACAAATGAACAAATGAACAAATGAACAAATGAACAAATGAACAAATGAACAAATGAACAAATGAACAAATGAACAAATGAACAAATGAACAAATGAACAATTGAACAAATGAACAATTGAACAAATGAACAAATGAATCATTGAACGAATGAACAAATGAACAACTGAACAAACGAACAAACGAAAAAACGAACAAACGAACAAAGGAACAAAATGAACAAGTGAACATATGAACAAATGAACCAATGAACAAAGGAACAAATGAACAAATGAACAAATGAACAAATGAACCATTGAACGAATGAACAAATGAACAAATGAACAAATGAACAAATGAACAAATGAACAAATGAACAATTGAACAAATGAACAATTGAACAAATGAACAAATGAATCATTGAACGAATGAACAAATGAACAAATGTACACATGAACAAATGAACAAATGAACAAACGAACAAACGAAAAAACGAACAAACGAACAAAGGAACAAAATGAACAAGTGAACATATGAACAAATGAACCAATGAACAAAGGAACAAATGAACAAACGAACAAATGGATAAATGAACAAATGAACAAATGAACAAATGAACAAATGAACCATTGAACGAATGAACAAATGAACAAATGAACAAATGAACAAATGAACAAATGAACAAATGAACAAATGAACAAATGAACCATTGAACGAATGAACAAATGAACAAATGAACAAATGAACAAATGAACAAATGAACAAATGAACAAATGAACAAGTGAACCATTGAACGAATGAACAAATGAACAAATGAACAAATGAACAAATGAACAAATGAACAAACGAACAAATGAGCAAACGAGCAAACGAGCAAAGGAACAAATGAACAAATGAACAAATGAACAAATGAACAATTGAACAAATGAACAAATGAATCATTGAACGAATGAACAAATGAACAAATGTACACATGAACAAATGAACAAATGATCAAATGAACAAATGAACAAATGAACAAGTGAAAGATTGAACAAATTAACAAATGAACAAATGAACAAATGAACAAATGAGCGAGTAGACAAATGAACAAATGAACAAATGAACCATTGAACGAATGAACAAATGAACAAATGAACAAATGAACAAATGAACAAATGAACAAATGAACAAATGAACAAATGAACAAATGAACAAATGAACAAATGAACAAATGAACAAATGAACAAATGAACAAATGAACAAATGAACAAATGATCAAATGAACAAATGAACAAATGAACAAATGAACAAATGAACAAATGAACAACTAAATAAATGATCAAATGAACTCAAGTATTTCAAGCTAAATCATTTGTGTCGCATGAATTTGAAGTTAAGCCTTTTTTTACGTGGGGGAAATCTGCTGACCGACATCCCCGCCCCGCCCGGGGGAGCGGAGCGTGGGTAGTGCGGGATTTGACCCGCTAAAACCCCCACGGCGACCTAGGGACGCTGTACCTGACGCTTGCCGATTACGGGGGAGCCACGGGATCTCTTGAAGAACACAACCGCAGCTCCCCCTCGCCTGGCCGGCCACCAGGATAGAAAAGCGGTGGCCGGCCGCGTCCCAGGGGGAGATGAATCCTCTCCACTGGAATTTTCTTGATTCGGCGGTGCGAAGGGCCACACCCCGCGCCGCCACGTTACGGCGGCCGCCGGGGGGGGGCGACGAGACACTTCAATGAAGAGGCGAGTCATCTCACCCCACTCCCAACAGTTGAAAACCTCTTCTATTGGTGGGCGGCGTGCACTAATTCCAGCAAGAGCTGGTTCACCCGCCGCCCGCCTACCCTCAACTACTCGGGGACTCGAGGCGTGGGCGCACACGCCGCCCCCGTGCTAGTCGCGAGGTCGTGACCGACTTCCCATTTTAGGACTCGGCGCAGCGCTGAAAAGGTGGCGCATTCCTCCAGCGTATGCTGCGCCGAGTCCTCCTCCGCGCCACAGTGGTGGCACACCGTCGTCGCTTCCCTACCGATGCGACACAGATAAACACCGAAACTGCCATGCCCATTGAATACCTGCGTCGCCCGGTAGGTGAGCCTGCCATGCCGCCTCTCCCGCCACGAGGTAAAGTGTGGCAGGAGGGCCCTGGCGGCCCGCTCGCCGGCGTGGGAACGGAGTTCCGCACGCCATTTGGCGAGCGCTAGTCGCCGGGCCCGGAGCTCGTACCTCTCGACCGCCTCTCGCTACGGCGGTTCCCCCCGTACCCCGGCAGCGACGCATATACGCCTATAAACTGCCCCCTAGCCTGACACGCTGTACAATTGCTGTCGTGTGGCACTTTGGGGGCAAAGCAAACCACAAAACTCCTTACACGGACGCGGAGTTAAGACTGGGTCTTCCGTACCCAGCCTAATGAACGATGAGCGAAGGCGGCGATTTACCCACGTTCGGACCCCTCGTAAGTGTTCCGTCGGGGGGTGGGTACTAAATTTCTTGTGTATGCCAGTCCTGGCGAGGAAACATATCTGCGCCACCTTCGCGGTGGCCAGATTTGCAATAAATACGCCTATAAATATAGGCGCGCATCATCGTCTGAAGCTCGAAGGGAATTTCTCCCGCCAGAGCAAGCGCCGCCACGGTGGACGTGGTGCGGAAACCTCTAATAAGACGGATGGCCATCCGCCTTTGTATCCGGCACAGTAATAAAACCCTGCGCCGGCTGGGCATCACAGCTGGCGCCCAAATTGGAGCGCCATACAAGGCCATGGACCGCACCACGCCCAAGTACAGGCGGCGCACCCAATCCCCTGGTCCCCCGAGGTTGGGTAATAGGCGGCCTAACGAGACCGCCACCCCATCCACTCGGGGGACAAGGCGGTCAAGGTGCGCATCGAAGCTCCAGTAGCTGTCGAGGATTAGTCCAAGATACTTCATCTTAGACTTCACCTCGACGCAGGCTTCTCCCACCCGGATCCACGATCTGGCCGGTGGCCGGGACTGAGGCCGTCCGTGAAACCAGACGGCCTCGGCCTTCTCCGGGGCTATTGTCAGCCTCAGATCGTGGATCTTCGCGGCGACGGCTGCTACCGCATCCTCCGCTCGTCGGATGGTCCTCTCGAAGGTGTCCCCGACGGCGACCAGACGTCCGCGTAGCAGACGATGGTGGCACCGTCGAGCAGTGAGGCCTTCTCCAGGACCGCGTTGTATCCCAGGTCCCACAGGAGAGGTCCTAAGACGGACCCCTGCGGGACCCCGTGGTCCACCTCCCTCCGAATCATCCCGTGCCGGCCCGGGTATTCTATCCACCTGCCCCGCATGTAGGCCCCAATCACCCACCTTAAATAGGGAGGCACCTGGTGTTCTACCAGGGCCTCCCTAATGGCGGACCAGAGCAGGGTGTTGAACGCATTGGCGATATCAATCGATACCGCCATGCACACCCCGCCCCTTGCCACGGCATCGTCCGAGAGGGACTTGAGAGGGTCGATTGCATCGACCGTCCATCGTCCATCCCGGAAGCCGAACTGGCAGTCCGCCAGATCGGGGCCGTCGCGGGACAGGTGCCTGGAGAGGCGGGCAACAATAATCTTTTCGAAGATCTTGCACACCTCATCCAGGAGACAAATGGGCCTGTACGCGGAGGGAGAATCCGTAGGCCTCCCATCCTTCCTTAAGGAGGGGAAAATCCCCGACCTCAGGAGCCTGTTAAAAAGCTCCTTGAGCCTCTCGCCTAGGACGCCCATGGCGAGCAACCAGACCAGACCGGGGATACCGTCCGGCCTCGGGGCAGTATTCTTGCCCCGGAGCCATTTGACGACCCCGGCCATTTTCTCTGGCGCGACCTCTAGATCCGGGGATCACTCACAATCCTTTGGCACAGGGGCAGGCCGGGACGCCTCCCCACTAATAGGGAATAAGGTGCCCACGACCCGCCTGAGCATCCCCGGATCCAGGCTATCCGTCTCGGGGGGCGCCCAAGGACGTAATCGACCCATTGCCATCTTGTACGGGCGCCCACACGGATCTCGACTCAAAGATCCGTGGAAGTCGCGCCAGGCTTGGTCTTTTGCCCGCCTGATGGCCAGCTGCAGGGCGATCACCTTCTCCCTGTTTCGCCCATACAGCTGCGCAGCCAGCACGTCGTCTCCTCCTCTCATTGGCGGGGCGACGTCGGGGTGTCGATGCGGCAGCGGAGAGGCCGAGAACAATATATCTGTGGTCAGACAATGTCTCGACCTCCTCCGCCACCCTCCACCCCGTAATACGGCGCGCGGCCGGGGCTGTTGCCCACGAGAGGTCAACAGTAGAGACCCCGTTATGCCGCACGCACGTACGGACCGAGCCTGTGTTTAGGAGACGATGCTCAAGTCCCGCCGCCCACTCTAGCATCTCCCGGCCCCTCGCGTCCGTCCCGGGGGACCCCCAGGCCGTAGCCTTGGCATTGAAGTCCCCCAGGACCAGCACCTGACGGGGCAGGCAGTTAATGTTGTCGTTGTTAGTCTTAAGATGGGCTATGCCTGGGTCCTATGTGGACTATACTAGCCTCTCTCTCGACAGGGTGCCGATGGTCTGGCTCTACCCTCGTTCGTTATCGTGACAGGGGAAGACAACGTGCTAGTCCCACTACCACCTCGAGTCCAACCCAATCCAGGCACTCTTGACGGAGCAGTGTTAAAGACAATTTATCTCCGCAAGAGGGGCTTCAGCCTGGCCCGGGGGGATGAACCCCGAGGGGTCCACCCAGCATGCCGTTCAAATGGCGGAGTGGACAAGTCAACATCTACCCGTCACTCAAGTCGGATACGGGACGTCTCCAAAGCTAGCGCCGCCTGATAGGAAGCGCAAGCCGGGTCCCGCGACTTGTGTGCACTAGCCCACCCTCTGTCCTTGCAATTAGAGCAAACCGGAGGTTCACTCTTCTTGCTACAGAGCGTGCGTTGAATAAGCTCCTGGACTAACTGGTTGAGTGCCTCAACCTCGGCAAGTATCCTCGACCCGGACTCCTTGCTGACTTTCGACGAAGGTCGAGAGCAGAAGGTCCGTATTTCGGACACTCGCCTAAAGGCTTCGTCTCTTACGAGATCGAGAGGCCGTACCTTTTGCCCGGAGAACGTCCCCTTCGGTCTCCTGGCCCGGTTTACTGCGGCCTTGCCGGTGGGTGTGCCCGGCTTGGCTCGCTTCGACTTTTTGGTGACGGTTTGCCAACCGTCACCTGTAGAGTCCTCAACACGCTTGGGTGCCGACTGCACTTCCACGAGAGACGTGTCTCCGACTCGTTCGATTACCATGGGATTCTCCTTTCCGGCCTTGCGGCCGGGGGAGTCCCCCGACTTAGGTGAGACCACCACGTTACCGGTGTCCGGCGTACCTTCTACCGTGGGCTCGGTTTTACCGAGACCGCTCGCGTGGGAGTCACACATCTTTGCAAGGTCACACGAGGACTGGCGATATTAATCACCTTCCCGGACCTTGTCTTTCTCGCAGACGCGTGGGGACTGACAGCTGCGGTTGCAGTTCCCGCGTCTGTGGCGACGGCTTCACTCCGAGTGGGAACTGGACCCGTCATCTTTGAACGCTTAACAGTTTTTGTTTGATTTACATTTTTAGTTTTAAGTCCCATAATATGTCTTGGGCTTTCATCCAGTGCGCTCCCCGGCCACCACCGACCCGCACAATTTGGAACCCGCCATAGGCTGAGTTAGGGCTACGCACCGGATATACTCTGCTGGCTGGGTCGATTCCCTAACCCAGCCCGCGTCCTCGCCCAGCAGAACCCACTTGCCGAAGCGTGTGGTCGTTCCAAGCCGATTGACTGGACCAGGGCTGCTTTTCTCGTCCAGCCGCCCATCTAGCCGAAGCAGAGGCCAAAGGTACGTGTTGGGAACGTCTCACCCGCAGGAGAGGGCCCCCTCAGATCCCAGGATCCTCTTTTCCGATGACAAGGGTCGCCACGCACGGCAAACACGTGGGAGACAGCAGTCGGAGAGGCTGCCTCTTCCTCTCCACCACACTTCGTTCAGTTCGCTGCGTTTTTAAGAACACGAGCTATCCAGCGGTACCTTTTTCGTGGAGGCTCAAGTGTGGCTAGGGCACGTTTTCCCCTTGCGGCCTGGGTTGCCCAGGGGATTGATTACATCCCATGTATTCCTGAGCCCAGCGGAGTGTTGTCTAGTGGCGTGTTCCGCCCAAGAAAAACGGTCTGAAAAACCGCTTAACGTGAACTGGGGAGCTGAAGCCACAAGTGACAACAGCTCCCCAGTCGGAAGTCGTACAGCACATACAGTGCCGTACAAAGAACACGCCACAGACCGTATGCTAAATCAGGACCTTGTCATTATGCGAAGTACTTCGTGTACGACGCACTGACGGTCTCTCATGCCTTCATCGCCGATACACCCATCGACTCGGCCGATCAACCCTCCTACGCGAGGGCTAGTTCGGGGGTTATCTCTCACCCTGGGTGGCCACAGACCGCCACCGCCTGACGGGGCAGGCAGCGGGAGACGCATCTCCCTACCCTGTCCAGGCACCGTTCGAACTCTTCAAGGGACCGTCTAGGAGATGCATAGATTGTCACAACCGCGGTGTCGCCCCAATCAACAGCCAGGAATCCCCAGCCGCGCTCGATGACCGAGCACGCCGGGGATCCCGGCCTACCTACCCAGTATATGGCGGCGGAGCCGCTCGAGTCCCCCATCCAATGAGGATGGTCGGGGACCCTGTATGGCTCCGCCACCACGGCCAACCCTGCACCCCGCTCGACCAGGTATTGCACAAGTAGGTCTTGTGCCCTGGCCGAGTGGTTCAGGGTGGCCTGTATTATGAGGCCACTAGGCCCCATTATACACCCACTTCGATGTCCATCGCGGCCGCGGGACCGGTGGCGTCTGGAGCTGTATTTGCTCCATCCGCCCCCGCGGGCGCGACGGTGGCATCAAGTGATGCCATATTCTCTTTGTTAGCCACGGTGGCCGCCGCCTTGGCCACCGTGGCTTTCTTCTCCTTGTTCTTACTATATTTATTATGCGGCTTTTTGCCGCCTCCCCTGCCTCTCTACGCACCGGCGGGACACGCACGGCTGCCGAGGCGGTGGCTAGCCAGCCTGCCCGCGCCCACACAAATCGTGCAATTGGGAGCAGCTGAACAGCTAGCCACCTTATGATCCCGGCTGCCGCATCCATAGCAGCAGCCGGTCCTGTCCTCGGCGGCAGTGCACCGCTGCCTGGTGTGACCAACACCAAGGCAGCGGTAGCACTGCAGGTGCCGGGCGCTGAGGGCTTCAACCGTCGCCAGGGCCCAGCCCACAGTCAACCTCCCTGCGACCGCAACTTTACGAGCGGCCGCAGCAGGGCACTGGACCCAGATGGTGCTCAGTCCTGAGGGGGAAGACCGGATTTCGTCGGTCCTCACATCCCCCTCAGAGCACCCTCCAACACGGGCGACTGCCGCAGCAACCTCCGCCGACCAGGCCGCGCACCCTCAAATCGGTCTTTTTGACAGGGCGCGCGACTTTCACGCCGGTTCCCGCTAGTGCGTCGGCCACTTTCGTGGCGAGGGCAGTGGCCTTGGCAGCACCATCAGCGCCTGGAACTTCCAGGATGATTGCACCAGTCAGCGCCCTCCGCGGCCTTAGCGAGGCGATGCCAATCTCTGCAAGGTCGACCCTCGACCTCGCGGTGGCCATCGCCTGCACATAAGTCATAGCCCCGCCAGCCGGGACCGTGATGGTCACCGTGGCTGTACGAGGCGGACGCGGAGGCAGGAGAGCCTTTTTCGGGGGCGCTGGGGCCACCCGCCCCGCCCTCTTCCCGGCCATTGAGGCCCTGACGGCCGCCGCAGATTTAACCGCAGCAGCCGCCTTTTTGGCCTTTCGGCCAACCACCCTCGATCACGCCTCCTGGTTTGTAGGCGTGGCGGAAGGCGGCAAAACGCTGGGTGTGACCCGGGTAGAGGGCACCGGCTGGGCTGCCCCAGCGACCCCAGATTTCCCCTTCTTTTTTTTTCTTCCTTTTCCGCCGCCCCACCTCGTCCATAGGCGGAGGGGGGACAGATAGTATGGATGCCGCCGGTCGCGTGTCCTGCACCCACGGCACAATCTCTTTTCTAAACGATGCCAATTTGGCATCGATTAGAGCCCCAAACTGAGCCAGCACATCCGCTGGCACTGTCGCAGGTGAGGGCGAGGATTTTCCTCGTCCCAAGCATTGAGGCGCTTGGTTACCAGCGACCGATGGCGGCACCACATCCTCCCTGAGGAACAGCGGCGGGGGCAACGCGGCAGTAGCCGGCACTCCCCTCCACCGCCTGACGTAGCCGGGCTACTTCCGCCCTTAGCTCCTTCATTTGTTCCTGTAGGAGGGCATGGGGCGGTGGCGGTCTGTGGCCACCCAGGGTTGAGAGGCGACCCCCGAACTAGTCCTCGCGAAGGTTGTTGCTACTACCGAGTCGATGGATGCGTCGACGATGAAGGCATTTTAGACCGTCAGTGCGTCGTACATGTAGTACTTCGCATAATGGCGAGGCCCGAGATTAAGCATGCGGGCTGTGGCGTGTTCATGTACAGCATTGAATATGCTGTACTACTCCTTAGCGGGGGACTGTTGTCACTTGTGGCTGCAGTCCCCCGCGTCACGTTATGCGGTTTTTCTGGTCTAACTGGAATGCCGCATTTTCGTTGTCTGAACACGCCACGAAGCAACACGCCGTCGGATTGAATGTTGCTGCTGAGTCGATAGGTGCATCGGCGATGAAAGCACTTGAGACCGCCAGTGCGTTGTACATGTAGTACTTCGCATAATGGCGAGGCCCTTGAACTAAGCATACGGGCTGTGGTGTGTTCATGTACAGCATTGAATATGCTGTACTACTCCCATCCGGGGGACTGTTGTCACTTGTGGCTTCAGTCCCCCGCGTTACGTTATGCGGTTTTTCTGGTCTGACTGGAATGCCGCATTTTCGTTATCTGAACACGCCACAAAGCAACACGCCGACGGAGTGAATGCTGCCGAGTTGACGGATGCATCAGATGCATCGGCGATGAGGGTATTTTGAGACCGCCAGTGCGTTGTACATGTAGTACTTCGCATAATGGCGAGGCCCTTGAACTAAGCATACGGGCTGTGGCGTGTTCATGTACAGCATTGAATATGCTGTACTACTCCCTACCGGGGGACTGTTGTCACTTGTGGCTGCAGTCCCCCGCGTCACGTTATGCGGTTTTTCTGGTCTGACCGGAATGCCGCATTTTCGTTGTCTGAGCGCGCCACGTAGCAACATGCCGCTGGATCTGGAAATCGGGATGCAACCAATCGCCTGGGCAACCCAGGCCGCAAGGGGCAAACGTGCCCTAGCCACACTTGAGCCTCCACGAAAAAGGTACCGCTGGATAGCTCGTGTTCTCAAAACGCAGCGAACCGAACGAAGTGTGGTGGAGAGGAAGAGGCAGCCTCTCCGACTGCTGTCTCCCGCGTGTTTGCCGTGCGTGGCGACCCTTGTCGTCGGAAAAGAGGATCCTGGGATCTGAGGGGGCCCTCTCCTGCGGGTGAGACGTCCCCAACACGTACCTTTGGCCTCTGCTTCGGCTAGATGGGAGGCTGGACGAGAAAAGCAGCCCTGGTCCAGTCAATCGGCTTGGAACGACCATACGCTTCGGCGAGTGGGTTCTGACGGGCGAGGACGCGGGCTGGGTTGAGTAATCGGCCCAGTCAGCAGACTATGTCCGGTGCGTAGCCCTAACCCAGCCTGATGGCGGGTTCCAAAATGTGTGGGTCGGTGGTGGCCGGGGAGCGTACCGGATGAAAGAAAGATTCACATTATGGGATCTAAATCGAAAACACAAATTGAACGATCTAAGTCGGCGGGTCCAGCTCCTACTCGGAGTGAAGCCGTCGCCACAGACGCGGAAGCTACAGCAGCAGCTGTTAGCCCTCCTGCGTCTGCGAAAAAGACAAGGTCCGGGAAGGTGTTAAACATCGCCAATCCTCGTGTGACCTTGGAGAGATGCGTGACACCCACGCGAGCGGTCTCGGTGAAAACTGAGGCCACGGAAGAAGGCGCGCCGGACACCGGTAACGTGGGGACAGCGCCCAAGTCGGGGGACTCCCCCAGCCGCAAGGCTGGGAAGGGGAAACCCAAAAAAATCGAACAAGTCAAAGACACGCTCGTGAAGGTGCAACCGGCACCCGTGCGTGTCGAAGACCCCGAAGGTGGCGGTTGGAAAACCGTCACCAAAAAGTCGAAGCGTGCCAAGCCAGTCGCACCTACTGGCAAGGCCGCAGCAAACCAGGCCAGGAAATCGAAGGGGACGGTTTCCGGGCACAAGGTACGGCCTCTCGATCTCGTGAGAGACGAAGCCTTCAGGCGAGTATCGGAGATACGGACCTTTTGCTTTCGACCCGAGTCGAAAGTCAACAAGGAGTCCGGGTCGAAGATACTAGCAGAAGTCGGAGCACTCAACGAGTTGGTCCAGGAGCTGATTCAACGAAACAGCTTCGTCGAAGGGCAACTCGCCGCGGTCAGGGCGGACCTAAAAGCGCGCCCTGCCGTAATGAGTGCGGCGCGACCTGGGCCGTCCAAGGGATCCCTCCCGAAGACGGTCTCCAATGCCGCGCAGTTGACCTACGCCCAAGTGGCAAAGGTCAACCAGTCAGCGACTCCGGAGGCGAGAAGACCACCGACACAATACGTGGTGCGTATCTTCCCGCCAAAGGATAAAGGACAGAACAGCGATGCTACTAAGAGAGCTGTTCTGTCGATCGTAAAACCTGCGAAGGAGGCGATCCGTGTCAGATCGGTTCGACGCATCCACTCCGGTGGCATCGTCGTCGAAACCGATCGCAAGGAGGACCTAAAAGCCTTCGTAGGAAACAAGAAGCTGGCGAGTGCGGGACTGTCCGTCTCCTTGCCCAGCAAACGGGACCCCGAGGTCCTGATTTATGACATTCCGAAAGGGATGGGCAAGGAGGAAATTGCCTCCAGTCTTTGGAGGCAAAACCTCTCTGAGGCGTCCCAGAAGGATGTGCCTTCGGGTGTTCGGGTCAGTCGCATGGCTGGCAAGACCCCGGAGACAGCCAACTGGGTAGTGGCCGTCAGTCCGCAGATTCGTCGGCGGCTGGCGCAGAGAGGGGACCGGGTGTACCTTGGGTGGAGTTCCTGCCGTGTGCGGGACTTCATACAGGTCACCCGTTGCTATAAGTGCCAGCGCTTCGGGCACACCGCGAAGCGCTGTAAATTCAAAGAGGATGTCTGCGGACATTGTGCCGAAAAAGGGCACGGCTATGCGCTCTGCAGCAGGAAGAGCAAGCCTCCGGTTTGTTCCAACTGCAAAGACAGAGGGCGGCCACACGACCATAAGTCGCGAGACCCGGCCTGCGCCTCCTATCAGGAAGCGCTGGTTTTGGAGATGTCTCGCATTAGACAGGAATAATAATTTGAATCTCGAATGGATAGTACAAACGACCGGCGACGCTCGAGAGTCATACGGGTCATGCAGCATAACATGCAGCGGGCCCGAAACGTGACCGACGAAGTCCGGACTGAGATGCATAGGCGAGGGGTAGATGTGTTGCTTGCACAAGAGCCATATAGCTGGCGGGGTACTGTGCCCGGGCTAGGCTTGAGAACGAGGCTGATCACGGCAGGCGAACCGGTGATGGCTGCAATAGCGGTCAGAAACCCGGATCTAACCGCGGTCAAAGTCTCTAACTTGTGCGACACGCATTTGTCCTGTGTCAGCATCTCGGGTTCGTTTGGGAGCTTCTTCCTGATCAGCCAGTACTTTCAATGCTCCGATGACGTTGAATCAGGTCTGGCGCGGTTGGAGAGAGCTCTTTCCGCACTTAAGCATAACCGAGTCATTATCTCTGCCGACGTTAACGCGAAATCAGCCCAGTGGGGCAGCGCGGAGACGGACGTGAGAGGCCGTAAACTCGAAGAGTTTATCGTGAGCCATGGCTTGGTTGTCTTGAACGAGGCTGGAAACGCTCCGACGTTTTCCAGCCCTAGTGGACAGTCATACATCGACGTCACACTATCGACACCTGATATTTGCGACAAGGTGCGAGGTTGGAAGGTCCGCGAGGACCTGACGACCAGCGACCACCGAGTCATAGAGTTTTCTTTGAGTTTTTGCGCCGAGGACGGTGCTGCCGAAATTAGTAGCAACAGCAGCACCAACCGGAACGGATTATTACCAAGGTTCCGACTCCGAAGCGCAAAATGGCCCGAGTTCGACAAGGCGCTGCAGGAAAGTAAGAGGAGTATATCCCCCGATCCATTGAACAATAAGGGGGATGTCGAACATCTAGCACAGGAGATCGAAAGAATGATCGTCCAAGCGTGCGACTCCTCGATGCCAACCAAGCAGTGGCATTCAAAATCCGTCCCATGGTGGACGGCCGACCTGACGAGGCAAAAGAGGCGAGTCTACAAACTTAGACGAGCCTCGCAGAACGCAGCATGTTCAGAGGAGCAGAGGGCGGCCAAGAGGACCGAGTATCTTAAACAGAGAAAGGCCTACAAAGCCGCCATCAAAGCTGCTCGGTCGCACAGCTGGCGTGCATTCGTGACCGAGCAGGGAAACAAGGAACCCTGGGGCCTCATTTATAAGATCACGAGGCAGAAGATGACAGCCAGCACGGTCATCTCGAATATAAATCGTAACACTGCCCAGGGTTACACCACAGACTGGGACTCCACCGCTTCCGCGCTGCTGGAGGGGTTAATTCCGGACGATAGCCCCGCGAATGACTCCCCGGATCATGCGCGAGTCAGGAGGGAAGCTGCCATCGAGCCGGAGAGTGAGGACGCCAGTCCCTTCACCCTCTCGGAGCTCAGATCGGCGGTCAACCGACTGAAGAGCGGCAAGTGTCCAGGCCTAGATCGGATCGAGCCGGAGATTTTAAAACGTTCGTGTAATACAATCTCACGCGAGCTCCTCCGACTCTACAACGGATGCCTGGCACACGGAGTCTTTCCCGTGGAATGGAAAGTCGGGTCCATCATTACCATCCTTAAAGGACCCGAGAAACCTGAAACGGAGATAAAGTCCTACAGACCAATATGCTTGCTTTCGGTCGTAGGCAAAGTCTTGGAGAAGCTAATCGCTACGCGATTAGCTAGTTTGTTTTTGCACCCCGACTACGCCTCCGATCGGCAATACGGATTCAGGCCGCATCGATCCACGACTGATGCCGTGGTAAAGATGAGGGAGCTTGCGTCCGGTCGAGAGGAAAAGTACGTCGTGGGTCTGCTCTTCGACATTGCTGCGGCCTTTGATAATGTCTGGTGGCCAAGCATACTCAACGCGTTGAGGAAGCGAGGCTGCCCAAAAAACCTATTTAGATTGGTGGTCGACTACTTCGACGGCCGCGTGGTGACTATGGTGTCTGATCGCGGTGCAGTGCGGAAGAAAGTCACTAAGGGCTGCCCACAGGGATCGATTCTTGGTCCGAGCTGTTGGAACTTAGTCTTCGACGAGGTTCTACAGCTCCTATCGAACGCCGGGCTCGCTTGCGAGCCCATCGCCTATGCAGACGACCTTCTTGTCTTGATCTTCGCGAACAGCAGGAAGGGTCTAGAAAGCAATGGCCAATTGGTTGTGGACACCATTTCTCGCTGGTGCGACCAGCAGAAATTGTCGCTGTCTGCGACCAAGACCGAGATGTTTTTCTTAAAAGGCTCTCTCGACAGAGAGAGGCCACCTGTGATAAAAGTAGGAGGTCGGAATATTGCCGTCAAGGACTCTGTGCGTTACCTTGGCGTGCATTTTGACTCTAGACTGGGTATCCATTCCCATGTCGAGTATTTGAATGCCAAGTCCTTGCGAACGTTTAATGCGCTAGCAAGGATTGCTAAGTCGAACTGGGGATTGGGATATCGGACGATGCGTACTTTGTACCGCGGCTTGTTTGTCCCAATCGTCACGTATGCTGCCGCGGGCTGGGCAGACCGCCTTACCTCTGGGACGAGTAAAGTGCTCACCAGGGCGCAGAGGCATGTTCTGCTTGGCTGCGTCAAAGCCTACAGGACAGTCTCCACTGATGCGATCCCCGTGATCGCCGGGGAGATACCTGTGGACTTGGCGATAGCGGAGTTCAGCTGCGTGTACAAAGCCAGGAAGAAACTCGGGTTCCAACATGGAACCTATCAAGTGAGTCAGGCCGAATTGGCTGACGAAGTCGTCACCGAAGCCCAAGTTCGCAGAAGGCTGAGGGAGGCGACTTTAGAGATGTGGCAGCAGAGATGGTCGTCCTCGACGAAGGGTAGGGAAACCTTCCAATACTTCGGCGAGGTATCAGACCGTCTCTCAGCGAGCTGGATCAGAGTCGACCATGATGTAGCGCAGTTCTTGAGCGGACACGGAGACTTCCGTGCGAAGCTCAAGACGTTCGCCCTGGTCGACGACGAGTTGTGCGAATGTGGGGAGGAGGAAACTCCAAACCACGTCCTCTACGATTGTCAGCGTTACGTAGAGGACAGGGAACACCTACGCCAGGCGGCGATTCGAGAAGGATTTCAGTGGCCAATCGACAAAGCCAGCCTGGTGTCAGAGCAGCTGTTTCAGGAGTTCCGAAAATTCGCACGATCCGTAAGCAAGACTAAGAAGCGAACATAGAACGAAACTGCATACGGAGCGTGGACTCGTCCAGCTCCGTTGATGTACGGCATGCTGGGCGAACCCCTCGGGGTTCGTCCCCTCGGGCCAGGCTGGAGCCCCTCTTGCGGAGATAAAAGACTTTAACACTACTCCGTAAGAGTGCCTGGATTGGGTTGGACTCGAGGTGGCAGTGGGAGTAGCACGCTGTCTTCCCCTGATACGATGGTGAACGAAGGTAGAGCCCGAACACCAGGCACAAGTCGCAAGAGCGGCCGGTATGGTCCACCAAGGACTTAGGTACGGCCCGTCTCTCAGAGACCACAGTTTGACGACAACACTAACTGTAGGAGGGCATGGAGATAAAAGACTTTAACACTACTCCGTAAGAGTGCCTGGATTGGGTTGGACTCGAGGTGGCAGTGGGAGTAGCACGCTGTCTTCCCCTGATACGATAGTGAACGAAGGTAGAGCCCGAACATCAGGCACAAGTCGCAAGAGCGGCCGGTATGGTCCACCAAGGACTTAGGTACGGCCCGTCTCTCAGAGACCACAGTTTAGACGGCAACACTAACTGTAGGAGGGCATGGCGGTGGCGGTCTGTGGCCACCCAGGGTTGAGAGGCGACCCCCGAACTAGTCCTCGCGAAGGTTGTTGCTACTACCGAGTCGATGGGTGCGTCGACGATGAAGGAATTTTAGACCGTCAGTGCGTCGTACATGTAGTACTTCGCATAATGGCGAGGCCCCTGAACTAAGCATACGGGCTGTGGCGTGTTCATGTACAGCATTGAATATGCTGTACTACTCCCTACCGGGGGACTGTTGTCACTTGTGGCTGCAGTCCCCCGCGTCACGTTATGCGGTTTTTCTGGTCCGACTGGAATGCCGCATTTTCGTTGTCTGAACGCGCCACGTAGCAACATGCCGCTGGATCTAGAAATCGGGATGCAACCAATCACCTGGGCAACCCAGGCCGCAAGGGGCAAACGTGCCCTAGCTACACTTGAGCCTCCATGAAATAAGGTACCGCTGGATAGCTCGTATTCTCAAGACGCAGCGAACCGAACGAAGTGTGGTGGAGAGCAAGAGGCAGCCTCTCCGACTGCTGTCTCCCGCGTGTTTGCCGTGCGTGGCGACCCTTGTCGTCGGAAAAGAGGATCCTGGGATCTGAGGGGGCCCTCTCCTGCGGGTGAGACGTCCCCAACACGTACCTTTGGCCTCTGCTTCGGCTAGATGGGAGGCTGGACGAGAAAAGCAGCCCTGGTCCAGTCAATCGGCTTGGAACGGCCATACGCTTCGGCGAGTGGGTTCTGACGGGTGAGGACGCGGGCTGGGTTGAGTAATCGGCCCAGTCAGCAGACTATGTCCGGTGCGTAGCCCTAACCCAGCCTGATGGCGGGTTCCAAAATGTGTGGGTCGGTGGTGGCCGGGGAGCGTACCGGATGAAAGAAAGATTCACGATATGGGATCTAAATTGAACGATAAAATTGAACGACCTAAGTCGGCGGGTCCAGCTCCTACTCGGAGTGAAGCCGTCGCCACAGACGCGGAGACTGCAACAGCAGTTGTCAGTCCTCCCGCGTCTGCGAAAAAGACAAGGTCCGGGAAGGTGATAAACATCGCCAATCCTCGCGTGACCTTAGAGAGATGCGTGACACCCGCGCGAGCGGTCTCGGTGAAAACTGAGGCCACGGAAGAAAGCGCGCCGGACACCGGTAACGTGGGGACATCGCCCAAGTCGGGGGACTCCCCCAGCCGCAAGGCTGGGAAGGAGAAACCCAAGAAAATCGAATTAGTCAAAGACACGCTCGTGAAGGTGCAACCGGCACCCGTGCGTGTTGAAGACCCCGAAGGTGGCGGTTGGAAAACCGTCACCAAAAAGTCGAAGCGTGCCAAGCCAGTCGCACCTACTGGCAAGGCCGCAGCAAACCAGGCCAGGAAATCGAAGGGGACGGTTTCCGGGCATAAGGTACGGCCTCTCGATCTCGTGAGAGACGAAGCCTTCAGACGAGTATCGGAGATACGGACCTTTTGATTTCGACCCGCGTCGAAAGTCAACAAGGAGTCCGGGTCGAAGATACTAGCAGAAGTCGAAGCACTCAACGAGTTGGTTCAGGAGCTGATTCAACGAAACAGCTTCGTCGAAGGGCAACTCGCCGCGGTCAGGGCGGACCTAAAAGCGCGTCCTGCCGTAATGAGTGCGGTGCGACCTGGGCCGTCCAAGGGAACTCTCCCGAAGACGGTCTGCAATGCCGCGCAGTTGACCTACGCCTAAGTGGCAAAGGTCAACCAGACAGCTACTCCGGAGGCGAGAAGACCACCGACACAATACGTGGTGCGTATCTTCCCGCCAAAGGATAAAGGACAGAGCAGCGATGCTACTAAGAGAGCTGTTCTGTCGATCGTAAAACCTGCGAAGGAGGCGATCCGGGTCAGATCGGTTCGACGCATCCACTCCGGTGGCATCGTCGTCGAAACCGATCGCAAGGAGGACCTAAAAGCCTTCGTAGGAAATAAAAAGCTGGCGAGTGCGGGACTGTCCGTCTCCTTGCCTAGCAAACGGGACCCCGAGGTCCTGATTTATGATATTCCGAAAGGGATGGGCAAGGAGGAAATTGCCTCCAGTCTTTGGAGGCAAAACCTCTCTGAGGCGTCCCAGAAGGATGTGCCTTCGGGTGTTCGGGTCAGTCGCATGGCTGGCAAGACCCCGGAGACAGCCAACTGGGTAGTGGCCGTCAGTCCGCAGATTCGTCGGCGGCTGGCGCAGAGAGGGGACCGGGTGTACCTTGGGTGGAGTTCCTGCCGTGTGCGGGACTTCATACAGGTCACCCGTTGCTACAAGTGCCAGCGCTTCGGGCACACCGCGAAGCGCTATAAATTCAAAGAGGATGTCTGCGGACATTGTGCCGAAAAAGGGCACAGTTATGCGCTCTGTAACAGGAAGAGCAAGCCTCCGGTTTGCTCCAACTGTAAAGACAGAGCGCGACCATATGAACACAAGTCGCGAGACCCGGCCTGCGCCTCCTACCAGGAAGCGCTGGTTTTGGAGATGTCTCGCATAAGACAAGAATAATTTGAATTGCTCGAATGGATAGTACAAACGACCGGCGACGCTCGAGAGTCATACGGGTCATGCAGCATAACATGCAGCGGGCCCGAAACGTGACCGACGAAGTCCGGACTGAGATGCATAGGCGAGGGGTAGATGTGTTGCTTGCACAAGAGCCATATAGCTGGCGGGGTACTGTGCCCGGGCTAGGCTTGAGAACGAGGCTGATCACGGCAGACGAACCGGTGATGGCTGCAATAGCGGTCAGAAACCCGGATCTAACCGTGGTCAAAGTCTCTAACTTGTGCGACACGCATTTGTCCTGTGCCAGCATCTCGGGTTCGTTTGGGAGCTTCTTCCTGATCAGCCAGTACTTTCAATGGTCAGATGACGTTGAATCAGGTCTGGCGCGGTTGGAGAGAGCTCTTTCCGCACTTAAGCATAACCGAGTCATTATCTCTGCCGACGTTAACGCAAAATCAGCCCAGTGGGGCAGCGCGGAGACGGACGTGAGAGGCCGTAAACTCGAAGAGTTTATCGCGAGCCATGGCTTGGTTGTCTTGAACGAGGCTGGAAACGCTCCGACGTTTTCCAGCCCTAGTGGACAGTCTTACATCGACGTCACACTATCGACACCTGACATTTGCGACAAGGTGCGAGGTTGGAAGGTCCGCGAGGACCTGACGACCAGCAACCACCGAGTCATAGAGTTCACTTTGAGTTTTTGCGCCGAGGACGGTGCTGCCGAAATTAGTAGCAACAGCAGCACCAACCGGAACGGATTATTACCAAGGTTCCGACTCCGAAGCGCAAAATGGCCCGAGTTCGACAAGGCGCTGCAGGAAAGTAAGAGGAGTATATCCCCCAATCCATTGAACAATAAGGGGGAAGTCGAACATCTAGCACAGGAGATCGAAAGAATGATCGTCCAAGCGTGCAACTCCTCGATGCCAACCAAGCAGTGGCATTCAAAATCCGTCCCATGGTGGACGGCCGACCTGACGAGGCAGAAGAGGCGAGTCTATAAACTTAGACGAGCCTCGCAGAACGCAGCATGTTCAGAGGAGCAGAGGGCGGCCAAGAGGACCGAGTAGCTCAAACAGAGAAAGGCCTACAAAGCCGCCATTAAAGCTGCTCGGTCGCACAGCTGGCGTGCATTCGTGACCGAGCAGGGAAACAAGGAACCCTGGGGCCTCATTTATAAGATCACGAGGCAGAAGATGACAGTCAGCACGGTCATCTCAAATATTAATCTTAACACTGCCCAGGGTTACACTACAGACTGGGACTCCACCGCTTCCGCGCTGCTGGAGGGGTTAATTCCGGACGATAGCCCCGCGAATGACTCCCCGGATCATGCGCGAGTCAGGAGGGAAGCTGCCATCGAGCCGGAGAGTGAGGACGCCAGTTCTTTCACCCTCTCGGAGCTCAGATCGGCGGTCAACCGACTGAAGAGCGGCAAGTGTCCAGGCCTAGATGGGATCGAGCCGGAGATTCTAAAACGTTCGTTTAATACGATCTCACGCGAGCTACTCCGACTCTACAACGGATGCCTGGCACACGGAGTCTTTCCCGTGGAATGGAAAGTCGGGTCCATCATTTCCATCCTTAAAGGACCCGAGAAACCTGAAACGGAGATAAAGTCCTACAGACCTATATGCTTGCTTTCGGTCGTAGGCAAAGTCTTGGAGAAGCTAATCGCGTAGCGAGTTCGTTTTTGCACCCCGACTACGCCTCCGATCGGCAATACGGATTCAGGCCGCATCGATCCACGACTGATGCCGTGGTAAAGATGAGGGAGCTTGCGTCCGGTCGAGAGGAAAAGTACGTCGTGGGTCTGCTGTTCGACATTGCTGCAGCCTTTGATAATGTCTGGTGGCCAAGCATACTCAACGCGTTGAGGAAGCGAGGCTGCCCAAAAAACCTATTTAGATTGGTGGTCGACGACTTCGACGGCCGCGTGGTGACTATGGTGTCTGATCGCGGTGCAGTGCGGAAGAAAGTCACTAAGGGCTGCCCACAGGGATCAATTCTTGGTCCGAGCTGTTGGAACTTAGTCTTCGACGAGGTTCTACAGCTCCTATCGAACGCCGGGCTCGCTTGCGAGCCCATCGCTTATGCAGACGACCTTCTTGTCTTGATCTTCGCGAACAGCAGGAAGGGTCTAGAAAGCAATGGCCAATTGGTTGTGGACACCATTTCTCGCTGGTGCGACCAGCAGAAATTGTCGCTGTCTGCGACCAAGACCGAGATGATATTCTTAAAAGGCTCTCTCGACAGAGAGAGGCCACCTGTGATAAAAGTAGGAGGTCGGAATATTGCCGTCAAGGACTTTGTGCGTTACCTTGGCGTGCATTTTGACTCTGGACTGGGTATCCATTCCCACGTCGAGTATTTGAATGCTAAGTCCTTGCGAACGTTTAATGCGCTAGCAAGGATTGCTAAGTCGAACTGGGGATTGGGATATCGGACGATGCGTACTTTGTACCGCGGCTTGTTTGTCCCAATCGTCACGTATGCTGCCGCGGGCTGGGCAGACCGCCTTACCTCTGGGACGAGTAAAGTACTCACCAGGGCGCAGAGGCATGTTCTGCTTGGCTGCGTCAAAGCCTACAGGACAGTTTCCACTGATGCGATCCCCGTGATCGCCGGGGAGATACCTGTGGACTTGGCGATAGCGGAGTTCAGCTGCGTGTACAAAGCCAGGAAGAAACTCGGGTTCCAACATGGAACCTATCAAGTGAGTCAGGCCGAATTGGCAGACGAAGTCGTCACCGAAGCCCAAGTTCGCAGAAGGCTGAGGGAGGCGACTTTAGAGATGTGGCAGCAGAGATGGTCGTCCTCGACGAAGGGTAGGGAAACCTTCCAATACTTCGGCGAGGTATCAGACCGACTCTCAGCGAGCTGGATCAGAGTCGACCATGATGTAGCGCAGTTCTTGAGCGGACACGGAGACTTCCGTGCGAAGCTCAAGACGTTCGCCCTGGTCGACGACAAGTTGTAGAAATGTGGGGAGGAGGAAACTCCAAACCACGTCCTCTACGATTGTCAGCGTTACGTAGAGGACAGGGAACGCCTACGCCAGGCGGCGATTCGAGAAAGATTTCAGTGGCCAATCGACAAAGCCAGCCTGGTGTCAGAGCAGCTGTTTAAGGAGTTCCAGAAATTCGCACGATCTGTGAGAACGACAAAAAGCAGAACATAGAACGAAACTGCCTACGGAGCGTGGACTCGTCCAGCTCCGTCGATGTACGGCATGCTGGGCGAACCCCTCGGGGTTCGTCCCCTCGGGCCAGGCTGAAGCCCCTCTTGCGGAGATAAAAGACTTTAACACTACTCCGTAAGAGTGCCTGGATTGGGTTGGACTCGAGGTGGCAGTGGGAGTAGCACGCTGTCTTCCCCTGATACGATAGTGAACGAGGGTAGAGCCCGAACATCAGGCATAAGTCGCAAGAGCGGCCGGTATGGTCCACCAAGGACTTAGGTACGGCCTGTCTCTCAGAGACCGCAGTTTAGACGACAACACTAACTGTAGGAGGGCATTGGCGGTGGCGGTCTGTGGCCACCCAGGGTGAGAGATAACCCCCGAACTAGCCCTCGCGTAGGAGGGTTGATCGGCCGAGTCGATGGGTGTATCGGCGATGAAGGCATTAGAGACCGTCAGTGCGTCGTATATGTAGTACTTGGCATAATGGCGAGGCCCTGATTTAGCATACGGGCTGTGGCGTGTTCTTTGTACAGCACTGTATGTGCTGTATGACTTCCGACTGGGGAACTGTTGTCACTCGTGGCTTCAGTTCCCCAGTTCACGTTAAACTGTTTTTCAGACCGTTTTTCGTGGGCGGAACACGCCACTAGACAACACTCCGCTGGGCTCAGGAATACATGGGATGCAATCAATCCCCTGGGCAACCCAGGCCGCAAGGGGCAAACGTGACCTAGCCACACTTGAGCCTCCACGAAAAAGGTACCGCTGGATAGCTCGTGTTCTTAAATACGCAGCGAACTGAACGAAGTGTGGTGGAGAGGAAGAGGCAGCCTCTCCGACTGCTGTCTCCCACGTGTTTGCCGTGCGTGGCGACCCTTGTCATCGGAAAAGAGGATCCTTTGATCTGAGGGGGCCCTCTCCTGCGGGTGAGACGTCCCCAACACGTACCTTTGGCCTCTGCTTCGGCTAGATGGGCGGCTGGACGAGAAAAGTAGCCCTGGTCCAGTCAATCGGCTTGGAACGACCACACGCTTCGGCAAGTGGGTTCTGCTGGGCGAGGACGCGGGCTGGGTTAGGGAACAGACCCAGCCAGCTGACTATATCCGGTGCGTAGCCCTAACTCAGCCTTTGGCGGGTTCCAAATTGTGCGGGTCGGTGGTGGCCGGGGAGCGCACTGGATGAAAGACCAAGACATATTATGGGTCTTAATAAAAATGAAAAACAAACAAAAAGTAAGCGTTCAAAGACGACGTGTCCAGCTCCTACTCGGAGTGAAGCCGTCGCCACAGACGCGGGAGCTGCAAATGCAGCTGTCAGTCCCCCCGAGTCTGTGAGAAAGACAAGATCCGGGAAGGTGATTAATATCGCCAGTCCTCGTCTGATTTTGCAAAGATGTGTGACTCCTACGCGAGCGGTCTCGGTGAAAACCGAGCCCACGGTAGAAGGTGCGCCGGACACCGGTAACGTGGTAGTCTCACCCAAGTCGGGGGACTCCCCCGGCCGCAAGGCCGGAAAGGGGAAACCCATGATAATCGAACGAGTCGGAGACACGTCACTCGTGAAGGTGCAGTCGGCACCCGAGCGTGTCGAGGACCCTACAGGTGACGGTTGGCAAACCGTCACCAAAAAGTCGAAGCGAGCCAAGCCGGGCGCACCCACCGGCAAGGCCGCAGTAAACCGGGCCAGGAGACCGAAGGGGATGTTCTCCGGGCAAAAGGTACGGCCTCTCGATCTCGTAAGAGACGAAGCCTTTAGGCGAGTGTCCGAAATACGGATCTTTTGCTTTCGACCCGAGTCGAAAGTCAACAAGGAGTCCGGGTCAAAGATACTTGCCGAGGTTGAGGCACTCAACGAGTTGGTTCAGGTGCTTATTCAACGGAATAGCTTCGTCAAAGGGCAACTCGCCGCGGTCAGGGCGGACCTAAAAGCGCGCCCTGCCCTAATGAGTGCGATGCGACCTGGGCCGTCCAAGGGAACTCTTCCGAAGACGGTCTGCAATGCCGCGCATCCGACTTACGCCCAAGTGGCCAAAGTCGACTGCAAAAGAGCTTCTCCGGAAGCGGGAAGACAGCCGCAATCGCAGCATGTGGTCAGAATCTTCCCGCCGAAGGAAAAGGGACAGAGCAGCGAGATTACGAAAGTTACTGTTCTGTCCCTTGTTAAACCAGCGAAGGAGGCGATCCGAATAAAGTCGGTCCGACGCATCCACTCCGGTGGCATCGTCGTCGAGACCGACCAAAAGGAGGACCTGCAAGCCTTCGTTGGCAATAAGAAGCTCCGGAGCGCGGGTCTGTCCGTCTCCTTACCTACCAAGCGGGACCCTGAGGTTTTAGTTTACGACGTCCCGCGTCGGATGGGTAAGGAGGAAATTGCCTCCAGTATTTGAAGGCAAAACCTCTGCGATGCGAACCAGAAGGATGTGCCTTCGGGAATTCGGGTCAGCCGCATGGCTGGCAAGACCCCGGAGACAGCCAACTGGGTCGTTGCCGTCAGTCCGCAGAATCTTCAGCGGCTGAAGCAGAGGGGTAGCCGAGTTTACCTCGGATGGAACTCCTGTCGTGTGCGGGATTTCGTCCAGGTGCTTCGGTGCTACCGTTGTCAACGCTTCGGGCATACCTCGAAGCGTTGTAAATTCAAGGAGGATGTGTGCGGTCACTGCTCCCAAAAGGGGCATACCTTCACGCTCTGTAGCAAGAAGAGTGAACCTCCGGTCTGCTCTAATTGCAAGGACAGAGGGTGGGCTAGTGCACACAAGTTGCGGGACCCAGCTTGCGCTTCCTATCAGGCGGCGCTAGCTTTGGAGCTGTCCCGTGTCCGACTTGAGTGACGGGCAGATGTGGACTTGTCCACTCCGCCATTCGAACGGCATGCTGGGCGGACCCCTCGGGGTTCGTCCCCTCGGGCCAGGCTGAAGCCCCTCTTGCGGAGATAAATTGACTTTATCACTACTCTGTCAAGAGTGCCTGGATTGGGTTGGACTCGAGGTGGCAGTGGGAGTAGCACGTTGTCTTCCCCTGTCACGATAACGAACGAGGGTAGAGCCAGACCATCGGCACCCGTCGAGAGAGAGGCTAGTATAGTCCACATAGGACCCAGGCATAGCCCATCTTAAGACTCATAACGACGACACTAAATGTAGGAGGGCATTCTCCGCCTCTAGCAGGCGGGTGGCCTCGGAGGATGACCTAACGGCCAACTCCGAGACCCCCAACCTGCCGTTAATTGTTGCCTCCCTCAGGGCACGGGTCAGACTGCCCCTTAACGCCTTTGAGACCTCCGAGATTCTGGCTACCTCGGCCAGACCCTTCAGTACCGCGGTCTCCACGTCCCGCGTCGGGCGGTTACGGAATTTAGTGTGAATCCGGCCACCACGAAGGTGACGCGGATATGTTTCCTCGCCCGTTCGGGCATACACAACTATGTTTCCATCTACTTCCAGCGGCCCCATATTCAAGGGAAAGGGCCGAGGAAAAATCCGCACGTGCTTTTGAGACGTTTACAATGGACGAGTTCTTTAGCCGCCAGCGAATTTTAGTTTCCATCCATCTGCTGGCGCTCACGGGGAACCACGGGGAGGCGAACTCGTGACGCGACGCCTCGCGTCCACTAAACGAAGACCTAGGAAATCGGGATGGGTGTTGGAATAGGGATTTTTCCTACCGGAAGCCCTGTAACCAAAGGGTTTCCCGACAGAAGGATGCGAATACCTGGAAGACCTTTTCCGACGACACGAAGTGTTGTGCCGCCTCAGGCCATTTCCAGCTTCCGCTAGGGGTGATATCCCGCAGAGCCTCTCTCTGCGGGTCGAAGTCCTTGCAGTGGAGAAGGAAGTGGTCTACCGTGTCCGACCCGTGACCACACCCACACGCCTCACTGTCGGCAACCCCGCACGCGAAGAGGCGCGAACGGAAATTCCCATGTCCAGTGAGGACTTGTGTGGTGTAGTGGCTCGGTATCATCCACCCGGCCGCCATCCTTGTCTCGATACTGCTGAAGAAGGTGAAAGTTGTGCGGCCTTTGTGGGAGGAGTCCCACATGGATTGCCACACCCTTTTCACCTCAGCCACGATCCTACCTTTCGCATCGTTGGTTCCCGCTGGGACCACGATGTTACCGATCCTAGCGTCCATATTTTTCCGAATCTGGTAAAGGGCTTTGGCCTGCTGTAGCTCAAGTACGATAGGGGGGGGGGGTACCGGCCACCACGCACATGCTATCCCACGATGACCAGCGGTATGCACCAGTCACCGCAATGGGAGCACGGCGCTGAGCGGCTCCGAGTATTCCCAGCTCCCCTGCCGTGTACCGGAATGAAGACCCCGCGGTACACAGCCGAGAGTGCTCTGAAACCGAGCCCCCATCCTCGTCTCGCCAACCTGCCAAGTTTCGCGAAAAGCGACCCGACTTTGTCGCTGATATATTGACAATGGCATCGAACACCCATGTCCCTATCTAAGTGGACGCCTAGGTATCTAACTGTATTCTTGAATTTAATTGACCTCGCTCTGATCCGAATGACCGGCGGTCTCTTTTGAAAATCTACTTTCGATACGCGAACTACTTTTCTTTTCCTGTTGGGACGCGATCCTCCCCGTCGGCCTATTTTTTCCCTGTCTACGTACCCATTCCGGAGTACGATGGCTTCCGACTTCGAGTCGGATATTTCTAACTTAGCTGTCCTGCACCAACCTAGGATCTGGTCGACAACGCGATGACCCTCGATCTCTAAGTCTCTACGGCTATTTCCCCCCACGAGGACGATGAGGTCGTCCGTGTATGCTACAAACCTATTCTCAACTGAGGTTTCGAGTAACCTCAGGAGACCCTCGAACATAATGTTCCAGCACGCGGGGCCGAGGACGAAACCTTGAGGGCATCCTCTTGTCGCGCACTTGGAGATCCTTTCTGTTCCTATCGTGAGACTGACCTTGCGGTCCTCGAAGTAACTGGAAATTACCTCGAAGATGTTGCGCGGACAGTCTCGATCCCTAAGACTACCTAACACTAGGGGCCACCAGACATTGTCGAACGCTCCGGAAATGTCGAAGAGTAGTGCTATCACATGCCGATGTTCGGTGTCATCGACCATGCGGCGCAACTCGACAATTGCATCTTCAGTCGACTTTCCGCGCGTAAACCCGTACTGTCTGCTGGAGATGCGTCCCGTCGCCATCGCCGTCTGCTCTAGTCTGCTCTTAAGGAGCTTCTCAAATGTTTTCCCGATCACGGAGAGGAGGCATATCGGTCGGTAGGACTTGGGGTCCTTCTCGTCCTTTCCTTCGCCTTTCAGGAGGATTCTCATAGAGCCCACCTTCCAGGCGGAGGGGAAGACGCCCCATCGAAGGCACCCATTGAATAATCGCGTGAGTACCAAGGAAAAGGGCGAGGCGTCGGCGATATTCGGGGCGATTCGCGCCTCTTCCCGGAGAACCCTTTGTGTCGGCGAGTCGAGTTCAGGTCGGTCGTCAGGGACGTGGGCTTCCAGAAGCTCGCTGGCGGTTTCCAAAGCACCGGTTGTACTTTTATTGTTGCGCCGGAGTGTGCTTATCACTTTCTCTACACGGAGTTTATTTACCTAGAGCTTGTATACGATGCCCCAGGGCTCCGTGTTCCCGTTCGACGTCACGAAGTTTTGCTAGCTTTCCCGTTTCGCCCTCTTCACCTACCTGCTGTAGTTCCGCAACGAAGTACGGAACTCCTGCAGTTTTTGGAGGCGGGAGGGTTCGTCTGTCGTCTTCTGGAAGGCACGCCTCTGCCTGTACACGGCCTTTTTGAACTTCGTTAGCTCTTTTGTCCACCACGGGTTGGACTTTCTAAATTTTCTATTTCTAGGCATTGACGCGGTGCAGGCGTCAGTGATGACGGCTGTGAGCGTCTCTGCCATCCTACTTACATCTTCCACCGACCCCCAACTCAGGACTTCGAGCCTCGACCGTGAGTGGTCGAACAGGGCCTCCGAGAACCGCTCCCAATCCGCTCGACGAGTGTCGAACCGAGAGTTCGCTGCTCCCTGATTTCCCGTCGCGGCCCTAGGTGCCCGCAGCAGGATGTCGATGGCGTTATGATCGCTAGTAGTCCATTCGCTTCTTATCCTCCATTCTTTAATATAGGGGGCCATGGAGGGGGATGCCAAGGTAACGTCGATGTATGACGATCCTTTTGGCGTCCAGAAGGTGGGTGGTTGACTAGCGTCGTTAGCTACAGTTAATCTAAACGCGGAAACTAATCGTTCTAACTGCGCTCCCCTCTCGTCTGTGCTGTGCGGGCTCCAGAGCGAGGATTACGCGTTCGCGTCGACAGAGATTATTACTCTCTTCCCCCTCAATGCCAGGAGTACCGTCTCCAAGTGCTTGAGGTGCTTCTCTATCTCATCTTGGTGTTGGAAGTAATAAGACACCGCGTAGAAGGAGAAGCCGGGGGCCAGCACTTCCGCACATGCGCAGTGCGGTTTACTGAGCTGCGAGATGAAAGTGACCTCAAAGTGAGGGTTGGGGATGGCGACAGCGGCCCACGGGGAGTGGGTTTTCACCGCCGCCACCCTCACTCCGGTCCCTATTCCGTTTACTCTATATTCTGCGCCTTGTTTGCTGACGTGTAGTTCCTGCAGGAGCAGGACGTCCAGCCGCTTTTGCGCTATAAGTTCCCTAACTTCGCCCGTTACTACAGCTGAGCGTCGCATGTTCAGTTGTAGGATCCTAACTCCTGTGGTTACATTCGCGATCGCGGGGCCGCGGTTTCGCGTTGGGGTTGGGGGGACGCGGGGGGTGGTTTTCCTAATATTCCCTATATACGCAGCGTCGCACCTTACGAGGTGGACGCGGACGGCGCGAAGACCGATCCCGTCCAATTGTTTAGCCGAATCTACTCTTGTTGCATTGCCTAGGTCGTTACCGATGTCCCTCCTATCCATAGCAGTTAATTCCGCCACAGGGACCCCAGGGACGGGAGTCCCTGTGTCCGAGGCCCTAGCTTTATGTTGTGTGTGGCATTGTTTGTGTTTAAAATTCCTACCCGCCTTCGTCCTTTCTCGTTCGTTTCCGTTTTCGCGTCCGTTTGAATAGCATTGGTCAAATGTGTATGTACGGCTTTCGGCTGGCGATTTTTCCTTGTCTTTGTTCAGGGCTCCTTGTCAGACCCTTCCCGTTACTTTGCTCTTTTGTTACTTTGGGCTCTTCCGACCTTTCGAACCCTTGGTTTTCTTCTGGGTGTTATTACCCAGTCGGGGCACTACTTCCCTTTTTTATTTTGGGCGTTACTACCCTTTCTTTCTTTTTCTTTATAGGCTCCACCCTGCCCATGGGCTCCCTCAGGCCCGATATCACATGGCCTAGGCCCTACAAACACCCTACTTGGCCCTGGGAGGTGAGGTCGCCGACCCTCAAGCGTAGACACACAGTCAGGCCCCAGTCCTTCGCAGTGGCAGCATTAGTTTCCCCCGTGGAAGATGGAACACACCCAATCAATTCCTGAGGTACTCATAGCGGGAACCACGGAGAGGTCGCTGCTTGCTAGCCATGCACCCCCTTGTCTGGCTTCAGCCTCGAGGCTTTTCCTGTCGGCTTCACCATAAAAGGGGTACATTAGCAACTGCCGCCGGCGGTTACGGAATGTCTCCGCTACTTCGGCCTCATCGGGGAGCGGGACACTCGACATATATGTTCTCGGCTTCGTGTCCGCCGAATCAAACACCGCCGCCAGTTCCCCCTCCTCGTCGTCCTCCGGACGGGAGGTCTTGGCCAGTTTGTTTTTGGCCTCTGTAATCTTCCGCTTGACCTCAAAGAGGCCAACGTACTTGCCAGTTGTTGCTAGTCGACCCCTCTTTCTGCCAGAGCTGGTGCCTGGGACGCTCTGCGACGAGTGGTTTGAGGAAACCGAGTAATCGGACCCCCCCCCCCCCCCGCCGTCGCAGTCGCCCAGGCCCGCTGCAGACCTTTTTAGACCGCGTGAAGCGGATACACTCCACAACACCGGCAACATGCACTTTTCGAGGCGCACGGTTGGTACCCTCGCCTCCTCCCTCACCTCGTTACCCCCTCCCGGTTTGTTTTATTTGTGACATATCCATAGTAGACCCACGAGTAAGGTCGGAAAAGAAGGTCACGCCGGGCAGAGCCGCCATACCCGAGGAAGGCTAATACACCCGGGAGGTCGCCAGGTACCCCGGGGTTGTCCGCTAACGATTGGTGAACCCACCAACCATAGCTGGCGCTTACTCCAGCTACACACTCATCACCGCGCAACACTGTTTGGGGCTAGGGACTTTTTAGAGAGGTTGTCATCCTCCCAGCCTGGCCGGTTAAGGCGAGACCCCCGTTCCAGTAAAACATGACCACAGGTTCACGGTATGTGTCCGACTTTAGTAGGCCCCACACCTCAAGCCACTCCAGCATGGTCGAACCTGCCAGGGAATAAATTCCCCGCCGACACATCCTTGAGGAACATTAGGGCACAAAGCCCCCCACCACGACAAGGTAGCGGACACTGGGCGGAAGCTAAGCCTTCTTCTTCGCATTGATTTGAAACTAAATTATGTGTATCGCAAGTATCTGAAGCTAAATCATTTGTGTCGCATGGATTTGGAGCTAAACCTTCTACATAGCATTGTCGTGAAGCTCAATCGTGTGTTTTGCATGGATTTGAAGCTAATTCGTTTGTTTCTCCTTCATTTGAAGCTATATCACTTATATCGCATGTATCTGATGCTAAATCATTTGTATCGCATGGATATGAAGCTAACCCTTTTACATCGCATTGATTTGAAGCTAAACCTACTACATCGCATTGATTTGAAGCTAAATCACGTGTTTCGCATGGAGTTGAAGCTACCTCGTTTGTCTCGCCTTCATTTGAAGCTATATCACTTATATCGCAAGAATTTGAAGCTAAATCATTTGTTTCGCGCGGATTTGAAGCTGAGGCTTCTACTTCGCATTGATTTGAAGCAAAATCATGTGTTTCGCATGGATTTGAAGCTCACTCGTTTGTTTCGCATGCAGTTGAAGCTAAAGCATGTATATCACGAGTATTTGAAACTAAACCATTTGATTCGCATGGATTTGAAGCTAAATCTTCTACATCGAATTGATTTGATGCTAATTCATCTGTATCGCATGGGTTTGAAGCTAACTCGTTTGTTTCTCCTGCATTTGAAGTTATATCACTTATATCGCATGTATCTGATGCTAAATCATTTGTGTCGCATGGATATGAAGCTAAACCTTCTACATCGCATTGATTTGAAGCTAAAACTCCTACATCGCATTGATTTGAAGCTAAATCATGTGTTTCGCTTGGATTTGAATCTAACTCGTTTGTTTCGCCTGCATTTGAATCCATATCACTTATATTCGCAAGTATTTGAAGCTAAATAATTAGTGTCGCATGGATTCGAAGCTAAGCCTTCTACATCTCATTGATTTGAAGCAAAATCGTGTGCATCGCATGGATTTGAAGCCAAACCTTCTACATCGCATTGATTTGCAGCTAAATCATGTGTTTCGCTTGGATTTGGAGCTAACTCGTTTGTTTCGCTTGCAGTTGTAGCTAGATCATCTTCATCACAAGTATTTGAAGCTAATCCATTTGACTCGCATGGATTTTTGATGCTAAGCCTTTTACTTCGCACCGTTTTGAAGATAAATCATATGATTCGCTTGGATTTGAAGCTTGACATAACTAGTCTATTTCGTCTGCATTTGAAGCTATATCATTTATATCGTAAGTACTTGTAGCTAAACCATTTGTTTCGCATGGATCTGTAGCTAACACGATTGTTTTGTGTGCATTTCAAGCTAACTCACTTATACCGCAGGTATTTGAAGCTAAATCATTTGTTCCGCATGGATTTGAAGCTAAGTCTTCTTCTTCTCATTGATTTGAGGTTAAATCATGTGTATCCCTTGGATTTGAAGCCAACTCGTTTGTATCGCATGCAGTTGAAGCTATATCAAGTATATCACCAGTATTTGAAGCTAAATCATTTGTTTCGCATGCAGTTGAAGCCAAATCATGTTTATCACAACTATCTGAAGCTAACCCATTTGTTTCGCAAGAATATGAAGCTATACCATGTGTTTCGCATGAATTTGAATCTTAATCATGTGATTTACATGGATTAGAAGCTAACTCGATTGTTTCGCCTGCATTTGAAGTAATTTCATTTATACCGAAAGTATTTGAAGCTAAATCATTGGTTTCGCATGGATTCGAAGCTAAGCCTTCTACTTCGCATTGATTTGAAGCTAAATCATGTGTTTCGCTTGGATTTGAAGCTACCTCGTTCGTTTCGCCTTCAGTTGAAGCTAAATCATGTATATCACAAGTATTTTAAGCCAAACCATTTGATTCGCATGAATTAAAGCTAAGCGTTTTTCTTTGCAATGTTTTGAATCCAAATTATGTGTTTCGCATGGATTTGAAGCCAAACCATGTGTTTCGCATGGACTTAAAGCTAAATTATGTGTTTCGTTTGGATTTGAAGCTATCTCGTGTGTGTCGCCTGCATTTGAAGCTACTTCATTTATACGGCAAGTATTTGAAGGTAAATCATTAGTTTCGCATCGATTTGAAGCTAATCCTTCTTCTTCGCTTTGATTTGAAAGTAAATCATATGATTCGCATGGATCTGAAGCTAACTCGTTTGTTTCGCCTGCATTTGAAGCTTTATCATTTATATCGCAAGTATTTGAAGCTAAATCAATTGTTTCGCATGGATTTGAAGCTAACTCGTTTCATTGGTCTGCATTTGAAGATATATCACTTATATTTGCATGTATTTGAAGCTAAATCTTTTGATTCGCATGGATTTGAAGATAAGCTTTCTACTTCGCATTGATTTAATGCTAAATCATGTGATTCGCTTGGATTTGAAGCTATCTCGTTTGTTTCGCCTGCATTTGAAGCCATATCACTTACAACGCAATTATCTGATGCTAAATCATTTGTTTCTGATGTATTTGAAGCTGAGCCTTCTACTTCTCATTAATTTGAAGCTTAATCATGTGTTTGCATGGATTTGAAGCTGTATCACTTATATCGCAAGTATCTCAAGCTAAATTATTTGTTTCGCATGGATGTGAAGCTAAACCTTCTACATCGCATGGATTTGATGCTAAATCATTTGTTTCCCATGGATTTGAAGCTAACTCGTTTGTTTTGCATGGATTTGAAGATATCTCGCTTGTTTCGACTTTTTTTGAATCAGTACCATTTATTTCGCAAGCATTTGAAGCTAATTCATTTGTGTCGCATGGATTTGATGCTAAGCATTCTGCTTCGCACTGATTTGAAGCTAAAACATGTGTTACGCATGGATTTGAAGCTAAATCATGTGTTTCGCATGGATTTGAAGCTAACTCATTTGTTTCGCCTCAATTTGAATCTATATCACTTATATTGGCAAGTATTTGAAGCTAAATCATTCGCTTCGCTTGGATTTGAAGCTAAATCATGTGTTTCGCATAGCTTTGAAG
Source organism: Megalopta genalis (assembly GCF_051020955.1). Taxonomy (NCBI): domain Eukaryota; kingdom Metazoa; phylum Arthropoda; class Insecta; order Hymenoptera; family Halictidae; genus Megalopta; species Megalopta genalis. The sequence continues at coordinate 2,908,247 of NW_027476095.1, forward strand.
CTAACTCAATTGTTTCGCATGCAGTTGAAGCTAAATCATGAATATGACAAGTACTTGAAGCTAAACCATTTGCGTCGCACGGCTTTGAAGCTAAGCCTTCTACTTCGCATTGATTTGAAACTAAATCATGAATTTCTCATGGAATTGAAGCTAAATCATGTTTTTCGCATGGATTTGAAGCTAACTAGTTTGTTTCGTATGCAGTTGAAGCTAAATCATGTTTACCACCAGTATCTGAAGCTAAACCATTTGTTTCACAAGAATATGAAGCCAAACCATTTGTTTCGCATGAATTTGAAGCTAAATCGTGTGTTTCGCATGGCTTTGAAGGTAACTCGTATGTTTCGCATGCATTTGAAGCTATATCATTTATATCGCAAGTATGTGAATCTAAATCATTGGTTTCGCATGGATTAGAAGCTAAAACTTCTACATCGCATTGATTTGATGCTAAATAATGTGTTTCGCTTGGATTTGATGCTAAATCGATTGTTTCGCATGCAGCTGGAGCTAAATCATGTAAATCGCGAGTATTTTAAGCTAAACCATTTGATTCGCATGGATTCGAATTAAAGCCGTCTAATTCGCACTTTTTTTTATGTAATTAATTTGTGTCTCATGGATTTGAAGCTAAGCCTTCTACATCGCATTGATTTGAAGCTAAATCATGTGTTTCGCTTGGATTGGAAGCTAAGCCTTCTACATCGCATTGATTTGAAGCTAAATCATGTGTTTCGCTTGCAATGGAAGCAAAGCCTTCTACTTCTCATTAATTTGAAGCTAAATCATGTGTTTCGCTTGGATTTGAAGCTAACTCGTTTGTTTTGTCTCCATTTGAAGCAATATCACTTATATAGCAAGTATGTGAAGCTAAATCATTTGCGTCGCATGGATTTGAAGCTAAACCATCTACATAGCATTGATTTGAAGCTTAATCATGTGTTTTGCATGGATTTGAAGGTATCTCGTTTGATTCGCCTGCAGTTGAATCTATATCTCTTATATCGCAAGTATCTGAAGCTAAACCATTTGTGTCGCATGGATTTGAAGATAAACCTTCTACATAGCATTGATTTTAAGCTTAATCGTGTGTTTTGCATGGATTTGAAGCTATCTCGTTTGTTTCGCCTGCAGTTGAATCTATATCACTTATATCGCAAGTATTTTAAGCTAAATCATTTGTTCCGCATTGATTTGAAGCTACGCCTTCTACTTCGCATTGATTTGCAGCTAAATCATGTGTTTCGCGTGGATTTGAAGCTAAACCTTCTACATCGCATTGATTTGAAGCAAAATCATTTGTGTCGCATGTATTAGAAGCTAATCCGTCTACTTCGCATTGATTTGAAGCTAAATCGTTTAATTCGCATGGATTTCAAGCTAAACATTCTACATCGCATGGATTTGAATCTAAACCTTCTACATCGCATTGATTTGAAGCAAAGTCATTTGTGTCGCATGTATTAGAAGCTAATCCGTCTACTTCGCATTGATTTGAAGCTAAATCGTTTGTTTTGCATGGATTTCAAGCTAAACCTTCTACATCGCATGGATTTGAAGCTAAACCTTCTACATCGTATTGATTTGAAGCTTAATCATGTATTTTGCATGGATTTGAGGCTAACTCGTTTGTTTCGTCTCAATTTGAAGATATATCACTTATATTCGCAAGTATCTGAAACTAAATCATTTGTTTCGCATGAATTTTAAGCTAAATCATTTGTATCGCATGGATATGAAGCTACCTGGTTTGTTTCGCCTGCATTGAAGCTATATCACTTCTATCGCAAGTATTTGAAGCTACATCATTTGTGTCGCATGGCTTTGAGGATAAGTCTTCTACTTTGCATTAATTTGAAGGTAAATCATGCGTTTCGCTTGGATTTAAAGGTAACTCGTATATTTCGCCTGCATTTGAAGCTAAATCATGTTTATCACAAGTATCTGAATCTAAACCGTTTGTTTCGCAAGAATATGAACTATACCATGTGTTTCGCATGAATTTTGAAGCTAAATCATGTGTTTCGCACAGATTTGAAGCTGACTCGTTTGTTTCGCCTGCATTTGAAGCTATATCACTTGTATCGCTAGTATTTGTAGAAAAATCATTTGTTTCGCATGGATTTGAAGCTAAGTCTTCTACATCGTATTGATTTGAAGCTAAATCATTTGTTTCGCATGGATTTGGAGCTGACTTATTTGTATCTTCTGCATTTGAAGCTATATCACTTATATCGCAAGTAACTGAACCTAAATCACTTGTTTCGCATAGATTTGAAGCTAAGTCTTCTACTTTGCATTAATTTGAAGCCTAATCATGTTTATTCGCATGGATTTTCTAAGCTAACTAGTTTTATTCGTCTGCATTTGAAGCTATATAACTTATATCCCAAGTGTTTGAAGCTAAATCGTTTGTTTCGCATGGATTTGAATCTAAACCTACTACATCGCATTGATTTGAAGCTCAATCATTTGTTTCGCATGGATTTGGAGCCAACTCGTTTGTTTCTCCTGCATTTGAAGCTACATTACTTATAACGCATGTATCTGAATCCAATTCATTTGTGTTGCATGGATTTGAAGCTAAACCTTTTACATTGCATTGATTTGAAGCTTTATCATGTGTTTTGCTTGGATTTGATGCTAAACCATGTACATCGCATCGATTTGAAACTAAATCATGTGTTTCGCTTTGATTTGAAGCTAAGTCTTATACACCGCATTGATTTGAAGCTAAATCTTGTGTAGCCCATGGATTTGAAGCTAAACCTTCTACATCGCATTGATCTGAAATTAAATCTTGTGTATCGCATGGATTTGATGCTAAACCTACTGCATCGCATTGATTTGCAGCTAACTCCCTTGTTTCGCATGCAGTTGAAGCTATAACACCTATATCCCAAGTGTTTGAAGCCCAATCATTTGTTTCGCATGGATTTGAAGCTAAGCCTTCTACTTCGCATTGATTTGAATCTAAACCATGTGTTTCGCTTGGATTTGAAGCTAACTCGTTTGTTTCGCCTGCAATTGAAGCTATATCATTTATATCGCAAGTATGTGAAGCTAAATCATGTGTTTCGCATGGATTTGAAACTTACTCGTTTGTTTCGCCTGCATATGAATCTAAATCATGTTTATCACAAGTATCTGAATCTAAACCATTTGTTTCGCAAGAATATGAAGCTAAACCATGTGTTTCGCATGAATTTGAAGCTAAATCATGTGTTTCGCACAGATTTGAAGCTAACTCGTTTGTTTCGCCTGCATCTGAAGCTATATCGTTTATATCGCAAGTATGTCAAGCTAAATCATTTGTTTCCCATGGATTTGAAGCTTAGAATTCTACTTCGTATTGATTTAAAACTGAATCGTGTCTTTCGCTTGGATTTGAAGCTAACTCGTTTGTTTCGCCTGCATTTGATGCTATATCAATTATATCGCAAGTATTTGCAGCTAAATCATTTGTGTCGCATAGCTTTGAAGCTAACTCGTTTGTTTCGCCTGCATTGAAACTATATCACTTATCTATCGCAAGTATTTGAAGGTTTCGCTTGGATTTGAAGGTAATTTGAAGCTAAATCATTTGTGTCGCATGGCTTTGAAGATAAGTCTTCTACTTTGCATTAATTTGAAACTATACCATGTGTTTCGCTTGGATTTGAAGCTAACTCGTTTGTTTCGCCTGCATTTGAAGCTATATCATTTATATCGCAAGTATATGAAGCTAAACCATTTCTTTCACAAGAATATGAAGCTAAACCATGTGTTTCGCTTGGATTTGAAGCTAACTCGTTTGTATCGCCTCCATTTGAAGCTATATCAATTATATTGCAAGTATTTGAAGCTACATCATTTGTGTCGCATGGCTTTGAGGATAAGTCTTCTACTTTGCATTAATTTGAAGGTAAATCATGTGTTTCGCTTGGATTTGAAACTAACTCGTTTGTTTCGCCTGCATTTGAAGCTAAATCATGTTTATCACAAGTATCTGAATCTAAACCATTTGTTTCGCAAGAATATGAAGCTAAACCATGTGTTTCGCATGAATTTGAAGCTAAATCATGTGTTTCGCACAGAGTTGAAGCTAACTCGTTTGTTTTGCCTGCATTTGAAGCTATATCAATTATATCGCAAGTATTTGAATTTAAATCATTTCTGTCGCATGGCTTTGAGGATAAGCCTTCTACTTCGCATTAATTTGAAGGTAAATCATGTGTTTCGCTTGGATTTGAAGCTAACTCGTTTGTTTCGCCTACATTTGAAGCTATATCAATTATATAGCAAGTATTTGAATTTAAATCATTTGTGTCGCATGGCTTTGAGGATAAGCCTTCTACTTCGCATTGATTTGAAACTAAACCATGTGTTTCGCTTGGATTTGAAGCTAACTCGTTTGTTTCGCTTGCATTTGAAGCTTTATCAATTATATCGCAAGTATTTGATGCCAAATCATTTGTGTCGCATGGCTTTGAAGATAAGCCTTCTACTTCAGATTGATTTGAAACTAAATCATGTGTTTCGCATGGATTTGAAGCTAAATCATGTGTTTCGCACAGATTTGATGCTAACTCGTTTGTATCGCCTGCATTTGAAGCTATATCAATTATATCGCAAGTATTTGAAGCTAAATCATGTGTGTCGCATGGCTTTGAAGGTAAGCCTTCTACTTTGCATTGATTTGAAGCTAAATCATGTGTTTCGCATGGATTTGAAGCTGACTCGTTTGTTTCGCTTGCATTTGAAGCTTTATCAATTATATCGCAAGTATTTGAAGCTACATCATTTGTGTCGCATGTATTTGAAGCTAAGCCTTCTACTTCGCATTGATTTGAAACTAAATCATGTGTTTCGCTTAGATTTGAAGATAACTCGTTTGTTTCGCCTGCATTTGAAGCTTTATCAATGATATCGCAAGTATTTGAAGCTAAATCATTTGTTTCGCAAGAATATGAAGCTAAACCACGTGCTTCGCATTGATTTGAAGCTAAATCATGTGTTTCGCTTGGATTTGAAGCTAACTCGTTTGTTTCGTCTGCATTTGCAGTCATATCACTTATATCGCAAGTATTTGTATTTAAATCATTTGTTTCGCATGAATTTTAAGCTAAATCATTTGTATCGCATGGATATGAAGCTACCTGGTTTGTTTCGCCTGCATTGAAGGTATATCACTTCTATCGCAAGTATTTGAAGCTACATCATTTGTGTCGCATGGCTTTGAGGATAAGTCTTCTACTTTGCATTAATTTGAAGGTAAATCATGCGTTTCGCTTGGATTTAAAGGTAACTCGTATATTTCGCCTGCATTTGAAGCTAAATCATGTTTATCACAAGTATCTGAATCTAAACCGTTTGTTTCGCAAGAATATGAACTATACCATGTGTTTCGCATGAATTTGAAGCTAAATCATGTGTTTCGCACAGATTTGAAGCTGACTCGTTTGTTTCGCCTGCATTTGAAGCTATATCACTTGTATCGCTAGTATTTGTAGAAAAATCATTTGTTTCGCATGGATTTGAAGCTAAGTCTTCTACATCGTATTGATTTGAAGCTAAATCATTTGTTTCGCATGGATTTGGAGCTGACTTATTTGTATCTTCTGCATTTGAAGCTATATCACTTATATCGCAAGTAACTGAACCTAAATCACTTGTTTCGCATAGATTTGAAGCTAAGTCTTCTACTTTGCATTAATTTGAAGCCTAATCATGTTTATTCGCATGGATTTTCTAAGCTAACTAGTTTTATTCGTCTGCATTTGAAGCTATATAACTTATATCCCAAGTGTTTGAAGCTAAATCGTTTGTTTCGCATGGATTTGAATCTAAACCTACTACATCGCATTGATTTGAAGCTCAATCATTTGTTTCGCATGGATTTGGAGCCAACTCGTTTGTTTCTCCTGCATTTGAAGCTATATCAATTATATCGCAAGAATTTGAAGCTAAATCATTTGTGTCGCATGGCTTTGAAGATAAGTCTTCTACTTTGCATTAATTTGAAGGTAAATCATGTGTTTCGCTTGGATTTGAAACTAACTCGTTTGTTTCGCCTGCATTTGAAGCTAAATCATGTATACCACAAGTATCTGAATCTAAACCATATGTTTCGCAAGAATATGTAGCTAAACCATTGTTTCGCATGAATTTGAAGCTGAATCATGTGTTTCGCACAGATTTGAAGCTAACTCGTTTGTTTCGCCTGCATCTGAAGCTATATCGTTTATATCGCAAGTATGTGAAGCTAAATCATTTGTTTCCCATGGATTTGAAGCTTAGAATTCTACTTCGCATTGATTTAAAACTGAATCGTGTCTTTCGCTTGGATTTGAAGCTAACTCGTTTGTTTCGCCTGCATTTGATGCTATATCAATTATATCGCAAGTATTTGCAGCTAAATCATTTGTGTCGCATAGCTTTGAAGCTAACTCGTTTGTTTCGCCTGCATTGAAACTATATCACTTATATCACTTATCTATCGCAAGTATTTGAAGGTTTCGCTTGGATTTGAAGGCAATTTGAAGCTAAATCATTTGTGTCGCATGGCTTTGAAGATTAGTCTTATACTTTGCATTAATTTGAAACTATACCATGTGTTTCGCTTGGATTTGAAGCTAACTCGTTTGTTTCGCCTGCATTTCAAGCTATATCATTTATATCGCAAGTATATGAAGCTAAACCATTTCTTTCACAAGAATATGAAGCTAAACCATGTGTTTCGCTTGGATTTGAAGCTAACTCGTTTGTTTCGCCTGCCTTTGAAGCTATATCATTTATATCGCAAGTATGTGAAGCTAAATCATGTGTTTCGCATGGATTTGAAACTAACTCGTTTGTTTCGCCTGCATATGAATCTAAATCAATCATGTTTATCACAAGTATCTGAATCTAAACCATTTGTTTCGCAAGAATATGAAGCTAAACCATGTGTTTCGCATGAATTTGAAGCTAAATCATGTGTTTCACTTGGATTTGAAGCTAACTCGTTTGTTTCGCCTGCATTTGAAGCTTTATCAATTATATCGCAAGTCTTTGAAGCTATATCATTTGTGTCGCATGGCTTTGAGGATTCAGCCTTCTACTTCGCATTGATTTGAAACTATTCCATGTGTTTCGCTTGGATTTGAAGCTAACTCGTTTGTTTCGCCTGCATTTGAAGCTATATCATTTATATCGCAAGTATATCAAGCTAAACCATTTCTTTCACAAGAATATGAAGCTAAACCATGTGCTTCGCTTGGAATTGAAGCTAACTCGTTTGTTTCGCCTCTATTTGAAGCTATATCAATTATATTGCAAGTATGTGAAGCTAAATCATTTGTGTCGCATGGCTTTGAAGCTAAGCCTTCTACTTCGCATTGATTTGAAGCTTAATCATGTGTTTCGCGAGAATTTGTAGCTAAGTCGTTTATTTCGCCAGCATTTGAAGATATATCACTTATATTCGCAAGGATTTGAATTTAAATCATTCGTTTCGCATGGATTTGAAGCTAAGACTTCTACTTCGCATTGATTTGAAGCTAAATAATGTGTTTCGCTTGGATTTGATGCTAAATCGATTGTTTCGCATGCAGCTGGAGCTAAATCATGTAAATCGCGAGTATTTTAAGCTAAACCATTTGATTCGCATGGATTCGAATTAAATCCGTCTAATTCGCACTTTTTTTTATCTAATTAATTTGTGTCTCATGGATTTGAAGCTAAGCCTTCTACATCGCATTGATTTGAAGCTAAATCATGTGTTTCGCTTGGATTGGAAGCTAAGCCTTCTACATCGCATTGATTTGAAGCTAAATCATGTGTTTCGCTTGCAATGGAAGCAAAGCCTTCTACTTCTCATTAATTTGAAGCTAAATCATGTGTTTCGCTTGGATTTGAAGCTAACTCGTTTGTTTTGTCTCCATTTGAAGCAATATCACTTATATAGCAAGTATGTGAAGCTAAATCATTTGCGTCGCATGGATTTGAAGCTAAACCATCTACATAGCATTGATTTGAAGCTTAATCATGTGTTTCGCTTGGATTTGAAGCTAACTCGTTTGTTTCGCCTGCATTTGAAGCTATATCATTTATATCGCAAGTATATGAAGCTAAACCATTTCTTTCACAAGAATATGAAGCTAAACCATGTGTTTCGCTTGGATTTGAAGCTAACTCGTTTGTTTCGCCTGCATTTGAAGCTATATCATTTATATCGCAAGTATGTGAAGCTAAATCATGTGTTTCGCATGGATTTGAAACTAACTCGTTTGTTTCGCCTGCATATGAATCTAAATCAATCATGTTTATCACAAGTATCTGAATCTAAACCATTTGTTTCGCAAGAATATGAAGCTAAACCATGTGTTTCGCATGAATTTGAAGCTAAATCATGTGTTTCACTTGGATTTGAAGCTAACTCGTTTGTTTCGCCTGCATTTGAAGCTTTATCAATTATATCGCAAGTCTTTGAAGCTATATCATTTGTGTCGCATGGCTTTGAGGATTCAGCCTTCTACTTCGCATTGATTTGAAACTATTCCATGTGTTTCGCTTGGATTTGAAGCTAACTCGTTTGTTTTGTCTCCATTTTGAGCAATATCACTTATATAGCAAGTATGTGAAGCTAAATCATTTGCGTCGCATGGATTTGAAGCTAAACCATCTGCATAGCATTGATTTGAAGCTTAATCATGTGTTTTGCATGGATTTGAAGGTATCTCGTTTGATTCGCCTGCAGTTGAATCTATATCTCTTATATCGCAAGTATCTGAAGCTAAACCATTTGTGTCGCATGGATTTGAAGATAAACCTTCTACATAGCATTGATTTTAAGCTTAATCGTGTGTTTTGCATGGATGTGAAGCTAACTCGTTTGTTTCTTCTGCATTGGAAGCTATGTCACTTATATCGCGAGTCTCTGATGCTAAATCATTTGTTTCGCAAGGATGTGAAGCTAAGCCTTCTACATCACATTGATTTGAAACTAAATCATGTGTTTCGCATGAATTTGAAGCTAAATCATGTGTTTCGCACAGATTTGAAGCTGACTCGTTTGTTTCGCATGCATTTGAAACTATATCACTTGTATCGCTAGTATTTGTAGAAAAATCATTTGTGTCGCATGGATTTGAAGCTAAGTCTTCTACATCGTATTGATTTGAAGCTAAATCATTTGTTTCGCATGGATTTGGAGCTGACTTATTTGTATCTTCTGCATTTGAAGCTATATCACTTATATCGCAAGTAACTGAACCTAAATCACTTGTTTCGCATAGATTTGAAGCTAAGTCTTCTACTTTGCATTAATTTGAAGCCTAATCATGTTTATTCGCATGTATTTTCTAAGCTAACTAGTTTTATTCGTCTGCATTTGAAGCTATATAACTTATATCCCAAGTGTTTGAAGCTAAATCGTTTGTTTCGCATGGATTTGAATCTAAACCTACTACATCGCATTGATTTGAAGCTCAATCATTTGTTTCGCATGGATTTGGAGCCAACTCGTTTGTTTCTCCTGCATTTGAAGCTATATTACTTCTAACGCATGTATCTGAATCCAATTCATTTGTGTTGCATGGATTTGAAGCTAAACCTTTTACATTGCATTGATTTGAAGCTTTATCATGTGTTTTGCTTGGATTTGATGCTAAACTATGTACATCGCATCGATTTGAAACTAAATTATGTGTTTCGCTTTGATTTGAAGCTAAGTCTTATACACCGCATTGATTTGAAGCTAAATCTTGTGTAGCCCATAGAAATTAAAGCTAAACATACTACTTCGCATTGATCTGAAATTAAATCTTGTGTATCGCATGGATTTGATGCTAAACCTACTGCATCGCATTGATTTGCAGCTAAATCATGTGTTTCGCATGGATTTGAAGCTAACTCGTTTGTTTCGCCTGCATTTGAAGCTATATCATTTATATCGCAAGTATATGAAGCTAAACCATTTCTTTCACAAGAATATGAAGCTAAACCATGTGTTTCGCTTGGATTTGAAGCTAACTCGTTTGTTTCGCCTGCATTTGAAGCTATATCATTTATATCGCAAGTATGTGAAGCTAAATCATGTGTTTCGCATGGATTTGAAACTAACTCGTTTGTTTCGCCTGCATCTGAAGCTATATCGTCTATATCGCAAGTATGTGAAGCTAAATCATTTGTTTCGAATGGATTTGAAGCTAAGCCTTCTACTTCGCATTGATTTGAAACTAAATCATGTGTTTCGCTTGGATTTGAAGCTAACTCGTTTGTTTCGCCTTCATTTGAAGATTTTTCAATTATATCGCAAATATTTGGAGCTAAATCATTTGTGTTGCATGGATTTGAAGCCCTGCCTTCTACTTCACATTGATTTGAAACTAAATCATATTTTTCGCTTGGATTTGAAGCTAACTCTATTTTTCGACTGCATTTGAAGCTATATCAATTATATCGCAAGTATTAGAAGCTAAATCATTTGTGTCGCATGGCTTTGAAGCAAATCCTTCTACGTCGCATTGATTTGAAGCTAAATCATGTGTTTCGCATGGATTTGAAGCTAACACGTTTGTTTCGCATGCAGTTGAAGCTAAATCATGTTTATCACAAGTATCTGAATCTAAACCACATGTTTCGCAAGAATATTAAGCTAAATCATGTGTTTCGCATTGATTTGAAACTAAATCATGTGTTTCGCTCGGATTTGAAGCTAACTCGTTTGTTTTGCATTCATTTGAAGCAGTATCAATTATATCGCAAGTATTTGAAGCTAAATCATTTGTGTGGCATGGATTTGAAGATAATCCTTCTACTTCGCATTGATTTGAAACTAAATCATGTGTTTCGCTTGGATTTGAAGCTAACTCGTTTGTTTCGCCTGCATTTGAATCTTTATCGATTATATCGCAAGTATTTGAAGCTAAAATTTGAGTCGCATGGATTTGAAGCGACGCCTTCTACTTCGCATTGATTTGAAGCTAAATCATGCGTTTCGCATGGATTTGAAGCTAACTCGTTTGTTTCGCATGCAGTCGAAGCTATATCATGTACATCACAAGTATTTGAAGCTAAACCATTTGTTTCGGATGGATTTGAAGCTAACGCTTCTACTTCACATTGATTTGAATCTAAATCATGTGTATGGCATGGATTTGAAGATAACTCGTTTGTTTCGCCTGCATTTGAAGCTATATCATTTATATCGCAAGTATGTGAAGCTAAATCATTTGTTTCGCATGTATTTGAAGCTAAGACTTCTGCTTCGCATTGATTTGATACTAAATCATCTGTTTCGCTTGGATTTGAAGCTAACTCGTTTGTGTCACCTGCATTTGAAGCTATATCAATTATATCGCAAGTATTTGAAGCTAAATCATTTGTGTCGCATGGCTTTGAAGATTACTCGTTTCTTTCGTGCGATTGTTTCGCATGCGGTTGAAGCTAAATCATGTTTATCATAAGTATCTGAAACTAAACCACTTGTTTCGCAAGAATATGAAGCTAAACCATGTGTTTCGCATGGAGTTGAAGCTAAATCATGTGTTTCGCATGGATTTGAAGCTAACTCGTTTGTTTCGCCTGCATTTGAAGCTATATCAATTATATCGCAATTATTTGAAGCCAAATCATTTGTGTCGCATGGCTTTGAGGATAAGCCTTCTACTTCGCATTGATTTGAAACTAAACCATGTGTTTTGCTTGGATTTGAACCTAACTCGTTTGTTTCGCCTGCATTTGTAGCTATATCAATTATATCGCAAGTATTTGAAGCTAAACCATTTGTTTCACAAGAATATGAAGCTAAACCATGTGTTTCGCTTGGATTTGAAGCTAACTCGTCTGTTTCGCCTGCATTTGAAGCTATATTAATTATATCGCAAGTAGTTGAAGCTAAATCATTTGTATCGCATGGCTTTGAAGCTAAGCCATCTACTTCGCACTGATTTGAAGCTAAATCATGTGTTTCGCATGGATTTGAAGCTAAGCCTTCTACTTCACATTGATTTGAAACTAAATCATGTGTTTCGCATGGATTTGAAGCTAAATCATGTGTTTCGCACAGATTTGAAGCTAACTCGTTTGTTTCGCCTGCATTTGAAGCTATATCAATTATATCGCAAGTATTTGAAGCTAAATCATTTGTGTCGCATGGCTTTGAAGATAAGCCTTCTACTTTGCATTAATTTGAAGGTAAATCATGTGTTTCGCTTGAATTTGAAGGTAACTCGTTTGTTTCGCCTGCATTTGAAGCTATATCATTTATATGGCAAGTATGTGAAGCTAAATCATTTGTTTCGCATGAATTTTAAGCTAAGCCCTCTACTTCGCATTGATTTGAAGCTAAATCATGTGTTTCGCATGGATTTGAAGCGAACTCGTTTTTCTCGCCTGCATTTGAAGATATATCACTTATATTCGCAAGAATGTGAAGCTAAATCTTTCGTTTCGCATGGATTTGTAGATAAGTCTTCTACTTCGCATTGATTGGAATCTAAATCATGTGTTTTGCATGGATTTGAAGCTAACTCGTTTGTTTCGCACACATTCGAAGTTAAAACATTTATATCGCAAGAATATGAAGCTATATCGTTCGTCTCACATGGATTTGAAGCTAAATCTTCTACTGCGCATGAAATTGAAGCTAAATCATATTTTTTCACATGAATTTGAAGCTAAATCATGTTTTTCTCATGGATTTGAGGCGAATTCGTTTGTTTCGCCTGCATTTGAAGCTATATCATTTATATCGCAAGTATATGAAGCTAAACCATTTCTTTCACAAGAATATGAAGCTAAACCATGTGTTTCGCTTGGATTTGAAGCTAACTCGTTTGTTTCGCCTGCATTTGAAGCTTTATCAATTATATCGTAAGTATTTGAAGCTAAATCATTTGTGTCGCATGGATTTGAAGCTAACTCGTTTGTTTCGCCTGCATTGAAGCTATATCACTTCTATCGCAAGTATTTGAAGCTAAATCATTTGTGTCGCATGTATTTGAAGCTACGGCTTCTACTTCGCATTGTTTTGAATCTAAATCATGTGTTTCGCATGGATTTGAAGCTAACTCGTTTGTTTCACCTGCATTTGAAGCTTTATCAATTATATCGCAAGTATTTAAAGCTAAATCATTTGTTTCGCAAGAATATGAAGCTAAACCATGTGCTTCGCATTGATTTGAAGCTAAATCATGTGTTCCGCATGGATTTGAAGCTAACTCGTTTGTTTCGTCTGCATTTGCAGTCATATCACTTATATCTCAAGTATTTGTATTTAAATCATTTGTTTCGCATGAATTTTAAGCTAAATCATTTGTATCGCATGGATATGAAGCTACCTGGTTTGTTTCGCCTGCATTGAAGCTATATCACTTCTATCGCAAGTATTTGAAGCTACATCATTTGTGTCGCATGGCTTTGAGGATAAGTCTTCTACTTTGCATTAATTTGAAGGTAAATCATGCGTTTCGCTTGGATTTAAAGGTAACTCGTATATTTCGCCTGCATTTGAAGCTAAATCATGTTTATCACAAGTATCTGAATCTAAACCGTTTGTTTCGCAAGAATATGAACTATACCATGTGTTTCGCATGAATTTGAAGCTAAATCATGTGTTTCGCACAGATTTGAAGCTGACTCGTTTGTTTCGCCTGCATTTGAAGCTATATCACTTGTATCGCTAGTATTTGTAGAAAAATCATTTGTTTCGCATGGATTTGAAGCTAAGTCTTCTACATCGTATTGATTTGAAGCTAAATCATTTGTTTCGCATGGATTTGGAGCTGACTTATTTGTATCTTCTGCATTTGAAGCTATATCACTTATATCGCAAGTAACTGAACCTAAATCACTTGTTTCGCATAGATTTGAAGCTAAGTCTTCTACTTTGCATTAATTTGAAGCCTAATCATGTTTATTCGCATGGATTTTCTAAGCTAACTAGTTTTATTCGTCTGCATTTGAAGCTATATAACTTATATCCCAAGTGTTTGAAGCTAAATCGTTTGTTTCGCATGGATTTGAATCTAAACCTACTACATCGCATTGATTTGAAGCTCAATCATTTGTTTCGCATGGATTTGGAGTCAACTCGTTTGTTTCTCCTGCATTTGAAGCTATATTACTTATAACGCATGTATCTGAATCCAATTCATTTGCGTTGCATGGATTTGAAGCTAAACCTTTTACATTGCATTGATTTGAAGCTTTATCATGTGTTTTGCTTGGATTTGATGCTAAACCATGTACATCGCATCGATTTGAAACTAAATCATGTGTTTCGCTTTGATTTGAAGCTAAGTCTTATACACCGCATTGATTTGAAGCTAAATCTTGTGTAGCCCATGGATTTGAAGCTAAACCTTCTACATCGCATTGATCTGAAATTAAATCTTGTGTATCGCATGGATTTGATGCTAAACCTACTGCATCGCATTGATTTGCAGCTAAATCATGTGTTTCGCATGGATTTGAAGCTAACTCCCTTGTTTCGCATGCAGTTGAAGCTATAACACCTATATCCCAAGTGTTTGAAGCCCAATCATTTGTTTCGCATGGATTTGAAGCTAAGCCTTCTACTTCGCATTGATTTGAATCTAAACCATGTGTTTCGCTTGGATTTGAAGCTAACTCGTTTGTTTCGCCTGCAATTGAAGCTATATCATTTATATCGCAAGTATGTGAAGCTAAATCATGTGTTTCGCATGGATTTGAAACTTACTCGTTTGTTTCGCCTGCATATGAATCTAAATCATGTTTATCACAAGTATCTGAATCTAAACCATTTGTTTCGCAAGAATATGAAGCTAAACCATGTGTTTCGCATGAATTTGAAGCTAAATCATGTATTTCGCACAGATTTGAAGCTAATTAGTTTATTTCGCCTGCATTTGAAGCTATATCAATTATATCGTAAGAATTTGAAGCTAAATCATTTATGTCGCATGGCTTTGAGGATAAGCCTTCTACTTTGCATTAATTTGAAGGTAAATCATGTGTTTCGCTTGGATTTGAAACTAACTCGTTTGTTTCGCCTGCATTTGAAGCTAAATCATGTATACCACAAGTATCTGAATCTAAACCATATGTTTCGCAAGAATATGAAGCTAAACCATGTGTTTCGCATGAATTTGAAGCTAAATCATGTGTTTCGCACAGATTTGAAGCTCACTCGTTTGTTTCGCCTGCATCTGAAGCTATATCGTTTATATCGCAAGTATGTCAAGCTAAATCATTTGTTTCCCATGGATTTGAAGCTTAGAATTCTGCTTCGTATTGATTTAAAACTGAATCGTGTCTTTCGCTTGGATTTGAAGCTAACTCGTTTGTTTCGCCTGCATTTGATGCTATATCAATTATATCGCAAGTATTTGCAGCTAAATCATTAGTGTCGCATAGCTTTGAAGCTAACTCGTTTGTTTCGCCTGCATTGAAACTATATCACTTATCTATCGCAAGTATTTGAAGGTTTCGCTTGGATTTGAAGGTAATTTGAAGCTAAATCATTTGTGTCGCATGGCTTTGAAGATAAGTCTTCTACTTTGCATTAATTTGAAACTATACCATGTGTTTCGCTTGGATTTGAAGCTAACTCGTTTGTTTCGCCTGCATTTGAAGCTATATCATTTATATCGCAAGTATATGAAGCTAAACCACTTCTTTCACAAGAATATGAAGCTAAACCATGTGTTTCGCTTGGATTTGAAGCTAACTCGTTTGTTTCGCCTCCATTTGAAGCTATATCAATTATATTGCAAGTATTTGAAGCTACATCATTTGTGTCGCATGGCTTTGAGGATAAGTCTTCTACTTTGCATTAATTTGAAGGTAAATCATGTGTTTCGCTTGGATTTGAAACTAACTCGTTTGTTTCGCCTGCATTTGAAGCTAAATCATGTTTATCACAAGTATCTGAATCTAAACCATTTGTTTCGCAAGAATATGAAGCTAAACCATGTGTTTCGCATGAATTTGAAGCTAAATCATGTGTTTCGCACAGAGTTGAAGCTAACTCGTTTGTTTTGCCAGCATTTGAAGCTATATCAATTATATCGCAAGTATTTGAATTTAAATCATTTGTGTCGCATGGCTTTGAGGATAAGCCTTCTACTTCGCATTAATTTGAAGGTAAATCATGTGTTTCGCTTGGATTTGAAGCTAACTCGTTTGTTTCGCCTACATTTGAAGCTATATCAATTATATAGCAAGTATTTGAATTTAAATCATTTGTGTCGCATGGCTTTGAGGATAAGCCTTCTACTTCGCATTGATTTGAAACTAAACCATGTGTTTCGCTTGGATTTGAAGCTAACTCGTTTGTTTCGCTTGCATTTGAAGCTTTATCAATTATATCGCAAGTATTTGATGCCAAATCATTTGTGTCGCATGGCTTTGAAGATAAGCCTTCTACTTCAGATTGATTTGAAACTAAATCATGTGTTTCGCATGGATTTGAAGCTAAATCATGTGTTTCGCACAGATTTGATGCTAACTCGTTTGTATCGCCTGCATTTGAAGCTATATCAATTATATCGCAAGTATTTGAAGCTAAATCATGTGTGTCGCATGGCTTTGAAGTTAAGCCTTCTACTTTGCATTGATTTGAAGCTAAATCATGTGTTTCGCATGGATTTGGAGCCAACTCGTTTGTTTCTCCTGCATTTGAAGCTATATTACTTATAACGCATGTATCTGAATCCAATTCATTTGTGTTGCATGGATTTGAAGCTAAACCTTTTACATTGCATTGATTTGAAGCTTTATCATGTGTTTTGCTTGGATTTGATGCTAAACCATGTACATCGCATCGATTTGAAACTAAATCATGTGTTTCGCTTTGATTTGAAGCTAAGTCTTATACACCGCATTGATTTGAAGCTAAATCTTGTGTAGCCCATGGATTTGAAGCTAAACCCTCTACATCGCATTGATCTGAAATTAAATCTTGTGAATCGCATGGATTTGATGCTAAACCTACTGCATCGCATTGATTTGCAGCTAAATCATGTGTTTCGCATGGATTTGAAGCTAACTCCCTTGTTTCGCATGCAGTTGAAGCTATAACACCTATATCCCAAGTGTTTGAAGCCCAATCATTTGTTTCGCATGGATTTGAAGCTAAGCCTTCTACTTCGCATTGATTTGAGTCTAAACCATGTGTTTCGCTTGGATTTGATGCTAACTCGTTTGTTTCGCCTGCAATTGAAGCTATATCATTTATATCGCAAGTATGTGAAGCTAAATCATGTGTTTCGCATGGATTTGAAACTTACTCGTTTGTTTCGCCTGCATATGAATCTAAATCATGTTTATCACAAGTATCTGAATCTAAACCATTTGTTTCGCAA
This sequence comes from Megalopta genalis, assembly GCF_051020955.1. Lineage (NCBI taxonomy): Eukaryota > Metazoa > Arthropoda > Insecta > Hymenoptera > Halictidae > Megalopta > Megalopta genalis. The sequence continues at coordinate 2,925,559 of NW_027476095.1, forward strand.
GAATATGAAGCTAAACCATGTGTTTCGCATGAATTTGAAGCTAAATCATGTATTTCGCACAGATTTGAAGCTAATTAGTTTATTTCGCCTGCATTTGAAGATATATCAATTACATCGCAAGAATTTGAAGCTAAATCATTTGTGTCGCATGGCTTTGAGGATAAGCCTTCTACTTTGCATTAATTTGAAGGTAAATCATGTGTTTCGCTTGGATTTGAAACTAACTCGTTTGTTTCGCCTGCATTTGAAGCTAAATCATGTTTATCACAAGTATCTGAATCTAAACCATTTGTTTCGCAAGAATATGAAGCTAAACCATGTGTTTCGCATGAATTTGAAGCTAAATCATGTGTTTCGCACAGAGTTGAAGCTAACTCGTTTGTTTTGCCTGCATTTGAAGCTATATCAATTATATCGCAAGTATTTGAATTTAAATCATTTGTGTCGCATGGCTTTGAGGATAAGCCTTCTACTTCGCATTAATTTGAAGGTAAATCATGTGTTTCGCTTGGATTTGAAGCTAACTCGTTTGTTTCGCCTACATTTGAAGCTATATCAATTATATAGCAAGTATTTGAATTTAAATCATTTGTGTCGCATGGCTTTGAGGATAAGCCTTCTACTTCGCATTGATTTGAAACTAAACCATGTGTTTCGCTTGGATTTGAAGCTAACTCGTTTGTTTCGCTTGCATTTGAAGCTTTATCAATTATATCGCAAGTATTTGATGCCAAATCATTTGTGTCGCATGGCTTTGAAGATAAGCCTTCTACTTCAGATTGATTTGAAACTAAATCATGTGTTTCGCATGGATTTGAAGCTAAATCATGTGTTTCGCACAGATTTGATGCTAACTCGTTTGTATCGCCTGCATTTGAAGCTATATCAATTATATCGCAAGTATTTGAAGCTAAATCATGTGTGTCGCATGGCTTTGAAGGTAAGCCTTCTACTTTGCATTGATTTGAAGCTAAATCATGTGTTTCGCATGGATTTGAAGCTGACTCGTTTGTTTCGCTTGCATTTGAAGCTTTATCAATTATATCGCAAGTATTTGAAGCTACATCATTTGTGTCGCATGTATTTGAAGCTAAGCCTTCTACTTCGCATTGATTTGAAACTAAATCATGTGTTTCGCTTAGATTTGAAGATAACTCGTTTGTTTCGCCTGCATTTGAAGCTTTATCAATGATATCGCAAGTATTTGAAGCTAAATCATTTGTTTCGCAAGAATATGAAGCTAAACCATGTGCTTCGCATTGATTTGAAGCTAAATCATGTGTTTCGCTTGGATTTGAAGCTAACTCGTTTGTTTCGTCTGCATTTGCAGTCATATCACTTATATCGCAAGTATTTGTATTTAAATCATTTGTTTCGCATGAATTTTAAGCTAAATCATTTGTATCGCATGGATATGAAGCTACCTGGTTTGTTTCGCCTGCATTGAAGGTATATCACTTCTATCGCAAGTATTTGAAGCTACATCATTTGTGTCGCATGGCTTTGAGGATAAGTCTTCTACTTTGCATTAATTTGAAGGTAAATCATGCGTTTCGCTTGGATTTAAAGGTAACTCGTATATTTCGCCTGCATTTGAAGCTAAATCATGTTTATCACAAGTATCTGAATCTAAACCGTTTGTTTCGCAAGAATATGAACTATACCATGTGTTTCGCATGAATTTGAAGCTAAATCATGTGTTTCGCACAGATTTGAAGCTGACTCGTTTGTTTCGCCTGCATTTGAAGCTATATCACTTGTATCGCTAGTATTTGTAGAAAAATCATTTGTTTCGCATGGATTTGAAGCTAAGTCTTCTACATCGTATTGATTTGAAGCTAAATCATTTGTTTCGCATGGATTTGGAGCTGACTTATTTGTATCTTCTGCATTTGAAGCTATATCACTTATATCGCAAGTAACTGAACCTAAATCACTTGTTTCGCATAGATTTGAAGCTAAGTCTTCTACTTTGCATTAATTTGAAGCCTAATCATGTTTATTCGCATGGATTTTCTAAGCTAACTAGTTTTATTCGTCTGCATTTGAAGCTATATAACTTATATCCCAAGTGTTTGAAGCTAAATCGTTTGTTTCGCATGGATTTGAATCTAAACCTACTACATCGCATTGATTTGAAGCTCAATCATTTGTTTCGCATGGATTTGGAGCCAACTCGTTTGTTTCTCCTGCATTTGAAGCTATATCAATTATATCGCAAGAATTTGAAGCTAAATCATTTGTGTCGCATGGCTTTGAAGATAAGTCTTCTACTTTGCATTAATTTGAAGGTAAATCATGTGTATCGCTTGGATTTGAAACTAACTCGTTTGTTTCGCCTGCATTTGAAGCTAAATCATGTATACCACAAGTATCTGAATCTAAACCATATGTTTCGCAAGAATATGTAGCTAAACCATTGTTTCGCATGAATTTGAAGCTGAATCATGTGTTTCGCACAGATTTGAAGCTAACTCGTTTGTTTCGCCTGCATCTGAAGCTATATCGTTTATATCGCAAGTATGTGAAGCTAAATCATTTGTTTCCCATGGATTTGAAGCTTAGAATTCTACTTCGCATTGATTTAAAACTGAATCGTGTCTTTCGCTTGGATTTGAAGCTAACTCGTTTGTTTCGCCTGCATTTGATGCTATATCAATTATATCGCAAGTATTTGCAGCTAAATCATTTGTGTCGCATAGCTTTGAAGCTAACTCGTTTGTTTCGCCTGCATTGAAACTATATCACTTATATCACTTATCTATCGCAAGTATTTGAAGGTTTCGCTTGGATTTGAAGGCAATTTGAAGCTAAATCATTTGTGTCGCATGGCTTTGAAGATTAGTCTTATACTTTGCATTAATTTGAAACTATACCATGTGTTTCGCTTGGATTTGAAGCTAACTCGTTTGTTTCGCCTGCATTTCAAGCTATATCATTTATATCGCAAGTATATGAAGCTAAACCATTTCTTTCACAAGAATATGAAGCTAAACCATGTGTTTCACTTGGATTTGAAGCTAACTCGTTTGTTTCGCCTGCATTTGAAGCTTTATCAATTATATCGCAAGTCTTTGAAGCTATATCATTTGTGTCGCATGGCTTTGAGGATTCAGCCTTCTACTTCGCATTGATTTGAAACTATTCCATGTGTTTCGCTTGGATTTGAAGCTAACTCGTTTGTTTCGCCTGCATTTGAAGCTATATCATTTATATCGCAAGTATATCAAGCTAAACCATTTCTTTCACAAGAATATGAAGCTAAACCATGTGCTTCGCTTGGAATTGAAGCTAACTCGTTTGTTTCGCCTCCATTTGAAGCTATATCAATTATATTGCAAGTATGTGAAGCTAAATCATTTGTGTCGCATGGCTTTGAAGCTAAGCCTTCTACTTCGCATTGATTTGAAGCTTAATCATGTGTTTCGCGAGAATTTGTAGCTAAGTCGTTTATTTCGCCAGCATTTGAAGATATATCACTTATATTCGCAAGGATTTGAATTTAAATCATTCGTTTCGCATGGATTTGAAGCTAAGACTTCTACTTCGCATTGATTTGAAGCTAAATAATGTGTTTCGCTTGGATTTGATGCTAAATCGATTGTTTCGCATGCAGCTGGAGCTAAATCATGTAAATCGCGAGTATTTTAAGCTAAACCATTTGATTCGCATGGATTCGAATTAAATCCGTCTAATTCGCACTTTTTTTTATCTAATTAATTTGTGTCTCATGGATTTGAAGCTAAGCCTTCTACATCGCATTGATTTGAAGCTAAATCATGTGTTTCGCTTGGATTGGAAGCTAAGCCTTCTACATCGCATTGATTTGAAGCTAAATCATGTGTTTCGCTTGCAATGGAAGCAAAGCCTTCTACTTCTCATTAATTTGAAGCTAAATCATGTGTTTCGCTTGGATTTGAAGCTAACTCGTTTGTTTTGTCTCCATTTGAAGCAATATCACTTATATAGCAAGTATGTGAAGCTAAATCATTTGCGTCGCATGGATTTGAAGCTAAACCATCTACATAGCATTGATTTGAAGCTTAATCATGTGTTTCGCTTGGATTTGAAGCTAACTCGTTTGTTTCGCCTGCATTTGAAGCTATATCATTTATATCGCAAGTATATGAAACTAAACCATTTCTTTCACAAGAATATGAAGCTAAACCATGTGTTTCGCTTGGATTTGAAGCTAACTCGTTTGTTTCGCCTGCATTTGAAGCTATATCATTTATATCGCAAGTATGTGAAGCTAAATCATGTGTTTCGCATGGATTTGAAACTAACTCGTTTGTTTCGCCTGCATATGAATCTAAATCAATCATGTTTATCACAAGTATCTGAATCTAAACCATTTGTTTCGCAAGAATATGAAGCTAAACCATGTGTTTCGCATGAATTTGAAGCTAAATCATGTGTTTCACTTGGATTTGAAGCTAACTCGTTTGTTTCGCCTGCATTTGAAGCTTTATCAATTATATCGCAAGTCTTTGAAGCTATATCATTTGTGTCGCATGGCTTTGAGGATTCAGCCTTCTACTTCGCATTGATTTGAAACTATTCCATGTGTTTCGCTTGGATTTGAAGCTAACTCGTTTGTTTTGTCTCCATTTTGAGCAATATCACTTATATAGCAAGTATGTGAAGCTAAATCATTTGCGTCGCATGGATTTGAAGCTAAACCATCTGCATAGCATTGATTTGAAGCTTAATCATGTGTTTTGCATGGATTTGAAGGTATCTCGTTTGATTCGCCTGCAGTTGAATCTATATCTCTTATATCGCAAGTATCTGAAGCTAAACCGTTTGTTTCGCATGGATTTGAATCTAAACCTACTACATCGCATTGATTTGAAGCTCAATCATTTGTTTCGCATGGATTTGGAGCCAACTCGTTTGTTTCTCCTGCATTTGAAGCTATATTACTTCTAACGCATGTATCTGAATCCAATTCATTTGTGTTGCATGGATTTGAAGCTAAACCTTTTACATTGCATTGATTTGAAGCTTTATCATGTGTTTTGCTTGGATTTGATGCTAAACTATGTACATCGCATCGATTTGAAACTAAATTATGTGTTTCGCTTTGATTTGAAGCTAAGTCTTATACACCGCATTGATTTGAAGCTAAATCTTGTGTAGCCCATGGAATTGAAGCTAAACCTTCTACATCGCATTGATCTGAAATTAAATCTTGTGTATCGCATGGATTTGATGCTAAACCTACTGCATCGCATTGATTTGCAGCTAAATCATGTGTTTCGCATGGATTTGAAGCTAACTCCCTTGTTTCGCATGCAGTTGAAGCTATAACACCTATATCCCAAGTGTTTGAAGCCCAATCATTTGTTTCGCATGGATTTGAAGCTAAGCCTTCTACTTCGCATTGATTTGAATCTAAACCATGTGTTTCGCTTGGATTTCAAGCTAACTCGTTTGTTTCGCCTGCAATTGAAGCTATATCATTTATATCGCAAGTATGTGAAGCTAAATCATGTGTTTCGCATGGATTTGAAACTTACTCGTTTGTTTCGCCTCCATATGAATCTAAATCATGTTTATCACAAGTATCTGAATCTAAACCATTTGTTTCGCAAGAATATGAAGCTAAACCATGTGTTTCGCATGAATTTGAAGCTAAATCATGTGTTTCGCACAGATTTGAAGCTAATTAGTTTGTTTCGCCTGCATTTGAAGCTATATCAATTATATCGCAAGAATTTGAAGCTAAATCATTTGTGTCGCATGGCTTTGAAGATAAGTCTTCTACTTTGCATTAATTTGAAGGTAAATCATGTGTTTCGCTTGGATTTGAAACTAACTCGTTTGTTTCGCCTGCATTTGAAGCTAAATCATGTATACCACAAGTATCTGAATCTAAACCATATGTTTCGCAAGAATATGAAGCTAAACCATGTGTTTCGCATGAATTTGAAGCTAAGTCATGTGTTTCGCACAGATTTGAAGCTAACTCGTTTGTTTCGCCTGCATCTGAAGCTATATCGTCTATATCGCAAGTATGTGAAGCTAAATCATTTGTTTCGAATGGATTTGAAGCTAAGCCTTCTACTTCGCATTGATTTGAAACTAAATCATGTGTTTCGCTTGGATTTGAAGCTAACTCGTTTGTTTCGCCTTCATTTGAAGATTTTTCAATTATATCGCAAATATTTGGAGCTAAATCATTTGTGTTGCATGGATTTGAAGCCCTGCCTTCTACTTCACATTGATTTGAAACTAAATCATATTTTTCGCTTGGATTTGAAGCTAACTCTATTTTTCGACTGCATTTGAAGCTATATCAATTATATCGCAAGTATTAGAAGCTAAATCATTTGTGTCGCATGGCTTTGAAGCAAATCCTTCTACGTCGCATTGATTTGAAGCTAAATCATGTGTTTCGCATGGATTTGAAGCTAACACGTTTGTTTCGCATGCAGTTGAAGCTAAATCATGTTTATCACAAGTATCTGAATCTAAACCACATGTTTCGCAAGAATATTAAGCTAAATCATGTGTTTCGCATTGATTTGAAACTAAATCATGTGTTTCGCTCGGATTTGAAGCTAACTCGTTTGTTTTGCATTCATTTGAAGCAGTATCAATTATATCGCAAGTATTTGAAGCTAAATCATTTGTGTGGCATGGATTTGAAGATAATCCTTCTACTTCGCATTGATTTGAAACTAAATCATGTGTTTCGCTTGGATTTGAAGCTAACTCGTTTGTTTCGCCTGCATTTGAATCTTTATCGATTATATCGCAAGTATTTGAAGCTAAAATTTGAGTCGCATGGATTTGAAGCGACGCCTTCTACTTCGCATTGATTTGAAGCTAAATCATGCGTTTCGCATGGATTTGAAGCTAACTCGTTTGTTTCGCATGCAGTCGAAGCTAAATCATGTACATCACAAGTATTTGAAGCTAAACCATTTGTTTCGGATGGATTTGAAGCTAACGCTTCTACTTCACATTGATTTGAATCTAAATCATGTGTATGGCATGGATTTGAAGATAACTCGTTTGTTTCGCCTGCATTTGAAGCTATATCATTTATATCGCAAGTATGTGAAGCTAAATCATTTGTTTCGCATGTATTTGAAGCTAAGACTTCTGCTTCGCATTGATTTGATACTAAATCATCTGTTTCGCTTGGATTTGAAGCTAACTCGTTTGTGTCACCTGCATTTGAAGCTATATCAATTATATCGCAAGTATTTGAAGCTAAATCATTTGTGTCGCATGGCTTTGAAGATTACTCGTTTCTTTCGTGCGATTGTTTCGCATGCGGTTGAAGCTAAATCATGTTTATCATAAGTATCTGAAACTAAACCACTTGTTTCGCAAGAATATGAAGCTAAACCATGTGTTTCGCATGGAGTTGAAGCTAAATCATGTGTTTCGCATGGATTTGAAGCTAACTCGTTTGTTTCGCCTGCATTTGAAGCTATATCAATTATATCGCAATTATTTGAAGCCAAATCATTTGTGTCGCATGGCTTTGAGGATAAGCCTTCTACTTCGCATTGATTTGAAACTAAACCATGTGTTTTGCTTGGATTTGAACCTAACTCGTTTGTTTCGCCTGCATTTGAATCTTTATCGATTATATCGCAAGTATTTGAAGCTAAAATTTGAGTCGCATGGATTTGAAGCGACGCCTTCTACTTCGCATTGATTTGAAGCTAAATCATGCGTTTCGCATGGATTTGAAGCTAACTCGTTTGTTTCGCATGCAGTCGAAGCTAAATCATGTACATCACAAGTATTTGAAGCTAAACCATTTGTTTCGGATGGATTTGAAGCTAACGCTTCTACTTCACATTGATTTGAATCTAAATCATGTGTATGGCATGGATTTGAAGATAACTCGTTTGTTTCGCCTGCATTTGAAGCTATATCATTTATATCGCAAGTATGTGAAGCTAAATCATTTGTTTCGCATGTATTTGAAGCTAAGACTTCTGCTTCGCATTGATTTGATACTAAATCATCTGTTTCGCTTGGATTTGAAGCTAACTCGTTTGTGTCACCTGCATTTGAAGCTATATCAATTATATCGCAAGTATTTGAAGCTAAATCATTTGTGTCGCATGGCTTTGAAGATTACTCGTTTCTTTCGTGCGATTGTTTCGCATGCGGTTGAAGCTAAATCATGTTTATCATAAGTATCTGAAACTAAACCACTTGTTTCGCAAGAATATGAAGCTAAACCATGTGTTTCGCATGGAGTTGAAGCTAAATCATGTGTTTCGCATGGATTTGAAGCTAACTCGTTTGTTTCGCCTGCATTTGAAGCTATATCAATTATATCGCAATTATTTGAAGCCAAATCATTTGTGTCGCATGGCTTTGAGGATAAGCCTTCTACTTCGCATTGATTTGAAACTAAACCATGTGTTTTGCTTGGATTTGAACCTAACTCGTTTGTTTCGCCTGCATTTGTAGCTATATCAATTATATCGCAAGTATTTGAAGCTAAACCATTTGTTTCACAAGAATATGAAGCTAAACCATGTGTTTCGCTTGGATTTGAAGCTAACTCGTCTGTTTCGCCTGCATTTGAAGCTATATTAATTATATCGCAAGTAGTTGAAGCTAAATCATTTGTATCGCATGGCTTTGAAGCTAAGCCATCTACTTCGCACTGATTTGAAGCTAAATCATGTGTTTCGCATGGATTTGAAGCTAAGCCTTCTACTTCACATTGATTTGAAACTAAATCATGTGTTTCGCATGGATTTGAAGCTAAATCATGTGTTTCGCACAGATTTGAAGCTAACTCGTTTGTTTCGCCTGCATTTGAAGCTATATCAATTATATCGCAAGTATTTGAAGCTAAATCATTTGTGTCGCATGGCTTTGAAGATAAGCCTTCTACTTTGCATTAATTTGAAGGTAAATCATGTGTTTCGCTTGAATTTGAAGGTAACTCGTTTGTTTCGCCTGCATTTGAAGCTATATCATTTATATGGCAAGTATGTGAAGCTAAATCATTTGTTTCGCATGAATTTTAAGCTAAGCCCTCTACTTCGCATTGATTTGAAGCTAAATCATGTGTTTCGCATGAATTTGAACCTAAATCTTGTCTTCCGCATGCATTTGAAGAAAAATCATTTGTTTCGCATGGAATTGAAGCTAACTGGTTTGTTTCGCCAGCATTTGAAGCTATATCACTTGTATCGAAAGTATTTGAAGATGTATCACTTGTTTCCGACTGATTTGAAGCTATCTCGTTTGTTGTGTCTGTACTTGAAGCTATATCACTTATATCCCAAGTGTTCGAATCTAAATCATTTGTTTCGCATTGATTTGAAGCTAAATCACGTGATTCGCTTGGATTTGAAGCTAACTCGTTTGTTTCGTCTGCATTTGAAGCTATATCACTTATGTCGCAAGTACCTGAAGCTAAATCACTCGCTTCGCCTGCATTTTAAGCTAACTCATGTGTTTCGCATGGATTTGAAGCGAACTCGATTTTCTCGCCTGCATTTGAAGCTATATCCCTTATATCGCAAGTATCTGAAGCTATATCATTTGTTCCGCATGGATTTGAAGCTAAGCCTTCTACTTCGCATTGATTTGAAGCTAAATCATGTGTTTCGCTTGGATTTGAAGCTAACTCGTTTGTATCGCTTGCATTTGAAGCTATATCAATTATGTCGCAAGTATTTGAAGCTAAATCATTTGTGTCGCATGGCTTTGAAGCTAAACCTTCTACTTCGCATTGATTTGAAGCTAAATCATGTGTTTCGCATGGATTTGAAGCTAAAGCATGTGTTTCGCTTGGATATGAAGCTAACTCGTTTGTTTCGTCTGCACATGAAGCTATATCACATATATCGCCAGTATCTGAAGCTAAATCATTAGTTTCTCATGGATTTGAAGCCAAGCCTTCTACTTTGTATTGATTTGAAGCTACATCATGTGTTTCGCATGGATTTGAAGTTAACTAGTTTGTTTCTCATGCAGTTGAAGCTAAATCATGTATATCACCAGTATTTGAAGCTTAATGATTTGATTCGCATGGATTTGACGCTAAGCCTTCTACTTCGCATTGATATGAAGCAACGACATGTGCTTCGATTGGATTTGAATCTAAGCCTTCGACTTCGCAATTGATTTGAAGCTAAATCATGTGTTTCGCTTGGATTTGTAGATAACTCATTTGTTTCGCCTGCATTTGGAGCTATTTCATTTATATCGCTAGCATTTGAAGCTAGTTTATTTGTGTCGCATCGATTTAAAGCTAACTCGATTGTTTCGCATGCAGTAGAAGCTAAATCATGTTTATCAGAAGTATCTGAAGCTAAACCACTTGTTTCGCAAGAATATGAAGCTAAACCATGTGTTTCGCAAGGATTTGAAGCTAAATCATTTGTTTCGCATGGATTTGAAGCTAACTCGTTTGTTTCGCCTGCATTTGAAGCTATATCATTTAATCGCAAGTATGTGAAGCTAAGTCATTTGTTTCGCATGGATTTGAAGCTTACTCGTTTGTTTCGCCTGCATTTGAAGCTATATCAATTATATCGCAATTATTTGAAGCCAAATCATTTGTGTTGCATGGCTTTGAGGATAAGCCTTCTACTTCGCATTGATTTGAAACTAAACCATGTGTTTTGCTTGGATTTGAACCTAACTCGTTTGTTTCGCCTGCATTTGTAGCTATATCAATTATATCGCAAGTATTTGAAGCTAAATCATTTGTTTCACAAGAATATGAAGCTAAACCATGTGTTTCGCTTGGATTTGAAGCTAACTCGTCTGTTTCGCCTGCATTTGAAGCTATATTAATTATATCGCAAGTAGTTGAAGCTAAATCATTTGTATCGCATGGCTTTGAAGCTAAGCCATCTACTTCGCACTGATTTGAAGCTAAATCATGTGTTTCGCATGGATTTGAAGCTAAGCCTTCTACTTCACATTGATTTGAAACTAAATCATGTGTTTCGCATGAATTTGAAGCTAAATCATGTGTTTCGCACAGATTTGAAGCTAACTCGTTTGTTTCGCCTGCATTTGAAGCTATATCATATATATCGCAATTATTTGAAGCCAAATCATTTGTGTCGCATGGCTTTGAGGATAAGCCTTCTACTTCGCATTGATTTGAAACTAAACCATGTGTTTTGCTTGGATTTGAACCTAACTCGTTTGTTTCGACTGCATTTGTAGCTATATCAATTATATCGCAAGTATTTGAAGCTAAACCATTTGTTTCACAAGAATATGAAGCTAAACCATGTGTTTCGCATGATTTTGGAGCTAAATCATGTGTTTCGCATGGATTTGAAGCTAAGCCTTCTACATCGCATAGATTTGAAGTTAAATCATGTGATCCGCGTGGATTTGAAGCTAACTTGTTTGTTCGACCTGCATATGAATCTATATCATTTATATCGCAAGTATTTGAAGCTAAATCATTTGTGTCGCTTGGATTTGAAGCTAAACCTTCTACATCGCTTTGATTTGAAGCAAAATCATGTGTTTCGCATGGATTACAAGCTAACTCGTTTGTTTCGCGTGCAGTTGAAGATAAATCATGTATATCACGAGTATTTGAAGCTAAACAATTTGATTCGCATGGATTTGAAGCTAAGCCGTCTACTTCGCATTGATTTGAAGCTAAATCATCTGTATCGCATGGATTTGAAGCTAAATCATCTGTTTCGCTTGGATTTGAAGCTAACTCGTTCGTGACGCCTGCATTGGAAGCTGTTTCATTTATACCGCAAGTATTTGAAGGTAAATCATGTGTGTCGCTTGGATTTGAATCCAAACCTTCTACATCACATTGGTTTGAAGAAAAAGCACTTGTTTCGCACGTATTTGAAGCTAACTCGTTTGTTTCGCCTGCATTTGAAGCTAGTTCACTTGTATCGCAAATATTTGAAGAAAAATCATTTGTTTCCCATGGATTTGAAGCTATCTCGTTTGTTTCGCCTGCAGTTGAATCTATATCACTTATATCGCAATTATTTGAAGCTAAATCATTTGTTCCGCATGGATTTGAAGCTACGCCTTCTACTTCGCATTGATTTTTGGACAAATCATGTGTTTCGCATGGATTTGAAGCAGTATCACCTACATTCGCAAGTATTTGAAGCTAAACCATTTGTTTCTCAAGAATATGAAGCTAAACCACGTGTTTCGCTTGGATTTGACGCTAAATCATGTGTTTCGCACAGATTTGAAGCTAACGCGTTTGTTTCGCCTGCATTTGAAGCTATATCATTTATATCGCCAGTATTTGAAGCTAAATCATATGGTTCGCGCTGATTTGTAGCTAAACCTTCTACATCACATTGATTTCATGCGAAATTATGTGTTTCGCTTGGATTTGAAGCCAATTCGTTTGTTTCGCATGCATTTGAAGCTACATCATGTGTTTCGCATGGATTTGAAGCTAACTCGTGTGTTTTGCCTGTAGTTGAAACTATTTCATTTATATCGCAAGTATTTGAAGCTAAATCATTTGTTTCGCGCTGATTTGTAGCTAAGCCTTCTACTTCGCATTGATTTGATGCGAAATTATGTGTTTCGCTTGGATTTGAAGCCAATTCGTCTGTTTCGCATGCATTTGAAGCTACATCATGTTTTTCGCTTGGATTTGAAGCTAACTCGTGCGTTTTGCCTGCAGTTGAAACTATTTCATTTATATCGCAATTATTTGAAGCTAAATCATTTGTTTGGCATGGCTTTGAAGATAAGCCTTCTGCTTTGCATTAATTTGAAGGTAAATCATCTTTTTCGCTTGGATTTGAAGGTAACTCGTTTGTTTCGCCTGCATTTGAAGCTATATCATTTATATCGCAAGTATGTGAAGCTATATCATTTGTTTCCCATGGATTTGAAGCTTAGCCTTCTACTTCGCATTGATTTGAAACTAAATCGTGTGTTTCGCTTGGATTTGAAGCTAACTCGTTTGTTTCACCTGCATTTGAAACTATATCATTTATATCGCACGTATGTGCAGATAAATCATTTGTTTCGCATGAATTTTAAGCTAGGCCTTCTACTTCGCATTGATTTTAAACTAAATCATGTGTTTCGCTTGGATTTGAAGCTATCTCGTTTGTTTCGCCTGCATTTGAAGTTTTATCAATTATATCGCAAGTATTTGAAGCTAAATCATTTGTGTCGCATTGATTTGAAGCTACGCCTTCTACTTCGCATTGATTTGAAAATAAATCATGTGTTTCACTTGGATTTGAAGCTATCTCGCTTGTTTCGCCTGCTTTTGAAGCTATATCATGTATATCACAAGTATTTGAAGCTAAATCATTTGATTCGCATGGATTTTAAGCTAAGCTTTCTACTTCGCATTGATTTCAATCTAAATCATGTGTTTCGCTTGGATTTGAAGCAAAGCCTTCTACTTCGCATTGATTTGAAGCTAAGTCATGTATTTCGCATGGATTTGAGGCCAACTCGTTCGTTTCGCCTCCATTTGAAGTTACATCACTTATATTCGCAAGTATTTGAAGCCAAATCAGTGGTTTCTCCTTGATTTGAAGCTAAGCCTTCCCCTTCGCATTGATTCGAAGCTATATCATGTGTTTCGCATGGATTTGAAGCTAACTCATTTGATTCGCCTGGATTTGAAGCCAAGCCTTCCACTTCGCATTGAGTTGAAGCTAAATCATGTGCTTCGCTTGGATTTGAAGCTGTCTCGTTTGTTTCGCCTGCATTTGAAGATATATCATTTATATCACAACAATTTGAAGCTAAATCATTTGTGTCGCATATATTTGAAGCTAATCATACTACTTTGCATCGATTTGAAGCTTAGTGATATGTTTCGCATGGATTTGAATTTAACTCGCTTGTTTAGCCTGCATCTGAATCTATTTCATATGTACCGCACGTATTTGAAGCCAAACCAGTTGTTTCGCATGGATTTGACGCTAAGCCTTCTACTTCGCATTGATTTGAAGCTAAATCATGTGTTTCGCTTTGATTGGAAGCTAACTCGTTTCTTTCGCAAGCAGTTGAAGCTGGTTCATGTATATCACAAGTATTTGAAGTCAAACCATTTGTTTCACATGGATTTGAAGCCAAACCTTCCACTTCGCATTGATTTGAAACTAAATCATGTGTTTCGCTTTGATTTGAAGCTAAACCTTCTACATCGCATTGATTTGAAGCTAAACCTTCTACATCGCATTGATTTGAAGCTAAATCTTGTGTGTCCCATGGATTTGAACCTAATCCTGCTACATCGCATTGATTTAAAGCAAAAACATGTGTTTGCTTGGATATGAAGCTAACTCGTTTGTTTCGTCTGCATTTGAAGCTATATCACTTATATCGCAAGTATCTGAAGCTAAATCATTTGTGTCTCATGGATTTGAAGCTAAGCCTTCTACATCGCATTGATTTGAAGCTAAATCATGTGTTTCGCTTGGATTGGAAGCTAAGCCTTCTACATCGCATTGATTTGAAGCTTAATCATGTGTTTCGCTTGGATTTGAAGCTAACTCGTTTGTTTCGCCTGCATTTGAAGCTATATCATTTATATCGCAAGTATATGAAGCTAAACCATTTCTTTCACAAGAATATGAAGCTAAACCATGTGTTTCGCTTGGATTTGAAGCTAACTCGTTTGTTTCGCCTGCATTTGAAGCTATATCATTTATATCGCAAGTATGTGAAGCTAAATCATGTGTTTCGCATGGATTTGAAACTAACTCGTTTGTTTCGCCTGCATATGAATCTAAATCAATCATGTTTATCACAAGTATCTGAATCTAAACCATTTGTTTCGCAAGAATATGAAGCTAAACCATGTGTTTCGCATGAATTTGAAGCTAAATCATGTGTTTCACTTGGATTTGAAGCTAACTCGTTTGTTTCGCCTGCATTTGAAGCTTTATCAATTATATCGCAAGTCTTTGAAGCTATATCATTTGTGTCGCATGGCTTTGAGGATTCAGCCTTCTACTTCGCATTGATTTGAAACTATTCCATGTGTTTCGCTTGGATTTGAAGCTAACTCGTTTGTTTTGTCTCCATTTTGAGCAATATCACTTATATAGCAAGTATGTGAAGCTAAATCATTTGCGTCGCATGGATTTGAAGCTAAACCATCTGCATAGCATTGATTTGAAGCTTAATCATGTGTTTTGCATGGATTTGAAGGTATCTCGTTTGATTCGCCTGCAGTTGAATCTATATCTCTTATATCGCAAGTATCTGAAGCTAAACCGTTTGTTTCGCATGGATTTGAATCTAAACCTACTACATCGCATTGATTTGAAGCTCAATCATTTGTTTCGCATGGATTTGGAGCCAACTCGTTTGTTTCTCCTGCATTTGAAGCTATATTACTTCTAACGCATGTATCTGAATCCAATTCATTTGTGTTGCATGGATTTGAAGCTAAACCTTTTACATTGCATTGATTTGAAGCTTTATCATGTGTTTTGCTTGGATTTGATGCTAAACTATGTACATCGCATCGATTTGAAACTAAATTATGTGTTTCGCTTTGATTTGAAGCTAAGTCTTATACACCGCATTGATTTGAAGCTAAATCTTGTGTAGCCCATGGAATTGAAGCTAAACCTTCTACATCGCATTGATCTGAAATTAAATCTTGTGTATCGCATGGATTTGATGCTAAACCTACTGCATCGCATTGATTTGCAGCTAAATCATGTGTTTCGCATGGATTTGAAGCTAACTCCCTTGTTTCGCATGCAGTTGAAGCTATAACACCTATATCCCAAGTGTTTGAAGCCCAATCATTTGTTTCGCATGGATTTGAAGCTAAGCCTTCTACTTCGCATTGATTTGAATCTAAACCATGTGTTTCGCTTGGATTTCAAGCTAACTCGTTTGTTTCGCCTGCAATTGAAGCTATATCATTTATATCGCAAGTATGTGAAGCTAAATCATGTGTTTCGCATGGATTTGAAACTTACTCGTTTGTTTCGCCTCCATATGAATCTAAATCATGTTTATCACAAGTATCTGAATCTAAACCATTTGTTTCGCAAGAATATGAAGCTAAACCATGTGTTTCGCATGAATTTGAAGCTAAATCATGTGTTTCGCACAGATTTGAAGCTAATTAGTTTGTTTCGCCTGCATTTGAAGCTATATCAATTATATCGCAAGAATTTGAAGCTAAATCATTTGTGTCGCATGGCTTTGAAGATAAGTCTTCTACTTTGCATTAATTTGAAGGTAAATCATGTGTTTCGCTTGGATTTGAAACTAACTCGTTTGTTTCGCCTGCATTTGAAGCTAAATCATGTATACCACAAGTATCTGAATCTAAACCATATGTTTCGCAAGAATATGAAGCTAAACCATGTGTTTCGCATGAATTTGAAGCTAAGTCATGTGTTTCGCACAGATTTGAAGCTAACTCGTTTGTTTCGCCTGCATCTGAAGCTATATCGTCTATATCGCAAGTATGTGAAGCTAAATCATTTGTTTCGAATGGATTTGAAGCTAAGCCTTCTACTTCGCATTGATTTGAAACTAAATCATGTGTTTCGCTTGGATTTGAAGCTAACTCGTTTGTTTCGCCTTCATTTGAAGATTTTTCAATTATATCGCAAATATTTGGAGCTAAATCATTTGTGTTGCATGGATTTGAAGCCCTGCCTTCTACTTCACATTGATTTGAAACTAAATCATATTTTTCGCTTGGATTTGAAGCTAACTCTATTTTTCGACTGCATTTGAAGCTATATCAATTATATCGCAAGTATTAGAAGCTAAATCATTTGTGTCGCATGGCTTTGAAGCAAATCCTTCTACGTCGCATTGATTTGAAGCTAAATCATGTGTTTCGCATGGATTTGAAGCTAACACGTTTGTTTCGCATGCAGTTGAAGCTAAATCATGTTTATCACAAGTATCTGAATCTAAACCACATGTTTCGCAAGAATATTAAGCTAAATCATGTGTTTCGCATTGATTTGAAACTAAATCATGTGTTTCGCTCGGATTTGAAGCTAACTCGTTTGTTTTGCATTCATTTGAAGCAGTATCAATTATATCGCAAGTATTTGAAGCTAAATCATTTGTGTGGCATGGATTTGAAGATAATCCTTCTACTTCGCATTGATTTGAAACTAAATCATGTGTTTCGCTTGGATTTGAAGCTAACTCGTTTGTTTCGCCTGCATTTGAATCTTTATCGATTATATCGCAAGTATTTGAAGCTAAAATTTGAGTCGCATGGATTTGAAGCGACGCCTTCTACTTCGCATTGATTTGAAGCTAAATCATGCGTTTCGCATGGATTTGAAGCTAACTCGTTTGTTTCGCATGCAGTCGAAGCTAAATCATGTACATCACAAGTATTTGAAGCTAAACCATTTGTTTCGGATGGATTTGAAGCTAACGCTTCTACTTCACATTGATTTGAATCTAAATCATGTGTATGGCATGGATTTGAAGATAACTCGTTTGTTTCGCCTGCATTTGAAGCTATATCATTTATATCGCAAGTATGTGAAGCTAAATCATTTGTTTCGCATGTATTTGAAGCTAAGACTTCTGCTTCGCATTGATTTGATACTAAATCATCTGTTTCGCTTGGATTTGAAGCTAACTCGTTTGTGTCACCTGCATTTGAAGCTATATCAATTATATCGCAAGTATTTGAAGCTAAATCATTTGTGTCGCATGGCTTTGATGATTACTCGTTTCTTTCGTGCGATTGTTTCGCATGCGGTTGAAGCTAAATCATGTTTATCATAAGTATCTGAAACTAAACCACTTGTTTCGCAAGAATATGAAGCTAAACCATGTGTTTCGCATGGAGTTGAAGCTAAATCATGTGTTTCGCATGGATTTGAAGCTAACTCGTTTGTTTCGCCTGCATTTGAAGCTATATCAATTATATCGCAATTATTTGAAGCCAAATCATTTGTGTCGCATGGCTTTGAGGATAAGCCTTCTACTTCGCATTGATTTGAAACTAAATCATGTGTTTCGCTTGGATTTGAAGCTAACTCGTTTGTTTCGCCTGCATTTGAATCTTTATCGATTATATCGCAAGTATTTGAAGCTAAAATTTGAGTCGCATGGATTTGAAGCGACGCCTTCTACTTCGCATTGATTTGAAGCTAAATCATGCGTTTCGCATGGATTTGAAGCTAACTCGTTTGTTTCGCATGCAGTCGAAGCTAAATCATGTACATCACAAGTATTTGAAGCTAAACCATTTGTTTCGGATGGATTTGAAGCTAACGCTTCTACTTCACATTGATTTGAATCTAAATCATGTGTATGGCATGGATTTGAAGATAACTCGTTTGTTTCGCCTGCATTTGAAGCTATATCATTTATATCGCAAGTATGTGAAGCTAAATCATTTGTTTCGCATGTATTTGAAGCTAAGACTTCTGCTTCGCATTGATTTGATACTAAATCATCTGTTTCGCTTGGATTTGAAGCTAACTCGTTTGTGTCACCTGCATTTGAAGCTATATCAATTATATCGCAAGTATTTGAAGCTAAATCATTTGTGTCGCATGGCTTTGAAGATTACTCGTTTCTTTCGTGCGATTGTTTCGCATGCGGTTGAAGCTAAATCATGTTTATCATAAGTATCTGAAACTAAACCACTTGTTTCGCAAGAATATGAAGCTAAACCATGTGTTTCGCATGGAGTTGAAGCTAAATCATGTGTTTCGCATGGATTTGAAGCTAACTCGTTTGTTTCGCCTGCATTTGAAGCTATATCAATTATATCGCAATTATTTGAAGCCAAATCATTTGTGTCGCATGGCTTTGAGGATAAGCCTTCTACTTCGCATTGATTTGAAACTAAACCATGTGTTTTGCTTGGATTTGAACCTAACTCGTTTGTTTCGCCTGCATTTGTAGCTATATCAATTATATCGCAAGTATTTGAAGCTAAACCATTTGTTTCACAAGAATATGAAGCTAAACCATGTGTTTCGCTTGGATTTGAAGCTAACTCGTCTGTTTCGCCTGCATTTGAAGCTATATTAATTATATCGCAAGTAGTTGAAGCTAAATCATTTGTATCGCATGGCTTTGAAGCTAAGCCATCTACTTCGCACTGATTTGAAGCTAAATCATGTGTTTCGCATGGATTTGAAGCTAAGCCTTCTACTTCACATTGATTTGAAACTAAATCATGTGTTTCGCATGGATTTGAAGCTAAATCATGTGTTTCGCACAGATTTGAAGCTAACTCGTTTGTTTCGCCTGCATTTGAAGCTATATCAATTATATCGCAAGTATTTGAAGCTAAATCATTTGTGTCGCATGGCTTTGAAGATAAGCCTTCTACTTTGCATTAATTTGAAGGTAAATCATGTGTTTCGCTTGAATTTGAAGGTAACTCGTTTGTTTCGCCTGCATTTGAAGCTATATCATTTATATGGCAAGTATGTGAAGCTAAATCATTTGTTTCGCATGAATTTTAAGCTAAGCCCTCTACTTCGCATTGATTTGAAGCTAAATCATGTGTTTCGCATGAATTTGAACCTAAATCTTGTCTTCCGCATGCATTTGAAGAAAAATCATTTGTTTCGCATGGAATTGAAGCTAACTGGTTTGTTTCGCCAGCATTTGAAGCTATATCACTTGTATCGAAAGTATTTGAAGATGTATCACTTGTTTCCGACTGATTTGAAGCTATCTCGTTTGTTGTGTCTGTACTTGAAGCTATATCACTTATATCCCAAGTGTTCGAATCTAAATCATTTGTTTCGCATTGATTTGAAGCTAAATCACGTGATTCGCTTGGATTTGAAGCTAACTCGTTTGTTTCGTCTGCATTTGAAGCTATATCACTTATGTCGCAAGTACCTGAAGCTAAATCACTCGCTTCGCCTGCATTTTAAGCTAACTCATGTGTTTCGCATGGATTTGAAGCGAACTCGATTTTCTCGCCTGCATTTGAAGCTATATCCCTTATATCGCAAGTATCTGAAGCTATATCATTTGTTCCGCATGGATTTGAAGCTAAGCCTTCTACTTCGCATTGATTTGAAGCTAAATCATTTGTTTCGCTTGGATTAGATGCTAACTCGTTTGTTGCGCCTGCATTTGAAGCTATATCATTTATATCGCAAGTATTTGAAGCTAAATCATTTGTGTCGCATGGATTTTGATGCTAACTCGTTTGATTCGTCTGCATTTGAAGCTATACCAGTTATATCGCAAGTATTTGAAGCTAAACCATATGTTTCGCATGGATTTAAAGTTAAGCCATCTACTTCGCATTGATTTGAAGCTAAATCATGTGTTTCGCTTGGATTTGAAGCTAACTCGTTTGTATCGCTTGCATTTGAAGCTATATCAATTATGTCGCAAGTATTTGAAGCTAAATCATTTGTGTCGCATGGCTTTGAAGCTAAACCTTCTACTTCGCATTGATTTGAAGCTAAATCATGTGTTTCGCATGGATTTGAAGCTAAAGCATGTGTTTCGCTTGGATATGAAGCTAACTCGTTTGTTTCGTCTGCACATGAAGCTATATCACATATATCGCCAGTATCTGAAGCTAAATCATTAGTTTCTCATGGATTTGAAGCCAAGCCTTCTACTTTGTATTGATTTGAAGCTACATCATGTGTTTCGCATGGATTTGAAGTTAACTAGTTTGTTTCTCATGCAGTTGAAGCTAAATCATGTATATCACCAGTATTTGAAGCTTAATGATTTGATTCGCATGGATTTGACGCTAAGCCTTCTACTTCGCATTGATATGAAGCAACGACATGTGCTTCGATTGGATTTGAATCTAAGCCTTCGACTTCGCAATTGATTTGAAGCTAAATCATGTGTTTCGCTTGGATTTGTAGATAACTCATTTGTTTCGCCTGCATTTGGAGCTATTTCATTTATATCGCTAGCATTTGAAGCTAGTTTATTTGTGTCGCATCGATTTAAAGCTAACTCGATTGTTTCGCATGCAGTAGAAGCTAAATCATGTTTATCAGAAGTATCTGAAGCTAAACCACTTGTTTCGCAAGAATATGAAGCTAAACCATGTGTTTCGCAAGGATTTGAAGCTAAATCATTTGTTTCGCATGGATTTGAAGCTAACTCGTTTGTTTCGCCTGCATTTGAAGCTATATCATTTAATCGCAAGTATGTGAAGCTAAGTCATTTGTTTCGCATGGATTTGAAGCTTACTCGTTTGTTTCGCCTGCATTTGAAGCTATATCAATTATATCGCAATTATTTGAAGCCAAATCATTTGTGTTGCATGGCTTTGAGGATAAGCCTTCTACTTCGCATTGATTTGAAACTAAACCATGTGTTTTGCTTGGATTTGAACCTAACTCGTTTGTTTCGCCTGCATTTGTAGCTATATCAATTATATCGCAAGTATTTGAAGCTAAATCATTTGTTTCACAAGAATATGAAGCTAAACCATGTGTTTCGCTTGGATTTGAAGCTAACTCGTCTGTTTCGCCTGCATTTGAAGCTATATTAATTATATCGCAAGTAGTTGAAGCTAAATCATTTGTATCGCATGGCTTTGAAGCTAAGCCATCTACTTCGCACTGATTTGAAGCTAAATCATGTGTTTCGCATGGATTTGAAGCTAAGCCTTCTACTTCACATTGATTTGAAACTAAATCATGTGTTTCGCATGAATTTGAAGCTAAATCATGTGTTTCGCACAGATTTGAAGCTAACTCGTTTGTTTCGCCTGCATTTGAAGCTATATCAATTATATCGCAAGTATTTGAAGCTAAATCATTTGTGTCGCATGGCTTTGAAGATAAGCCTTCTACTTTGCATTAATTTGAAGGTAAATCATGTGTTTCGCTTGAATTTGAAGGTAACTCGTTTGTTTCGCCTGCATTTGAAGCTATATCATTTATATGGCAAGTATGTGAAGCTAAATCATTTGTTTCGCATGAATTTTAAGCTAAGCCCTCTACTTCGCATTGATTTGAAGCTAAATCATGTGTTTCGCATGGATTTGAAGCGAACTCGTTTTTCTCGCCTGCATTTGAAGATATATCACTTATATTCGCAAGAATGTGAAGCTAAATCTTTCGTTTCGCATGGATTTGTAGATAAGTCTTCTACTTCGCATTGATTGGAATCTAAATCATGTGTTTTGCATGGATTTGAAGCTAACTCGTTTGTTTCGCATGCAGTTGATTCTAAATCATGTATACCACAAGTATCTGAAGCTAAATCATTTGTTTCGCACGAATTTGTATCTAAACCATGTGTTGCGCATGAATTTGAAGCTAAATCATGTGTTTCCCTTGGATTTGTAGCTAACTCGTTTGTTTCGCATGCATTAGAAGCTATATCACTTATATCGCAAGTATCTGAAGCTAAATCGTTTGTTTCTCATGGATTTCAAGCTAAGGCTTTTACTTGGCATTGATTTGCAGCTAAATCATGTGTTTCGCATGAATTTGAACCTAAATCTTGTCTTCCGCATGCATTTGAAGAAAAATCATTTGTTTCGCATGGAATTGAAGCTAACTGGTTTGTTTCGCCAGCATTAGAAGCTATATCACTTGTATCGAAAGTATTTGAAGAAGTATCACTTGTTTCCGACTGATTTGAAGCTATCTCGTTTGTTGTGTCTGTATTTGAAGCTATATCACTTATATCCCAAGTGTTCGAATCTAAATCATTTGTTTCGCATTGATTTGAAGCTAAATCACGTGATTCGCTTGGATTTGAAGCTAACTCGTTTGTTTCGTCTGCATTTGAAGCTATATCACTTATGTCGCAAGTACCTGAAGCTAAATCATTTGTTTCGCTTGGATTAGATGCTAACTCGTTTGTTGCGCCTGCATTTGAAGCTATATCATTTATATCGCAAGTATTTGAAGCTAAATCATTTGTGTCGCATTGATATGAAGCTAAGCCTTCTACTTCACATTGATTTGAAGCTAAATCATGTGTTTCGCTTGGATTTGAAGCTAACTCGTTTGTTTCGCCTTCATTTGAAGCTTTATCAATTATATCGCAAGTATTTGAATCTAAATCATTCGTATCGCATGGATTTGAAGCTAAGCCTTCTAGTTCGCATTGATTTGATGCTAAATCATTTATTGCTCTTGGATTTTAAACTAACTCGTTTGTTTCGCATGCAGTTGAAGCTAAATCATGTTTATCACAAGTATCTGAAGCTAAACCATGTGCTTCGCATTGATTTGAAGATAAATCATGTGTTCCGCATGGATTTGAAGCTAACTAGTTTGTTTTGCCTGCATTTGACGTTATATCATTTATATCACAAGTATTTGAAGCTAAATCATTTGTTTCGCATGAACTTTAAGCTAAATCATGTGTTTCGCATGGATTTGAAGCTACCTGGTTTGTTTCGCCTGCATTTGAAGCTAGTTCACTTGAATCGCAAGTATTTGAAGCTAAATCATTTGATTCGCATTGATTTGAAGCTAAGCCTTCTACTTCGCATTGATTTGTAGCTAAATTATGTGTTTCGCATGGATTTGAAGCTAAGTCGTTTGTTTCAACTGGATTTGAAGCTATATCATTTTTGACGCAAGTATTTGAAGCTAAATCATTTGTTGCGCATTGGTTTGAAGCTAAGCCTTCTACTTCGCATTGATTTGAAGCTAAATCATGTGTTTCGCAAGGATTTGAACCTACCTCGTTTGTTGCGCATGCAGATGAATCTAAATAACCTACATCACAAGTATTTCTAGCTAAACCATTTGTTTCGCATGGATTTGAATCTAAGCCGTGTACTTCGAATTGATTTGAAAATAAATCATGTGTGTCGCATGGATTTGAAGCTAAACCTTGTACATCGCATTGATGTGCAGCTAAATCATTTGATTCGCATGGATTTGAATCTAAGCTTTCTACTTCGCATTGATTTGAAGCTAAATCACGTGTAACGCTTGGATTTGAAGCTAACTCGTTTGTTTCGCATGCAGTTGAAGCTAAATCATGTACATCACAAGTATGTGAAGCTAAATCATTTGTTTCGCATGGATTTAAAGCTAAGCCTTCTACTTCGCATTGATTTGAAACTAAATCATGTGTTTCGCTTGGATTTGATGCTAACTCGTTTGTTTCGCCTGCATTTGAAACTTTATCAATTATATCGCAAGTATTTGAAGCTAAATCATTTGTTTCGCATGGATTTGAAGCTAACTCGTTTGTTTCGCCTGCATTTGAAGCTATATCATATATATCGCAATTATTTGAAGCCAAATCATTTGTGTCGCATGGCTTTGAGGATAAGCCTTCTACTTCGCATTGATTTGAAACTAAACCATGTGTTTTGCTTGGATTTGAACCTAACTCGTTTGTTTCGACTGCATTTGTAGCTATATCAATTATATCGCAAGTATTTGAAGCTAAACCATTTGTTTCACAAGAATATGAAGCTAAACCATGTGTTTCGCATGATTTTGGAGCTAAATCATGTGTTTCGCATGGATTTGAAGCTAAGCCTTCTACATCGCATAGATTTGAAGTTAAATCATGTGATCCGCGTGGATTTGAAGCTAACTTGTTTGTTCGACCTGCATATGAATCTATATCATTTATATCGCAAGTATTTGAAGCTAAATCATTTGTGTCGCTTGGATTTGAAGCTAAACCTTCTACATCGCTTTGATTTGAAGCAAAATCATGTGTTTCGCATGGATTACAAGCTAACTCGTTTGTTTCGCGTGCAGTTGAAGATAAATCATGTATATCACGAGTATTTGAAGCTAAACAATTTGATTCGCATGGATTTGAAGCTAAGCCGTCTACTTCGCATTGATTTGAAGCTAAATCATCTGTATCGCATGGATTTGAAGCTAAATCATCTGTTTCGCTTGGATTTGAAGCTAACTCGTTCGTGACGCCTGCATTGGAAGCTGTTTCATTTATACCGCAAGTATTTGAAGGTAAATCATGTGTGTCGCTTGGATTTGAATCCAAACCTTCTACATCACATTGGTTTGAAGAAAAAGCACTTGTTTCGCACGTATTTGAAGCTAACTCGTTTGTTTCGCCTGCATTTGAAGCTAGTTCACTTGTATCGCAAATATTTGAAGAAAAATCATTTGTTTCCCATGGATTTGAAGCTATCTCGTTTGTTTCGCCTGCAGTTGAATCTATATCACTTATATCGCAATTATTTGAAGCTAAATCATTTGTTCCGCATGGATTTGAAGCTACGCCTTCTACTTCGCATTGATTTTTGGACAAATCATGTGTTTCGCATGGATTTGAAGCAGTATCACCTACATTCGCAAGTATTTGAAGCTAAACCATTTGTTTCTCAAGAATATGAAGCTAAACCACGTGTTTCGCTTGGATTTGACGCTAAATCATGTGTTTCGCACAGATTTGAAGCTAACGCGTTTGTTTCGCCTGCATTTGAAGCTATATCATTTATATCGCCAGTATTTGAAGCTAAATCATATGGTTCGCGCTGATTTGTAGCTAAACCTTCTACATCACATTGATTTCATGCGAAATTATGTGTTTCGCTTGGATTTGAAGCCAATTCGTTTGTTTCGCATGCATTTGAAGCTACATCATGTGTTTCGCATGGATTTGAAGCTAACTCGTGTGTTTTGCCTGTAGTTGAAACTATTTCATTTATATCGCAAGTATTTGAAGCTAAATCATTTGTTTCGCGCTGATTTGTAGCTAAGCCTTCTACTTCGCATTGATTTGATGCGAAATTATGTGTTTCGCTTGGATTTGAAGCCAATTCGTCTGTTTCGCATGCATTTGAAGCTACATCATGTTTTTCGCTTGGATTTGAAGCTAACTCGTGCGTTTTGCCTGCAGTTGAAACTATTTCATTTATATCGCAATTATTTGAAGCTAAATCATTTGTTTGGCATGGCTTTGAAGATAAGCCTTCTGCTTTGCATTAATTTGAAGGTAAATCATCTTTTTCGCTTGGATTTGAAGGTAACTCGTTTGTTTCGCCTGCATTTGAAGCTATATCATTTATATCGCAAGTATGTGAAGCTATATCATTTGTTTCCCATGGATTTGAAGCTTAGCCTTCTACTTCGCATTGATTTGAAACTAAATCGTGTGTTTCGCTTGGATTTGAAGCTAACTCGTTTGTTTCACCTGCATTTGAAACTATATCATTTATATCGCACGTATGTGCAGATAAATCATTTGTTTCGCATGAATTTTAAGCTAGGCCTTCTACTTCGCATTGATTTGAAACTAAATCATGTGTTTCGCTTGGATTTGAAGCTATCTCGTTTGTTTCGCCTGCATTTGAAGTTTTATCAATTATATCGCAAGTATTTGAAGCTAAATCATTTGTGTCGCATTGATTTGAAGCTACGCCTTCTACTTCGCATTGATTTGAAAATAAATCATGTGTTTCACTTGGATTTGAAGCTATCTCGCTTGTTTCGCCTGCTTTTGAAGCTATATCATGTATATCACAAGTATTTGAAGCTAAATCATTTGATTCGCATGGATTTTAAGCTAAGCTTTCTACTTCGCATTGATTTCAATCTAAATCATGTGTTTCGCTTGGATTTGAAGCAAAGCCTTCTACTTCGCATTGATTTGAAGCTAAGTCATGTATTTCGCATGGATTTGAGGCCAACTCGTTCGTTTCGCCTCCATTTGAAGTTACATCACTTATATTCGCAAGTATTTGAAGCCAAATCAGTGGTTTCTCCTTGATTTGAAGCTAAGCCTTCCCCTTCGCATTGATTCGAAGCTATATCATGTGTTTCGCATGGATTTGAAGCTAACTCATTTGATTCGCCTGGATTTGAAGCCAAGCCTTCCACTTCGCATTGAGTTGAAGCTAAATCATGTGCTTCGCTTGGATTTGAAGCTGTCTCGTTTGTTTCGCCTGCATTTGAAGATATATCATTTATATCACAACAATTTGAAGCTAAATCATTTGTGTCGCATATATTTGAAGCTAATCATACTACTTTGCATCGATTTGAAGCTTAGTGATATGTTTCGCATGGATTTGAATTTAACTCGCTTGTTTAGCCTGCATCTGAATCTATTTCATATGTACCGCACGTATTTGAAGCCAAACCAGTTGTTTCGCATGGATTTGACGCTAAGCCTTCTACTTCGCATTGATTTGAAGCTAAATCATGTGTTTCGCTTTGATTGGAAGCTAACTCGTTTCTTTCGCAAGCAGTTGAAGCTGGTTCATGTATATCACAAGTATTTGAAGTCAAACCATTTGTTTCACATGGATTTGAAGCCAAACCTTCCACTTCGCATTGATTTGAAACTAAATCATGTGTTTCGCTTTGATTTGAAGCTAAACCTTCTACATCGCATTGATTTGAAGCTAAACCTTCTACATCGCATTGATTTGAAGCTAAATCTTGTGTGTCCCATGGATTTTAACCTAATCCTGCTACATCGCATTGATTTAAAGCAAAAACATGTGTTTGCTTGGATATGAAGCTAACTCGTTTGTTTCGTCTGCATTTGAAGCTATATCACTTATATCGCAAGTATCTGAAGCTAAATCATTTGTGTCGCATGGATTTGAAACTAAACCTCCTACATCGCATTGATTTGAATCTAAATCATGTGTTTCACTTTGATTTGAAGCTAAACCTTCTACATCGCATTGATTTGAAGCTAAATCTTGTGTGTCCCATGGATTTGAAGCTAATCCTGCTACATCGCATTGATCTGAAGTTAAATCATGTGTTTCGCATGGATTTGAAGCTAACTCGTATGGTTCGCCTGCATTTGAAGCTATATCACTTATATCGCAAGTATCTGAAGCTAAATCATTTGTGTCGCATGGATTTGAAACTAAACCTTCTATATAGCATTGATTTGAAGCTTAATCATGTGTTTTGCATGGATGTGAAGATAACTCGTTTGATTCGACTGCATTTGAAGTTATATCACTTATAACACATGTGTTTGAAGCTAAATCATTTGTTTCGTATGGATTTGATGCTAAACCTTCTACATCACATTGATCTGATGCTAAATCATGTGCTTCGCATGGATTTGAAGCTAACTCGTTTGTTTCGCATGTAATTCAATCTAACTGGTTTGTTTCGCCTGCATATGAAGCTATATCAGTTATATCCCAAGTGTTTGAGGCTAAATCATTTGTTTCGCATGGATTTGAAGGTGAACCTCCTACATCGCACTGATTTGAAGCTAAATAATGTGTTTCGCTTGGATATGAAGCTAACTCGATTGTTTCGTCTGCACATGAAGCTATATCACTTATATCGCAAGTATCTGAAGCTAAATCATTTGTTTCGCATGGAATTGGAGCTAACTCGTTTGTTTCATCTGCATTTGAAGCTATATCACTTATATCGCAAGTATCTGATGCTACATCATTTGTTTCGCATGGATTTGAAGCTAAATCATGGCTTTCGCATGGATTTGAACCTAAGCCTTTTACTTCGCATTGATTTGTAGCTAAATTATGTGTTTCGCATGGATTTGATGCTAACTCGGGTGTTTTGCCTGTAGTTGAAGCTATTTCATTTATATCGCAAGTATTTGAAGCTAAATCATTTGATGGCATGGATTTGAAGCTAAGCCTTCTACTTCGCATTGATTTGATGCGAAATTATGTGTTTCGCTTGGATTTGAAGCCAATTCGTTTGTTTCGCATGCATTTGAAGCTACATCATGTGTTTCGCTTGAATTTGAAGCTAACTCGTTTGTTTCTCCTGCATTTGAAGCTATATCACTTATATCGCAAGTATTTGAAGCTAAATCATTAGTTTCGCACGGATTTGAAGCTAAGCCTTCTACTTCGCATTGATTTGAAGCTAAATCATCTTCTTCGCTTGGATTTGAAGCTAACACGTTTGTTTCACATACAGTTCAACCTAAATCATGTATATCATAAGTATTTGAAGCTGGCCATTTTGTTTCGTAAGAATATTAAGCTGAGCCATTTGTTTCGCAAGAATATGAAGCTAAACCATGTGTTTCGCATGATTTTGGAGCTAAATCATGTGTTTCGCATGGATTTGAAGCTAAGCCTTCTACATCGCATAGATTTGAAGTTAAATCATGTGATCCGCGTGGATTTGAAGCTAACTTGTTTGTTCGACCTGCATTTGAATCTATATCATTTATATCGCAAGTATTTGAAGCTAAATCATTTGTGTCGCTTGGATTTGAATCCAAACCTTCTACATCACATTGGTTTGAAGAAAAATCACTTGTTTCGCACGTATTTGAAGCTAACTCGTTTGTTTCGCCTGCATTTGAAGCTAGTTCACTTGTATCGCAAATATTTGAAGAAAAATCATTTGCTTCCCATGGATTTGAAGCTATCTCGTTTGTTTCGCCTGCAGTTGAATCTATATCACTTATATCGCAATTATTTGAAGCTAAATCATTCGTTCCGCATGGATTTGAATGTAAGCCTTCTACTTCGCATTGATTTGAAGCTAAATCATGTGATCCTCGTGGATTTGAAGTTAACTCGTTTGTTTCGCCAGCATTTGAAGCTATATCCTTATATCGCAAGTATCTGAAGCTAAATAATTAGTGACGAATGGATTTGAAGCTAACCCTGCTACTTCGCATTGATTTGAAGGAAAATCATGTGTTTCGCATGGATTTGAATATAACTCGTTTGTTTCTCCTGCATTTGAAGCCAGATCACTTCTATTGGCAAGTATTTGTAGCTAAATCATTCGTTCTGCATGGATTTGAAGCTAAGTCTTCTACTTCGCATTTATTTGACGCTAAATCATGTGTTTCACATGGAGTTGATGCTCACTCGTTTGTTCCTCATGCAGTTGAAGCTAAATGATGTCTATCACAAATATTTGAAGCTAAACCGTTTGGTCGCATGGATTTGAAGCTAAGGCTTCTACTTCGCATTGATTTGAAGCTAAGGCTTCTACTTCGCATTGATTTGAAGCTAAATCATCTGTTTCGCTTGGATTTGAAGCTAACTCGTTTGATTCGTCTGCATTTGAAGCTATATCACTTATATCCCAAGTGTTTGAAGCTAAATCATCTGTTTCGCTTTGATTTGAAGCTAAACCTTCTACATCGCATTGATTTGAAGCTAAACCTTCTACATCGCATTGATTTGAAGCTAAATCTTGTGTGTCCCATGGATTTGAACCTAATCCTGCTACATCGTATTGATTTAAAGCAAAATCATGTGTTTGCTTGGATATGAAGCTAACTCGTTTGTTTCGTCTGCATTTGAAGCTATATCACTTATATCGCAAGTATCTGAAGCTAAATCATTTGTGTCGCATGGCTTTGAAGATAAGCCTTCTACTTCGCATTGATTTGAAACTAAAACATGTTTGTCGCTTGGATTTGAAGGTAACTCGTTTGTTTCGCATGCATTTGAAGCTATATCATTTATATTGCAAGTATGTGAAGCTAAGTCATTTGTTTCGCATGGATTTGAAGCTAAGCCTTCTACTTGGCATTGATTTGAAGCTAAATCATGTGTTTCGCATGGATTTGAAGCTAAGCCTTCTACTTCACATTGATTTGAAACTAAATCATGTGTTTCGCATGGATTTGAAGCTAAACCATGTGTTTCGCTTGGATTTGAAGGTAACTCGTTTGTTTCGCCTGCATTTGAAGCTATATCAATTATATCGCAAGTATTTGAAGATAAATCACTTGTGTCGCATGGCTTTGAAGATAAGACTTCTACTTTGCATTAATTTGAAGGTAAATCATGTGTTTCGCTTGAATTTGAAGGTAACTCGTTTGTTTCGCCTGCATTTGAAGCTATATCACTTCTATCGCAAGTATTTGAAGCTAAATCATTTGTGTCGCATGGCTTTGAGGATAAGCCTTCGACTTCGCATTGATTTGAAACTAACTCATGTGTTTCGCTTGGATTTGAAGCTAACTCGTTTGTTTCGCCTTCATTTGAAGCTTTATCGATTATATCGCAAGTATGTGAAGCTAAATCATTTGTTTCGCATGGATTTGAAGCTAAGCCTTCTACTTCGCATTGATTTGAAACTAAATCGAGTGTTTCGCATGGATTTGAAGCTAACTCGTTTATTTCGCCTGCATTTGAAGCTTTATCAATTATATCGCAAGTATTTGACACTAAATCATTTGTGTCGCATGGATTTGAAGCTAACTCGTTTGTTTCGCCTGCTTTGAAGCTATATCACTTCTATCGCAAGTATTTGAAGTTAAATCATTTGTGTTGCATGTATTTGAAGCTACGCCTTCTACTTCGCATTGATTTGAAACTACATCATGTGTTTCGCTTGGATTTGAAGCTAACTCGTTTGTTTCGCCTGCATTTGAAGCTTTATCAATTATATCGCAAGTATTTGAAGCTAAATCATTTGTTTCGCAAGAATATGAAGCTAAACCATGTGCTTCGCATTGATTTGAAGCTAAGTCATGTGTTCCGCATGGATTTGATGCTAACTCTTTTGATTTGCCTGCATTTTCAGTTATATCACTTATATCGCAAGTATGTGAAGCTAAATCATTTGTTTCGCATGGATTTGAATATAACTCGTTTGTTTCTCCTGCATTTGAATCTATATCACCTAATTCGCAAGTATTTGAAGCTGAATCATTAGTTTCGCATGGCTTAGAAGCTATGTCACTTATATCGCAATTATCTGTAGCTAAATCGTTTGTTTTGCATGGATTTGAAGCTAAGCCTTCAACTTCGCATTGATTTGAAACTAAATCATTGGTTTCCCTTGGATTTGAAGCTAACGCGATTGTTTCGCATGCAGTTGAAGCTAAATCATGTTTATCATAAGTATCTGAAGCTAAATCATCTGTTTCTCATTATTATGAAGCTAAACCATTTGTTTCTCATGGATTTGAAGCTAAATCATGTGTTTCGCATTGATTTGAAGTTAAGCCTTCAACTTCGCATTGATTTGAAGCTAAATCATGAGTTTCGCATGGATTAGAAAATAACTCGTTTGTGTCTCCTGCATTTGAAGTTATATCACTTATACCGCAAGTATTTGAAGCTAAATCATTTGTTTCGCATGGATTTGAAGCTAAGCCTTCTATTTCGCATTGATTTAAACCAAAATCATGTGTTTACGTGGATATGAAGCTAACTCGTTTGTTTCGTCTGCATTTGAAGCTATATCACTTATATCGCAAGTATCTGAAGCTAAATCATTTGTGTCGCATAGATTTGAAACTAAACCTCCTACATCGCATTGATTTGAATCTAAATCATGTGTTTCACTTTGATTTGAAGCTAATCCTTCTACATCGCATTGATTTGAAGCTAAATCTTGTGTGTCCCATGGATTTGAAGCTAATCCTGCTACATCGCATTGATTTAAAGCTAAATCATGTGTTTGCTTGGATATGAAGCTAACTGGTTTGTTTCGTCTGCATTTGAAGCTATATCACTTATATCGCAAGTATCTGAAGCTAAATCATTTGTGTCGCATGGATTTGAAACTAAACCTCCTACATCGCATTGATTTGAATCTAAATCATGTGTTTCACTTTGATTTGAAGCTAAACCTTCTACATCGCATTGATTTGAAGCTAAATCTTGTGTGTCCCATGGATTTGAAGCTAATCCTGCTACATCGCATTGATTTAAAGCTAAATCATGTGTTTGCTTGGATATGAAGCTAACTGGTTTGTTTCGTCTGCATTTGAAGCTATATCACTTATATCGCAAGTATCTGAAGCTAAATCATTTGTGTCGCATGGATTTGAAACTAAACCTTCTATATAGCATTGATTTGAAGCTTAATCATGTGTTTTGCATGGATGTGAAGATAACTCGTTTGATTCGACTGCATTTGTAGTTATATCACTTATAACACATGTGTTTGAAGCTAAATCATTTGTTTCGTATGGATTTGATGCTAAACCTTCTACATCACATTGATCTGATGCTAAATCATGTGCTTCGCATGGATTTGAAGCTAACTCGTTTGTTTCGCATGTAATTCAATCTAACTGGTTTGTTTCGCCTGCATATGAAGCTATATCAGTTATATCCCAAGTGTTTGAAGCTAAATCATTTGTTTCGTATGGATTTGAAGCTAAGCCTTCTACTTCACATTGATTTGAAACCAAATCATGTGTTTCGCATGGATTTGAAGCTAAACCATGTGTTTCGCTTGGATTTGAAGGTAACTCGTTTGTTTCGCCTGCATTTGAAGCTATATCAATTATATCGCAAGTATTTGAAGATAAATCACTTGTGTCGCATGGCTTTGAAGATAAGCCATCTACTTTGCATTAATTTGAAGGTAAATCATGTGTTTCGCTTGAATTTGAAGGTAACTCGTTTGTTTCGCCTGCATTTGAAGCTATATCACTTCTATCGCAAGTATTTGAAGCTAAATCATTTGTGTCGCATGGCTTTGAGGATAAGCCTTCGACTTCGCATTGATTTGAAACTAACTCATGTGTTTCGCTTGGATTTGAAGCTAACTCGTTTGTTTCGCCTGCATTTGAAGCTTTATCGATTATATCGCAAGTATGTGAAGCTAAATCATTTGTTTCGCATGGATTTGAAGCTAAGCCTTCTACTTCGCATTGATTTGAAACTAAATCGAGTGTTTCGCATGGATTTGAAGCTAACTCGTTTATTTCGCCTGCATTTGAAGCTTTATCAATTATATCGCAAGTATTTGACACTAAATCATTTGTGTCGCATGGATTTGAAGCTAACTCGTTTGTTTCGCCTGCTTTGAAGCTATATCACTTCTATCGCAAGTATTTGAAGCTAAATCATTTGTGTTGCATGTATTTGAAGCTACGCCTTCTACTTCGCATTGATTTGAAACTACATCATGTGTTTCGCTTGGATTTGAAGCTAACTCGATTGTTTCGCCTGCATTTGAAGCTTTATCAATTATATCGCAAGTATTTGAAGCTAAATCATTTGTTTCGCAAGAATATGAAGCTAAACCATGTGCTTCGCATTGATTTGAAGCTAAGTCATGTGTTCCGCATGGATTTGATGCTAACTCGTTTGATTTGCCTGCATTTTCAGTTATATCACTTATATCGCAAGTATGTGAAGCTAAATCATTTGTTTCGCATGGATTTGAATATAACTCGTTTGTTTCTCCTGCATTTGAATCTATATCACCTAATTCGCAAGTATTTGAAGCTGAATCATTAGTTTCGCATGGCTTAGAAGCTATGTCACTTATATCGCAAGTATCTGTAGCTAAATCGTTTGTTTTGCATGGATTTGAA
The DNA here is from genome assembly GCF_051020955.1 of Megalopta genalis. NCBI lineage: Eukaryota > Metazoa > Arthropoda > Insecta > Hymenoptera > Halictidae > Megalopta > Megalopta genalis. Next base: position 2,959,678 of record NW_027476095.1, read on the forward strand.
GCTAAGCCTTCAACTTCGCATTGATTTGAAACTCAATCATTGGTTTCCCTTGGATTTGAAGCTAACGCGATTGTTTCGCATGCAGTTGAAGCTAAATCATGTTTATCATAAGTATCTGAAGCTAAATCATCTGTTTCTCATTATTATGAAGCTAAACCATTTGTTTCTCATGGATTTGAAGCTAAATCATGTGTTTCGCATTGATTTGAAGTTAAGCCTTCAACTTCGCATTGATTTGAAGCTAAATCATGAGTTTCGCATGGATTAGAAAATAACTCGTTTGTGTCTCCTGCATTTGAAGTTATATCACTTATACCGCAAGTATTTGAAGCTAAATCATTTGTTTCGCATGGATTTGAAGCTAAGCCTTCTATTTCGCATTGATTTTAAACTAAATCATGTGTTTCGCTTGGATTTGAAGCTAACTCGTTTGATTCGTCTGCATTTGAATCTATATCACTTATATCGCAAGTATCTCAAACTAAATCATTTGTTCCTCATGGATTTGAATGTAAGCCTTCTACTCCGCATTGATTTGAAGCTAAATCATGTGATCCGCGTGGATTTGAAGTTAACTCGTTTGTTTCGCCAGCATTTGAAGCTATATTCTTATATCGCAATTATTTGAAGCTAAATCATTAGTGACGAATGGATTTCAAGCTAACCCTGCTACTTCGCATTGATTTGAAGGTAAATCATGTGTTTCGCATGGATTTGAATATAACTCGTTTCTTTCGCATGCAGTTGAAGCTAAATCATGTTTATCACAAGTATCTGAAGCTAACCGATTTGTTTGGCAAGAATATGAAGCTAAATTATGTGTTTCGCATTGATCTGAAGTTAAATCATGTGTTTCGCATGGATTTGAAGCTAACTCGTATGGTTCGCCTGCATTTGAAGCTATATCACTTATATCCATAGTGTTTGCAGCTAAATCATTTGTTTCGCATGGATTTGAAGCTAAACCTTCTACTTCGCATTGATTTGAAGCTAAATCATGTGTTTCGCTTTGATTTGAAGCTAAACCTTCTACATCGCATTGATTTGAAGCTAAATCTTGTGTGTCCCATGGATTTGACGCTAATCCTGCTACATCGCATTGATTTAAAGCTAAACCATGTGTTTGCTTGGATATGAAGCTAACTAGTTTGTTTCGTCTGCACATGAATCTATATCACTTATATCGCAAGTATCTGAAGCTAAATCATTTGTTTCGCATGCAATTGAAGCGAACTCGTTTGTTTCATCTGCATTTGAAGCTATATCACTTATATCGCAAGTATCTGATGCTACATCATTTGTTTCGCATGGATTTGAAGCTAAATCATGGCTTTCGCATGGATTTGAAGCTAAGCCTTTTACTTCGCATTGATTTGTAGCTAAGTTATGTGTTTCGCATGGATTTGATGCTAACTCGTGTGTTTTGCCTGCAGTTGAAGCTATTTCATTTATGTCGCAAGTATTTGAAGCTAAATCATTTGTTTCGCATGGATTTAGCTTCATATGCAGGCGAAACAAACGAGTTAGTTTCAAATCCATGCGAAATACATGATTTAGCTTCAAATTCAAGCGAAACACAAGGTTTAGCTTCATATTCTTGCGAAACAAATGGTTTAGCTTCATATACTTGTGATAAACATACTTTAGCTTCAACCGCATGCGAAACAAACGAGTAAGCATTAAAACCAAGCGAAACACATGATTTAGTTTCAAATCAATGCGAAGTAGATGGCTTAACTTCAAATCCATGCGAAACAAATGATTTAGCTTCAAATACTTGCGACGTAAATGGTATAGCTTCAAATGCAGGCGAAACAAACCAAGTAGCTTCAATTCCATGCGAAACACATGATTTAGCTTAGAATTCATACGAAACAAGTGATTTAGTTTCAAATACTTGCGATATAAACGATATACCTTCAAATGTAGGCAAAACAAACGAATTAGCTTCAAATCCATGCGGAACACATGATTTAGCTTCAAATCAATGCGAAGCACATGGTTTAGCTTCATATGCTTGCGAAACAAGTGGATTAGCTTCAGATACTTGTGATAAGCATGATTTAGCTTCAACTGCATGCGAAACAAACGAGTTAGTTTACAATCCAAGAGAAACACACGATTTAGCTTCAAATCAATGCGAAGTAGAAGGCTTAGATTCAAATCGATGCAATACGAATGATTTAGCTTCAAATACCTGCGATAGAAGTTATATAGCTTCAAATGCAGGCGAAACAAACGAGTTAGCTTCAAGTCTATGCGAAAGACATGATTTAGCGTCAAATTCATGCGAAACACGTGGTTTAGCTTCATATTCTTGCGAAACAAATGGTTTAGATTCAGATACTTGTGATAAACATGATTTAGCTTCAAATACAGGCGAAACAACGAGTTAGTTTCAAATCCATGCGAAACACATGATTTAGCTTCAAATCCAAGCGAAACACATGGTTTAGCTTCATATTCTTGCGAAACAAATGGTTTAGATTCAGATACTTGTGATAAACATGATTTAGCTTCAAATGCAGGCGAAACAAACGAGTTAGTTTCAAATCCATGCGAAACACATGATTTAGCTTCAAATACTTGTTATATAATTGATATAGCTTCAAATGCAGGCGAAACAAACGAGTTAGCTTCAAATCCAAGCGAAACACATGATTTAGTTTCAAATCAATGCGAAGTAGATGGCTTAACTTCAAATCCATGCGAAACAAATGATTTAGCTTCAAATACTTGCGACGTAAATGATATAGCTTCAAATGCAGGCGAGACAAACCAGGTAGCTTCAATTCCATGCTAAACACATGATTTAGCTTAGAATTCATACGAAACAAATGATTTAGCTTCAAATACTTGCGATATAAACGATATACCTTCAAATGTAGATCAAATCAATCAATGCGAAGCACATGGTTTAGCTTCATATGCTTGCGAAACAAGTGGATTAGCTTCATATACTTGTGATAAACATGATTTAGCTTCAACTGCATGCGAAACAAACGAGTTAGCATCAAATCCATACGAAACACATGATTTAACTTCAAATCCAAGCGAAACACATGGTTTAGCTTCATATTCTTGCGAAACAAATGGTTTAGCTTCATATACTTGTGATAAACATGATTTAGCTTCAACCGCATGCGAAACAAACGGGTTAGCTTTAAAACCAAGCGAAACACATGATTTAGCTAAAAATAAATGCGAAGTAAAAGGCGTAGCTTCAAATCCATGCGGAACAAATGATTTAGCTTCAAATACTTGCGATATAAGTGATATAGGTTCAACTGCAGGCGAAAGAAACGAAGTAGCTTCAAATCCATGCGAAACAAATGGTATTTCTTCAAATACTTGCGAAACAAATGATTTCGCTTCAAATACTTGCGTTATAAATGATATAACATCAAATGCAGGCAAAACAAACGAGTTAGCTTCAGATCCATGCGGAACACAAGATTTAGCTTCAAATCAATGCGAAGCACATGGTTTAGCTTCATATACTTGCGAAACAAGTGGTTTAGCTTCAGATACTTGTGATAAACATGATTTAGCTTCTTCTGCAGGCGAAACAAACGAGTTAGCTTCAAATCCATTCGAAACACATGATTTACCTTCAAATTAATGCAAAGTAGAAGGTTTATCTTCAAATCCATGCGAAACAAATGATTTAGCTTCAAATACTTGCGAATATAAGTGATACAGCTTCAAATGCCATGCGAAACAAACGAGTTAGCATCAAATCCATGCGACACACATGATTTAGCTAAAACTCAATGCAAAGTAGAAGGCGTAGCTTCAAATCGATGCCATACGAATGATTTAGCTTCAAATACCTGCGATAGAAGTGATATAGCATCAAATGCAGTCGAAACAAACGAGTTAGCTTCAAGTCTATGCGAAAGACATGATTTAGGTTCAAATTCATGCGAAACACGTGGTTTAGCTTCATATTCTTGCGAAACAAATGGTTTAGATTCAGATACTTGTGATAAACATGATTTAGCTTCAAATGCAGGCGAAACAAACGAGTTAGTTACAAATCCATGGGAAACACATGATTTAGCTTCAAATCCAAGCGAAACACATGGTTTAGCTTCATATTCTTGCGAAACAAATGGTTTAGCTTCATATACTTGTGATAAACATGATTTAGCTTCAACCGCATGCGAAACAAACGAGGTAGCTTCAAATCCATGCGAAACAAATGATTTTTCTTCAAATACTTGCGATACAAGTGAACTAGATTCAAATGCAGGCGAAACAAACCAGGTAGCTTCAATTCCATGCGAAACACATGATTTAGCTTAAGATTCATGCGAAACAGATTATTTAGCTTTCACATACTTGCGATTAAATGATATAGCTTCAAATGCAATCGAAACAAACGAGTTAGCTTCAAATCCATACGAAACACATGATTTACTTTCAAATTAATGCAAAGTAGAAGGATTATCTTCAAAGCCATGCGACACAAATGATTTAGCTTCAAATACTTGTTATATAATTGATATAGCTTCAAAAGCAGGCGAAACAAACGAGATAGCTTCAAATCCAAGCGAAACACAAGATTTAGTTTCAAATCAATGCGAAGAAGATGGCTTAACTTCAAATCCATGCGGAACATATGATTTAGCTTCAAATACTTGCGACGTAAATGATATAGCTGCAAATGCAGGTGAAACAAACCAGGTAGCTTCAATTGCATGCGAAACACATGATTTAGCTTAAAATTCATACGAAACAAATGATTTAGCTTCAAATACTTGCGATATAAACGATATACCTTCAAATGCAGGCAAAGCAAACGAGTTAGCTTCAAATCCATGCGGAACACACGATTTAGTTTCAAATCAATGCGAAGTAGATGGCTTAACTTCAAATCCATGCGAAACAAATGATTTAGCTTCAAATACTTGCGAATATAAGTGATACAGCTTCAAATGCCATGCGAAACAAACGAGTTAGCATCAAATCCATGCGACACACATGATTTAGCTAAAACTCAATGCAAAGTAGAAGGCGTAGCTTCAAATCGATGCCATACGAATGATTTAGCTTCAAATACCTGCGATAGAAGTGATATAGCTTCAAATGCAGGCGAAACAAACGAGTTAGCTTCAAGTCTATGCGAAAGACATGATTTAGCGTCAAATTCATGCGAAACACGTGGTTTAGCTTCATATTCTTGCGAAACAAATGGTTTAGATTCAGATACTTGTGATAAACATGATTTAGCTTCAAATGCAGGCGAAACAAACGAGTTAGTTACAAATCCATGGGAAACACATGATTTAGCTTCAAATCCAAGCGAAACACATGGTTTAGCTTCATATTCTTGCGAAACAAATGGTTTAGCTTCATATACTTGTGATAAACATGATTTAGCTTCAACCGCATGCGAAACAAACGAGGTAGCTTCAAATCCATGCGAAACAAATGATTTTTCTTCAAATACTTGCGATACAAGTGAACTAGCTTCAAATGCAGGCGAAACAAACCAGGTAGCTTCAATTCCATGCGAAACACATGATTTAGCTTAAGATTCATGCGAAACAGATTATTTAGCTTCACATACTTGCGATTAAATGATATAGCTTCAAATGCAATCGAAACAAACGAGTTAGCTTCAAATCCATACGAAACACATGATTTACCTTCAAATTAATGCAAAGTAGAAGGTTTATCTTCAAAGCCATGCGACACAAATGATTTAGCTTCAAATACTTGTTATATAATTGATATAGCTTCAAAAGCAGGCGAAACAAACGAGTTAGCTTCAAATCCAAGCGAAACACATGATTTAGTTTCAAATCAATGCGAAGTAGATGGCTTAACTTTAAATCCATACGAAACACATGATTTACCTTCAAATTAATGCAAAGTAGAAGGTTTATCTTCAAAGCCATGCGACACAAATGATTTAGCTTCAAATACTTGTTATATAATTGATATAGCTTCAAAAGCAGGCGAAACAAACGAGTTAGCTTCAAATCCAAGCGAAACACATGATTTAGTTTCAAATCAATGCGAAGTAGGTGGCTTAGCTTCATATCCATGCGAAACAAATGACTTAGCTTCAAATACTTGCGAATATAAGTGATACTGCTTCAAATGCATGCGAAACAAACGAGTTAGCTTTAAAACCAAGCGAGACACATGATTTAGCTTCAAATCAATGCGAAGTAGATGGCTTAGCTTCTTATCCATGCGAATCAAATGACTTAGCTTCAAATACTTGCGAATATAAGTGATACTGCTTCAAACGCATGCGAAACAAACGAGTTAGCGTCAAATCCACGCGAAACACATGATTTAGCTAAAAATCAATGCGACGTAGAAGGCGTAGCCTCAAATCCATGCGGAACAAATGATTTAGCTTCAAATACTTGCGACATAAGTGATATAGGTTCAACTGCAGGCGAAACAAACGAGGTAGCTTCAAATCCATGCGAAACAAATGATATTTCTTCAAATACTTGCGAAACAAATGATTTAGCTTCAAATACTTGCGTTATAAATGATATAACATCAAATGCAGGCAAAACAAACGAGTTAGCTTCAGATCCATGCGGAACACAAGATTTAGCTTCAAATCAATGCGAAGCACATGGTTTAGCTTCATATACTTGCGAAACAAGTGGTTTAGCTTCAGATACTTGTGATAAACATGATTTAGCTTCAACTGCATGCGAAACAAACGAGTTAGCTTCAAATCCATTCGAAACACATGATTTAGCTTCAAATACTTGCGAATATAAGTGATACAGCTTCAAATTCATGCGAAACAAATGATTTAGTTTCACATACTTGCGATATAAATGATATAGCTTCAAATGCATGCGAAACAAACGAGTTAGCTTCAAATCCAAGTGAAACACATGATTTAGTTCCAAATCAATGCGAAGTAGAAGGCTTAGCTTCAAATCCACGCGAAACACATGATTTACCTTCAAATTAATGTAAAGAGGAAGGCTTAGCTTCAAAGCCATGCAACACAAATGATTTAGCTTCAAATACTTGCGATATAATTGATATAGCTTCAAATGCAGGCGTAACAAACGAGTTAGCTTCAAATCTGTGCGAAATACATGATTTAGCTTCAAATTCATGCGAAACACATGGTTTAGCTTCAAATTAATGCGAAGTAGAAGGCTTATCCTCAAAGCCATGCGACACAAATGATTCTGCTTCAAATACTTGCTATATGATTGATTTAGTTTCAAATGCATGCGAAACAAACAACTTAGCTACAAATCCAAGCGAAACACATGATTTAGTTCCAAATCAATGCGAAGTAGAAGGCTTAGCTTCAAATCCACGCGAAACACATGATTTACCTTCAAATTAATGTAAAGTGGAAGGCTTAACTTCAAAGCCATGCAACACAAATGATTTAGCTTCAAATACTTGCAATATAATTGATATACCATCAAATGCAGGCGAAACAAACGAGTTAGCTTCAAATCTGTGCGAAACACATGATTTAGCTTCAAATCAATGCGAAGTAGAAGGCTTAGCTTCAAAGCCATGCAGCACAAATGATTTAGCTTCAAATACTTGCGATATAATTGATATAGCTTCAAATGCAGGCGAAAGAAACAAGTTAGCATTAAATCTGTGCGAAACACATGATTTAGCTTCAAATTCATGCGAAACACATGGTTTAGCTTCATATTCTTGCGAAACAAATGGTTTAGCTTCATATACTTGCGATATAAATGATATAGCTTCAAATGCATGCGAAACAAACGAGTTAGCTTCAAATCCAAGCGAAACACATGATTTAGTTCCAAATCAATGCGAAGTAGAAGGCTTAGCTTCAAATCCATGCGATACAAATGATTTAGCTTCAAATACTTGCGATAGAAGTGATATAGCTTCAATGCAGACGAAACAAACGAGTTAGCTTCAAAGCCATTCAACACAAATGATTTAGCTTCATATACTTGCGATATAAATGATATAGCTTCAAATGTAGGCGAAACAAACGAGTTAGCTTCAAATCCAAGCGAAACACATGGTTTAGTTTCAAATCAATGAGAAGCAGAAGGCTTAGCTTCAAATCCATGCGAAATAAATGATTTAGCTTCACATACTTGCGATATAAATGATATAGCTTCAAATGCAGGCGAAACAAACGAGTTACCTTCAAATCCAAGCAAAACACATGATTTAGCTTCAAATCAATGCGAAACACATGATTTAGTTTCAAATCAATGCGAAGTAGTAGACACAGCTTCAAATCCAAGCGAAACACATGACTTACCTTCAAATTAATGCGAAGTAGAAGGCTTATCCTCAAAACCATGCGACACAAATGATTCTGCTTCAAATACTTGCTATATGATTGATTTAGTTTCAAATGCATGCGAAACAAACAACTTAGCTACAAATCCAAGCGAAACACATGATTTAGTTCCAAATCAATGCGAAGTAGAAGGCTTAGCTTCAAATCCAAGCGAAACACATGATTTACCTTCAAATTAATGCGAATTAGAAGGCTTATCCTCAAAGCCATGCGACACAAATGATTTAGCTTCAAATACTTGCTATATGATTGATTTAGTTTCAAATGCATGCGAAACAAACAACTTAGCTACAAATCTGTGCGAAATACATGATTTAGCTTCAAAGCCATGCAACACAAATGATTTAGCTTCAAATACTTGCGATATAATTGATATAGCTTCAAATGCAGGCGTAACAAACGAGTTAGCTTCAAATCTGTGCGAAATACATGATTTAGCTTCAAATTCATGCGAAACACATGGTTTAGCTTCAAATTAATGCGAAGTAGAAGGCTTATCCTCAAAGCCATGCGACACAAATGATTCTGCTTCAAATACTTGCTATATGATTGATTTAGTTTCAAATGCATGCGAAACAAACAACTTAGCTACAAATCCAAGCGAAACACATGATTTAGTTCCAAATCAATGCGAAGTAGAAGGCTTAGCTTCAAATCCACGCGAAACACATGATTTACCTTCAAATTAATGTAAAGTGGAAGGCTTAACTTCAAAGCCATGCAACACAAATGATTTAGCTTCAAATACTTGCAATATAATTGATATAGCATCAAATGCAGGCGAAACAAACGAGTTAGCTTCAAATCTGTGCGAAACACATGATTTAGCTTCAAATCAATGCGAAGTAGAAGGCTTAGCTTCAAAGCCATGCAACACAAATGATTTAGCTTCAAATACTTGCGATATAATTGATATAGCTTCAAATGCAGGCGAAAGAAACAAGTTAGCATCAAATCTGTGCGAAACACATGATTTAGCTTCAAATTCATGCGAAACACATGGTTTAGCTTCATATTCTTGCGAAACAAATGGTTTAGCTTCATATACTTGTGATAAACATGATTTAGCTTCAACCGCATGCGAAACAAACGAGGTAGCTTCAAATCCATGCGAAACAAATGATTTTTCTTCAAATACTTGCGATACAAGTGAACTAGCTTCAAATGCAGGCGAAACAAACCAGGTAGCTTCAATTCCATGCGAAACACATGATTTAGCTTAAGATTCATGCGAAACAGATTATTTAGCTTCACATACTTGCGATTAAATGATATAGCTTCAAATGCAATCGAAACAAACGAGTTAGCTTCAAATCCATACGAAACACATGATTTACCTTCAAATTAATGCAAAGTAGAAGGTTTATCTTCAAAGCCATGCGACACAAATGATTTAGCTTCAAATACTTGTTATATAATTGATATAGCTTCAAAAGCAGGCGAAACAAACGAGTTAGCTTCAAATCCAAGCGAAACACATGATTTAGTTTCAAATCAATGCGAAGTAGATGGCTTAACTTTAAATCCATACGAAACACATGATTTACCTTCAAATTAATGCAAAGTAGAAGGTTTATCTTCAAAGCCATGCGACACAAATGATTTAGCTTCAAATACTTGTTATATAATTGATATAGCTTCAAAAGCAGGCGAAACAAACGAGTTAGCTTCAAATCCAAGCGAAACACATGATTTAGTTTCAAATCAATGCGAAGTAGGTGGCTTAGCTTCATATCCATGCGAAACAAATGACTTAGCTTCAAATACTTGCGAATATAAGTGATACTGCTTCAAATGCATGCGAAACAAACGAGTTAGCTTTAAAACCAAGCGAAACACATGATTTAGCTTCAAATCAATGCGAAGTAGATGGCTTAGCTTCTTATCCATGCGAATCAAATGACTTAGCTTCAAATACTTGCGAATATAAGTGATACTGCTTCAAACGCATGCGAAACAAACGAGTTAGCGTCAAATCCACGCGAAACACATGATTTAGCTAAAAATCAATGCGACGTAGAAGGCGTAGCCTCAAATCCATGCGGAACAAATGATTTAGCTTCAAATACTTGCGACATAAGTGATATAGGTTCAACTGCAGGCGAAACAAACGAGGTAGCTTCAAATCCATGCGAAACAAATGATATTTCTTCAAATACTTGCGAAACAAATGATTTAGCTTCAAATACTTGCGTTATAAATGATATAACATCAAATGCAGGCAAAACAAACGAGTTAGCTTCAGATCCATGCGGAACACAAGATTTAGCTTCAAATCAATGCGAAGCACATGGTTTAGCTTCATATACTTGCGAAACAAGTGGTTTAGCTTCAGATACTTGTGATAAACATGATTTAGCTTCAACTGCATGCGAAACAAACGAGTTAGCTTCAAATCCATTCGAAACACATGATTTAGCTTCAAATACTTGCGAATATAAGTGATACAGCTTCAAATTCATGCGAAACAAATGATTTAGTTTCACATACTTGCGATATAAATGATATAGCTTCAAATGCATGCGAAACAAACGAGTTAGCTTCAAATCCAAGTGAAACACATGATTTAGTTCCAAATCAATGCGAAGTAGAAGGCTTAGCTTCAAATCCACGCGAAACACATGATTTACCTTCAAATTAATGTAAAGAGGAAGGCTTAGCTTCAAAGCCATGCAACACAAATGATTTAGCTTCAAATACTTGCGATATAATTGATATAGCTTCAAATGCAGGCGTAACAAACGAGTTAGCTTCAAATCTGCGCGAAATACATGATTTAGCTTCAAATTCATGCGAAACACATGGTTTAGCTTCAAATTAATGCGAAGTAGAAGGCTTATCCTCAAAGCCATGCGACACAAATGATTCTGCTTCAAATACTTGCTATATGATTGATTTAGTTTCAAATGCATGCGAAACAAACAACTTAGCTACAAATCCAAGCGAAACACATGATTTAGTTCCAAATCAATGCGAAGTAGAAGGCTTAGCTTCAAATCCACGCGAAACACATGATTTACCTTCAAATTAATGTAAAGTGGAAGGCTTAACTTCAAAGCCATGCAACACAAATGATTTAGCTTCAAATACTTGCAATATAATTGATATACCATCAAATGCAGGCGAAACAAACGAGTTAGCTTCAAATCTGTGCGAAACACATGATTTAGCTTCAAATCAATGCGAAGTAGAAGGCTTAGCTTCAAAGCCATGCAACACAAATGATTTAGCTTCAAATACTTGCGATATAATTGATATAGCTTCAAATGCAGGCGAAAGAAAAAAGTTAGCATCAAATCTGTGCGAAACACATGATTTAGCTTCAAATTCATGCGAAACACATGGTTTAGCTTCATATTCTTGCGAAACAAATGGTTTAGCTTCATATACTTGCGATATAAATGATATAGCTTCAAATGCATGCGAAACAAACGAGTTAGCTTCAAATCCAAGCGAAACACATGATTTAGTTCCAAATCAATGCGAAGTAGAAGGCTTAGCTTCAAATCCATGCGATACAAATGATTTAGCTTCAAATACTTGCGATAGAAGTGATATAGCTTCAATGCAGACGAAACAAACGAGTTAGCTACAAAGCCATTCAACACAAATGATTTAGCTTCATATACTTGCGATATAAATGATATAGCTTCAAATGTAGGCGAAACAACCGAGTTAGCTTCAAATCCAAGCGAAACACATGGTTTAGTTTCAAATCAATGAGAAGCAGAAGGCTTAGCTTCAAATCCATGCGAAATAAATGATTTAGCTTCACATACTTGCGATATAAATGATATAGCTTCAAATGCAGGCGAAACAAACGAGTTACCTTCAAATCCAAGCGAAACACATGATTTAGCTTCAAATCAATGCGAAACACATGATTTAGTTTCAAATCAATGCGAAGTAGTAGACACAGCTTCAAATCCAAGCGAAACACATGACTTACCTTCAAATTAATGCGAAGTAGAAGGCTTATCCTCAAAGCCATGCGACACAAATGATTCTGCTTCAAATACTTGCTATATGATTGATTTAGTTTCAAATGCATGCGAAACAAACAACTTAGCTACAAATCCAAGCGAAACACATGATTTAGTTCCAAATCAATGCGAAGTAGAAGGCTTAGCTTCAAATCCACGCGAAACACATGATTTACATTCAAATTAATGTAAAGTGGAAGGCTTAACTTCAAAGCCATGCAACACATATGATTTAGCTTCAAATACTTGCAATATAATTGATATAGCATCAAATGCAGGCGAAACAAACGAGTTAGCTTCAAATCTGTGCGAAACACATGGTTTATCTTCAAATCCATTCCAACCACATGATTCAGTTTCAAATCAATGTGAAGTAGAAGTCTTAGCTTCAAATCCATGCGAAACACATGATTTAGTTTCAAATCAATTCGAAGCAGAAGGCTTAGCTTCAAATCAATGGGAAGCAGAAGGCTTAGCTTCAAATCCATGCGAAACAAATGATTTAGTTTCACATACTTGCGATATAAATGATATAGCTTCAAATGCAGGCGAATCAAACGAGTTAGCTTCAAATCTGTGCGAAACACATGATTTAGCTTGAAATCAATGCGAAGTAGAAGGCTTAGCTTCAAAGCCATGCGACACAAATGATTTAGCTTTAAATACTTGCGATATAAATGATATAGCTTCAAATAGGGGCGAAACAAACGAGTTAGCTTCAAATCTGTGCGAAACACATGATTTTGCTTCAAATCAATGCGAAGTAGAAGGCTTAGCTTCAAAGCCATGCAACACAAATGATTTAGCTTCAAATACTTGCGATATAATTGATATAGCTTCAAATGCAGGCGAAACAAACGAGTTAGCTTCAAATCTGTGCGAAACACATGGTTTAGCTTCAAATCCATGCGAACCACATGATTTAGTTTCAAATCAATGTGAAGTAGAAGTCTTAGCTTCAAATCCATGCGAAACACATGATTTAGTTTCAAATCAATGCGAAGCAGAAGGCTTAGCTTCAAATCAATGCGAAGCAGAAGGCTTAGCTTCAAATCCATGCGAAACAAATGATTTAGTTTCACATACTTGCGATATAAATGATATAGCTTCAAATGCAGGCCAAACAAACGAGTTAGCTTCAAATCCAAGCGAAATACATGATTTACATTCAAATTAATGCGAAGTAGAAGGCTTATCCTCAAAGCCATGCGACACAAATGATTCTGCTTCAAATACTTGCTATATGATTGATTTAGTTTCAAATGCATGCGAAACAAACAACTTAGCTACAAATCCAAGCGAAACACATGATTTAGTTCCAAATCAATGCGAAGTAGAAGGCTTAGCTTCAAATCCACGCGAAACACATGATTTACCTTCAAATTAATGTAAAGTGGAAGGCTTAACTTCAAAGCCATGCAACACAAATGATTTAGCTTCAAATACTTGCAATATAATTGATATAGCATCAAATGCAGGCGAAACAAACGAGTTAGCTTCAAATCTGTGCGAAACACATGGTTTATCTTCAAATCCATGCCAACCACATGATTTAGTTTCAAATCAATGTGAAGTAGAAGTCTTAGCTTCAAATCCATGCGAAACACATGATTTAGTTTCAAATCAATGCGAAGCAGAAGGCTTAGCTTCAAATCAATGGGAAGCAGAAGGCTTAGCTTCAAATCCATGCGAAACAAATGATTTAGTTTCACATACTTGCGATATAAATGATATAGCTTCAAATGCAGGCGAATCAAACGAGTTAGCTTCAAATCTGTGCGAAACACATGATTTAGCTTGAAATCAATGCGAAGTAGAAGGCTTAGCTTCAAAGCCATGCGACACAAATGATTTAGCTTTAAATACTTGCGATATAAATGATATAGCTTCAAATAGGGGCGAAACAAACGAGTTAGCTTCAAATCTGTGCGAAACACATGATTTAGCTTCAAATCAATGCGAAGTAGAAGGCTTAGCTTCAAAGTCATGCAACACAAATGATTTAGCTTCAAATACTTGCGATATAATTGATATAGCTTCAAATGCAGGCGTAACAAACGAGTTAGCTTCAAATCTGTGCGAAATACATGATTTAGCTTCAAATTCATGCGAAACACATGGTTTAGCTTCAAATTCTGGCGAAACAAATGGTTTAGATTCAGATAATTGTGATAAATATGATTTAGCTTCAAATGCAGGCGAAACAAACGAGTTACCTTCAAATCCAAGCGAAACACATGATTTACCTTCAAATTAATGCGAATTAGAAGGCTTATCCTCAAAGCCATGCGACACAAATGATTTAGCTTCAAATACTTGCGATATAATTGATATAGCTTCAAATGCATGCGAAACAAACGAGTTAGCTTCAAATCCAAGTGAAACACATGATTTAGTTCCAAATCAATGCGAAGTAGAAGGCTTAGCTTCAAATCCACGCGAAACACATGATTTACCTTCAAATTAATGTAAAGTGGAAGGCTTAGCTTCAAAGCCATGCAACACAAATGATTTAGCTTCAAATACTTGCGATATAATTGATATAGCTTCAAATGCAGGCGTAACAAACGAGTTAGCTTCAAATCTGTGCGAAATACATGATTTAGCTTCAAATTCATGCGTAACACATGGTTTAGCTTCAAATTAATGCGAAGTAGAAGGCTTATCCTCAAAGCCATGCGACACAAATGATTCTGCTTCAAATACTTGCTATATGATTGATTTAGTTTCAAATGCATGCGAAACAAACAACTTAGCTACAAATCCAAGCGAAACACATGATTTAGTTCCAAATCAATGCGAAGTAGAAGGCTTAGCTTCAAATCCACGCGAAACACATGATTTACCTTCAAATTAATGTAAAGTGGAAGGCTTAACTTCAAAGCCATGCAACACAAATGATTTAGCTTCAAATACTTGCAATATAATTGATATAGCATCAAATGCAGGCGAAACAAACGAGTTAGCTTCAAATCTGTGCGAAACACATGATTTAGCTTCAAATCAATGCGAAGTAGAAGGCTTAGCTTCAAAGCCATGCAACACAAATGATTTAGCTTCAAATACTTGCGATATAATTGATATAGCTTCAAATGCAGGCGAAAGAAACAAGTTAGCATCAAATCTGTGCGAAACACATGATTTAGCTTCAAATTCATGCGAAACACATGGTTTAGCTTCATATTCTTGCGAAACAAATGGTTTAGCTTCATATACTTGCGATATAAATGATATAGCTTCAAATGCATGCGAAACAAACGAGTTAGCTTCAAATCCAAGCGAAACACATGATTTAGTTCCAAATCAATGCGAAGTAGAAGGCTTAGCTTCAAATCCATGCGATACAAATGATTTAGCTTCAAATACTTGCGATAGAAGTGATATAGCTTCAATGCAGACGAAACAAACGAGTTAGCTTCAAAGCCATTCAACACAAATGATTTAGCATCATATACTTGCGATATAAATGATATAGCTTCAAATGTAGGCGAAACAACCGAGTTAGCTTCAAATCCAAGCGAAACACATGGTTTAGTTTCAAATCAATGAGAAGCAGAAGGCTTAGCTTCAAATCCATGCGAAATAAATGATTTAGCTTCACATACTTGCGATATAAATGATATAGCTTCAAATGCAGGCGAAACAAACGAGTTACCTTCAAATCCAAGCGAAACACATGATTTAGCTTCAAATCAATGCGAAACACATGATTTAGTTTCAAATCAATGCGAAGTAGTAGACACAGCTTCAAATCCAAGCGAAACACATGACTTACCTTCAAATTAATGCGAAGTAGAAGGCTTATCCTCAAAGCCATGCGACACAAATGATTCTGCTTCAAATACTTGCTATATGATTGATTTAGTTTCAAATGCATGCGAAACAAACAACTTAGCTACAAATCCAAGCGAAACACATGATTTAGTTCCAAATCAATGCGAAGTAGAAGGCTTAGCTTCAAATCCAAGCGAAACACATGATTTACCTTCAAATTAATGCGAATTAGAAGGCTTATCCTCAAAGCCATGCGACACAAATGATTTAGCTTCAAATACTTGCGATATAATTGATATAGCTTCAAATGCATGCGAAACAAACGAGTTAGCTTCAAATCCAAGTGAAACACATGATTTAGTTCCAAATCAATGCGAAGTAGAAGGCTTAGCATCAAATCCACGCGAAACACATGATTTACCTTCAAATTAATGTAAAGTGGAAGGCTTAGCTTCAAAGCCATGCAACACAAATGATTTAGCTTCAAATACTTGCGATGTAATTGATATTGCTTCAAATGCAGGCGTAACAAACGATTTAGCTTCAAATCTGTGCGAAATACATGATTTAGCTTCAAATTCATGCGAAACACATGGTTTAGCTTCAAATTAATGCGAAGTAGAAGGCTTATCCTCAAAGCCATGCGACACAAATGATTCTGCTTCAAATACTTGCTATATGATTGATTTAGTTTCAAATGCATGCGAAACAAACAACTTAGCTACAAATCCAAGCGAAACACATGATTTAGTTCCAAATCAATGCGAAGTAGAAGGCTTAGCTTCAAATCCACGCGAAACACATGATTTACCTTCGAATTAATGTAAAGTGGAAGGCTTAACTTCAAAGCCATGCAACACAAATGATTTAGCTTCAAATACTTGCAATATAATTGATATAGCATCAAATGCAGGCGAAACAAACGAGTTAGCTTCAAATCTGTGTGAAACACATGATTTAGCTTCAAATCAATGCGAAGTAGAAGGCTTAGCTTCAAAGCCATGCAACACAAATGATTTAGCTTCAAATACTTGCGATATAATTGATATAGCTTCAAATGCAGGCGAAAGAAACAAGTTAGCATCAAATCTGTGCGAAACACATGATTTAGCTTCAAATTCATGCGAAACACATGGTTTAGCTTCATATTCTTGCGAAACAAATGGTTTAGCTTCATACACTTGCGATATAAATGATATAGCTTCAAATGCATGCGAAACAAACGAGTTAGCTTCAAATCCAAGCGAAACACATGATTTAGTTCCAAATCAATGCGAAGTAGAAGGCTTAGCTTCAAATTCATGCGATACAAATGATTTAGCTTCAAATACTTGCGATAGAAGTGATATAGCTTCAATGCAGACGAAACAAACGAGTTAGCTACAAAGCCATTCAACACAAATGATTTAGCTTCATATACTTGCGATATAAATGATATAGCTTCAAATGTAGGCGAAACAACCGAGTTAGCTTCAAATCCAAGCGAAACACATGGTTTAGTTTCAAATCAATGAGAAGCAGAAGGCTTAGCTTCAAATCCATGCGAAATAAATGATTTAGCTTCACATACTTGCGATATAAATGATATAGCTTCAAATGCAGGCGAAACAAACGAGTTACCTTCAAATCCAAGCGAAACACATGATTTAGCTTCAAATCAATGCGAAACACATGATTTAGTTTCAAATCAATGCGAAGTAGTAGACACAGCTTCAAATCCAAGCGAAACACATGACTTACCTTCAAATTAATGCGAAGTAGAAGGCTTATCCTCAAAGCCATGCGACACAAATGATTCTGCTTCAAATACTTGCTATATGATTGATTTAGTTTCAAATGCATGCGAAACAAACAACTTAGCTACAAATCCAAGCGAAACACATGATTTAGTTCCAAATCAATGCGAAGTAGAAGGCTTAGCTTCAAATCCACGCGAAACACATGATTTACCTTCAAATTAATGTAAAGTGGAAGGCTTAACTTCAAAGCCATGCAACACATATGATTTAGCTTCAAATACTTGCAATATAATTGATATAGCATCAAATGCAGGCGAAACAAACGAGTTAGCTTCAAATCTGTGCGAAACACATGGTTTATCTTCAAAGCCATTCCAACCACATGATTCAGTTTCAAATCAATGTGAAGTAGAAGTCTTAGCTTCAAATCCATGCGAAACACATGATTTAGTTTCAAATCAATTCGAAGCAGAAGGCTTAGCTTCAAATCAATGGGAAGCAGAAGGCTTAGCTTCAAATCCATGCGAAACAAATGATTTAGTTTCACATACTTGCGATATAAATGATATAGCTTCAAATGCAGGCGAATCAAACGAGTTAGCTTCAAATCTGTGCGAAACACATGATTTAGCTTGAAATCAATGCGAAGTAGAAGGCTTAGCTTCAAAGCCATGCGACACAAATGATTTAGCTTTAAATACTTGCGATATAAATGATATAGCTTCAAATAGGGGCGAAACAAACGAGTTAGCTTCAAATCTGTGCGAAACACATGATTTTGCTTCAAATCAATGCGAAGTAGAAGGCTTAGCTTCAAAGCCATGCAACACAAATGATTTAGCTTCAAATACTTGCGATATAATTGATATAGCTTCAAATGCAGGCGAAACAAACGAGTTAGCTTCAAATCTGTGCGAAACACATGGTTTAGCTTCAAATCCATGCGAACCACATGATTTAGTTTCAAATCAATGTGAAGTAGAAGTCTTAGCTTCAAATCCATGCGAAACACATGATTTAGTTTCAAATCAATGCGAAGCAGAAGGCTTAGCTTCAAATCAATGCGAAGCAGAAGGCTTAGCTTCAAATCCATGCGAAACAAATGATTTAGTTTCACATACTTGCGATATAAATGATATAGCTTCAAATGCAGGCCAAACAAACGAGTTAGCTTCAAATCCAAGCGAAATACATGATTTACATTCAAATTAATGCGAAGTAGAAGGCTTATCCTCAAAGCCATGCGACACAAATGATTTAGCTTGAAATATTTGCGATATAATTGATATAGCTTGAAATGCATGCGAAACAAACGAGTTAGCTTCAAATCCAAGTGAAACACATGATTTTGTTCCAAATCAATGCGAAGTAGAAGGCTTAGCTTCAAATCCAAGCGAAACACATGATTTACATTCAAATTAATGCAAAGTGGAAGGCTTATATTCAAAGCCACGCAACACAAATGATTTAGCTTCAAATACTTGCGATATAATTGATATAGCATCAAATGCAGGCGAATCAAACGAGTTAGCTTCAAATCTGTGCGAAACACATGATTTAGCTTCAAATTCATGCGAAACACATGGTTTAGCTTCAAATTAATGCGAAGTAGAAGGCTTATCCTCAAAGCCATGCGACACAAATGATTCTGCTTCAAATACTTGCTATATGATTGATTTAGTTTCAAATGCATGCGAAACAAACAACTTAGCTACAAATCCAAGCGAAACACATGATTTAGTTCCAAATCAATGCGAAGTAGAAGGCTTAGCTTCAAATCCACGCGAAACACATGATTTACCTTCAAATTAATGTAAAGTGGAAGGCTTAACTTCAAAGCCATGCAACACAAATGATTTAGCTTCAAATACTTGCAATATAATTGATATAGCATCAAATGCAGGCGAAACAAACGAGTTAGCTTCAAATCTGTGCGAAACACATGGTTTATCTTCAAATCCATGCCAACCACATGATTTAGTTTCAAATCAATGTGAAGTAGAAGTCTTAGCTTCAAATCCATGCGAAACACATGATTTAGTTTCAAATCAATGCGAAGCAGAAGGCTTAGCTTCAAATCAATGGGAAGCAGAAGGCTTAGCTTCAAATCCATGCGAAACAAATGATTTAGTTTCACATACTTGCGATATAAATGATATAGCTTCAAATGCAGGCGAATCAAACGAGTTAGCTTCAAATCTGTGCGAAACACATGATTTAGCTTGAAATCAATGCGAAGTAGAAGGCTTAGCTTCAAAGCCATGCGACACAAATGATTTAGCTTTAAATACTTGCGATATAAATGATATAGCTTCAAATAGGGGCGAAACAAACGAGTTAGCTTCAAATCTGTGCGAAACGCATGATTTCGCTTCAAATCAATGCGAAGTAGAAGGCTTAGCTTCAAAGCCATGCAACACAAATGATTTAGCTTCAAATACTTGCGATATAATTGATATAGCTTCAAATGCAGGCGAAACAAACGAGTTAGCTTCAAATCTGTGCGAAACACATGGTTTAGCTTCAAATCCATGCGAACCACATGATTTAGTTTCAAATCAATGTGAAGTAGAAGTCTTAGCTTCAAATCCATGCGAAACACATGATTTAGTTTCAAATCAATGCGAAGCAGAAGGCTTAGCTTCAAATCAATGCGAAGCAGAAGGCTTAGCTTCAAATCCATGCGAAACAAATGATTTAGTTTCACATACTTGCGATATAAATGATATAGCTTCA
Source organism: Megalopta genalis (assembly GCF_051020955.1). Classification (NCBI taxonomy): domain Eukaryota; kingdom Metazoa; phylum Arthropoda; class Insecta; order Hymenoptera; family Halictidae; genus Megalopta; species Megalopta genalis. The sequence continues at coordinate 2,980,218 of NW_027476095.1, forward strand.
AATGCAGGCGAAACAAACGAGTTAGCTTCAAATCCAAGCGAAATACATGATTTACATTCAAATTAATGCGAAGTAGAAGGCTTATCCTCAAAGCCATGCGACACAAATGATTTAGCTTGAAATATTTGCGATATAATTGATATAGCTTGAAATGCATGCGAAACAAACGAGTTAGCTTCAAATCCAAGTGAAACACATGATTTTGTTCCAAATCAATGCGAAGTAGAAGGCTTAGCTTCAAATCCAAGCGAAACACATGATTTACATTCAAATTAATGCAAAGTGGAAGGCTTATATTCAAAGCCACGCAACACAAATGATTTAGCTTCAAATACTTGCGATATAATTGATATAGCATCAAATGCAGGCGAATCAAACGAGTTAGCTTCAAATCTGTGCGAAACACATGATTTAGCTTGAAATCAATGCGAAGTAGAAGGCTTAGCTTCAAAGCCATGCGACACAAATGATTTAGCTTCAAATACTTGCGATATAATTGATATAGCTTCAAATGCAGGCGAAACAAACGAGTTAGCTTCAAGTCTGTGCGAAACATATGACTTAGCTTCAAATTCATGCGAAACACATGGTTTAGCTTCATATTCTTGCGAAACAAATGGTTTAGATTCAGGTACTTGTGATAAACATGATTTAGCTTCAAATGCAGGCGAAACAAACGAGTTAGCTTCAAATCCAAGCGAAACTCATGATTTAGCTTCAAATCCAAGCGTAACACATGGTTTAGCTTCATATTCTTGCGAAACAAATGGTTTAGATTCAGATAGTTGTGATAAACGTGATTTAGCATCAAATGCAGGCGAAACAAACGAGTTAGTTTCACATCCATGCGAAACACATGATTTAGCTTCAAATCCATGCGAAACACATGATTTAGTTTCAAATCAATGCGAAGTAGTAGACATAGCTTCATATCCATGCGAAACAAATGATTTAGCTTCACATACTAGCGATATAAATGATATAGCCTCAAATGCAGGCGAAACAAACGAGTTAGTTTCAAATCCAGGCGAAACACATGATTTACCTTCAAATTAATGCGAATTAGAAGGCATATCGTCAAAGCCACGCGACACAAATGATTCTGCTTCAAATACTTGCGATATGATTGATTTAGCTTCAAATGCAGGCGAAGCAAACGAGTTAGCTTCAAATCCAAGCGAACCACATGATTTAGTTTTAAATCAATGTGAAGTAGAAGTCTTAGCTTCAAATCCATGCGAAACACATGATTTAGTTTCAAATCAATGCGAAGCAGAAGGCTTAGCTTCAAATCAATGCGAAGCAGAAGGCTTAGCTTCAAATCCATGCGAAACAAATAATTTAGTTTCACATACTTGCGATATAAATGATATAGCTTCAAATGGGGGCGAAACAAACGAGTTAGCTTCAAATCCAAGCGAAATACATGATTTACCTTCAAATTAATGCGAAGTAGGAGGCTTATCCTCAAAGCCATGCGACACAAATGATTTAGCTTGAAATATTTGCGATATAATTGATATAGCTTGAAATGCATGCGAAACAAACGAGTTAGCTTCAAATCCAAGTGAAACACATGATTTTGTTCCAAATCAATGCGAAGTAGAAGGCTTAGCTTCAAATCCAAGCGAAACACATGATTTACATTCAAATTAATGCAAAGTGGAAGGCTTATATTCAAAGCCACGCAACACAAATGATTTAGCTTCAAATACTTGCGATATAATTGATATAGCATCAAATGAAGGCGAATCAAACGAGTTAGCTTCAAATCTGTGCGAAACACATGATTTAGCTTGAAATCAATGCGAAGTAGAAGGCTTAGCTTCAAAGCCATGCGACACAAATGATTTAGCTTCAAATACTTGCGATATAATTGATATAGCTTCAAATGCAGGCGAAACAAACGAGTTAGCTTCAAGTCTGTGCGAAACATATGACTTAGCTTCAAATTCATGCGAAACACATGGTTTAGCTTCATATTCTTGCGAAACAAATGGTTTAGATACAGGTACTTGTGATAAACATGATTTAGCTTCAAATGCAGGCGAAACAAACGAGTTAGCTTCAAATCCAAGCGAAACTCATGATTTAGCTTCAAATCCAAGCGAAACACATGGTTTAGCTTCATATTCTTGCGAAACAAATGGTTTAGATTCAGATAGTTGTGATAAACGTGATTTAGCATCAAATGCAGGCGAAACAAACGAGTTAGTTTCACATCCATGCGAAACACATGATTTAGCTTCAAATCCATGCGAAACACATGATTTAGTTTCAAATCAATGCGAAGTAGTAGACATAGCTTCATATCCATGCGAAACAAATGATTTAGCTTCACATACTAGCGATATAAATGATATAGCCTCAAATGCAGGCGAAACAAACGAGTTAGTTTCAAATCCAGGCGAAACACATGATTTACCTTCAAATTAATGCGAATTAGAAGGCTTATCGTCAAAGCCACGCGACACAAATGATTCTGCTTCAAATACTTGCGATATGATTGATTTAGCTTCAAATGCAGGCGAAGCAAACGAGTTAGCTTCAAATCCAAGCGAACCACATGATTTAGTTTTAAATCAATGTGAAGTAGAAGTCTTAGCTTCAAATCCATGCGAAACACATGATTTAGTTTCAAATCAATGCGAAGCAGAAGGCTTAGCTTCAAATCAATGCGAAGCAGAAGGCTTAGCTTCAAATCCATGCGAAACAAATAATTTAGTTTCACATACTTGCGATATAAATGATATAGCTTCAAATGCGGGCGAAACAAACGAGTTAGCTTCAAATCCAAGCGAAATACATGATTTACCTTCAAATTAATGCGAAGTAGGAGGCTTATCCTCAAAGCCATGCGACACAAATGATTTAGCTTGAAATATTTGCGATATAATTGATATAGCTTGAAATGCATGCGAAACAAACGAGTTAGCTTCAAATCCAAGTGAAACACATGATTTTGTTCCAAATCAATGCGAAGTAGAAGGCTTAGCTTCAAATCCAATCGAAACACATGATTTACCTTCAAATTAATGCAAAGTGGAAGGCTTATATTCAAAGCCACGCAACACAAATGATTTAGCTTCAAATACTTGCGATATAATTGATATAGCATCAAATGCAGGCGAAACAAACGAGTTACCTTCAAATCTGTGCGAAACACGTGATTTAGCTTCAAATCAATGCGAAGTAGAAGGCTTAGCTTCAAAGCCATGCGACACAAATGATTTAGCTTTAAATACTTGCGATATAAATGATATAGCTTCAAATAGGGGCGAAACAAACGAGTCAGCTTCAAATCTGTGCGAAACACATGATTTTGCTTCAAATCAATGCGAAGTAGAAGGCTTAGCTTCAAAGCCATGCAACACAAATGATTTAGCTTCAAATGCTTGCGATATAATTGATATAGCCTCAAATGCAGGCGAAACAAACGAGTTAGCTTCAAATCCAGGCGAAACACATGATTTACCTTCAAATTAATGCGAATTAGAAGGCTTATCCTCAAAGCCACGCGACACAAATGATTCTGATTCAAATACTTGCGATATGATTGATTTAGCTTCAAATGCAGGCGAAGCAAACGAGTTAGCTTCAAATCCAAGCGAAACACATGGTTTAGTTTCAAATCAATGCGAAGTAGAAGGCTTATCCTCAAAGCCATGCGACAGAAATCGTTTAGCTTCAAATGCTTGCGATATAATTGATAAAGCTTCAAATGCAGGCGAAACAAACGAGTTAGCTTCAAAGCCATGCAACACAAATGATTTAGCTTCAAATACTTGCGATATAATTGATATAGCTTCAAATGCAGGCGAAACAAACGAGTTACCTTCAAATCCAAGCGAAACACATGATTTACCTTCAAATTAATGCATAGCAGAAGGCTCATCTTCAAAGCCATGCGACACAAATGATTTAGCTTCAAATATTTTGCGATATAATTGATATAGCTTCAAATGCAGGCGAAACAAACGAGTTAGCTTCAAATCTGTGCGAAACACATGGTTTAGCTTCAAATCCATGCGAACCACATGATTTAGTTTCAAATCAATGTGAAGTAGAAGGCTTAGCTTCAAATCCATGCGAAACACATGATTTAGTTTCAAATCAATGCGAAGCAGAAGGCTTAGCTTCAAATCAATGCGAAGCAGAAGGCTTAGCTTCAAATCCATGCGAAACAAATAATTTAGTTTCACATACTTGCGATATAAATGATATAGCTTCAAATGCGGGCGAAACAAACGAGTTAGCTTCAAATCCAAGCGAAATACATGATTTACCTTCAAATTAATGCGAAGTAGAAGGCTTATCCTCAAAGCCATGCGACACAAATGATTTAGCTTCAAATATTTGCGATATAATTGATATAGCTTGACATGCATGCGAAACAAACGAGTTAGCTTCAAATCCAAGTGAAACACATTATTTTGTTCCAAATCAATGCGAAGTAGAAGGCTTAGCTTCAAATCCAATCGAAACACATGATTTACCTTCAAATTAATGCGAATTAGAAGGCTTATCCTCAAAGCCACGCGACACAAATGATTCTGATTCAAATACTTGCGATATGATTGATTTAGCTTCAAATGCAGGCGAAGCAAACGAGTTAGCTTCAAATCCAAGCGAAACACATGGTTTAGTTTCAAATCAATGCGAAGTAGAAGGCTTATCCTCAAAGCCATGCGACAGAAATCGTTTAGCGTCAAATGCTTGCGATATAATTGATAAAGCTTCAAATGCAGGCGAAACAAACGAGTTAGCTTCAAAGCCATGCAACACAAATGATTTAGCTTCAAATACTTGCGATATAATTGATATAGCTTCAAATGCAGGCGAAACAAACGAGTTACCTTCAAATCCAAGCGAAACACATGATTTACCTTCAAATTAATGCATAGCAGAAGGCTCATCTTCAAAGCCATGCGACACAAATGATTTAGCTTCAAATATTTTGCGATATAATTGATATAGCTTCAAATGCAGGCGAAACAAACGAGTTAGCTTCAAATCTGTGCGAAACACATGGTTTAGCTTCAAATCCATGCGAACCACATGATTTAGTTTCAAATCAATGTGAAGTAGAAGGCTTAGCTTCAAATCCATGCGAAACACGTGATTTAGTTTCAAATCAATGCGAAGCAGAAGGCTTAGTTTCAAATCAATGCGAAGCAGAAGGCTTAGCTTCAAATCCATGCGAAACAAATGATTTAGTTTCACATACTTGCGATATAAAGGATATAGCTTCAAATGCAGGCGAAACAAACGAGTTAGCTTCAAATCCAAGCGAAATACATGATTTACCTTCAAATTAATGCGAAGTAGAAGGCTTATCCTCAAAGCCATGCGACACAAATGATTTAGCTTCAAATACTTGCGATATAATTGATATAGCTTCAAATACATGCGAAACAAACGAGTTAGCTTCAAATCCAAGTGAAACACATGATTTAGTTCCAAATCAATGCGAAGTAGAAGGCTCAGCTTCAAATCCAAGCGAAACACATGGTTTAGTTTCAAATCAATGCGAAGTAGAAGGCTTATCCTCAAAGCCATGCGACAGAAATCGTTTAGGTTCAAATACTTGCGATATAATTGATATAGCATCAAATGCAGGCGAAACAAACGAGTTAGCTTCAAATCTGTGCGAAACACGTGATTTAGTTTCAAATCAATGCGAAGCAGAAGGCTTAGTTTCAAATCAATGCGAAGCAGAAGGCTTAGCTTCAAATCCATGCGAAACAAATGATTTAGTTTCACATACTTGCGATATAAAGGATATAGCTTCAAATGCAGGCGAAACAAACGAGTTAGCTTCAAATCCAAGCGAAACACATGATTTACCTTCAAATTAATGCAAAGTAGAAGGCTTATCTTCAAAGCCATGCGACACAAATGATTTAGCTTCAAATACTTGCGATATAATTGATATAGCTTCAAATGCAGGCGAAACAAACGAGTTAGCTTCAAATCTGTGCGAAACACATGACTTAGATTCAAATTCATGCGAAACACATGGTTTAGCTTCATATTCTTGCGAAACAAATGGTTTAGATTCAGGTACTTGTGATAAACATGATTTAGCTTCAAATGCAGGCGAAACATCGAGTTAGTTTCACATCCATGCGAAACACATGATTTAGCTACAAATCCAAGCGAAACGCATGATTTAGTTCCAAATCAATGCGAAGTAGAAGGCTTAGCTTCAAATCCAAGCGAAACACAAGATTTACCTTCAAATTAATGCAAAGTGGAAGGCTTATCTTCAAAGCCATGCAACACAAATGATTTAGCTTCAAATACTTGCAATATAATTGATATAGCATCAAATGCAGGCGAAACAAACGAGTTAGCTTCAAATCTGTGCGAAACACATGATTTAGCGTCAAATTAATGCGAATTAGAAGGCTTATCCTCAAAGCCATGCGACACATAAGATTCTGCTTCAAATACTTGCGATATGATTGATTTAGCTTCAAATGCAGGCGAAGCAAACAAGTTAGCTTCAAATCCAAGCGAAACACATGGTTTAGTTTCAAATCAATGAGAAGCAGAATGCTTAGCTTCAAATCCATGCGAAACAAATGATTTAGCTTCACATACTTGCGATATAAATGATATAGCTTCAAATGCAGGCGAAACAAACGAGTTACCTTCAAATCCAAGCGAAACACATGATTTACCTTCAAATTAATGCGAAGTAGAAGGCTTATCCTCAAAGCCATGCGACACAAATGATTCAGATTCAAATACTTGCGATATAATTGATATAGCTTCAAATGCAGGCGAAACAAACGAGTTAGCTTCAAATCCAAGCGAAACACATGACATACCTTCAAATTAATGCGAAGTAGAAGGCTTATCCTCAAAGCCAGGCGACACAAATGATTCAGATTCAAATACTTGCGATATAAATGATATAGCTTCAAATGCAGGCGAAACAAACGAGTTAGCTTCAAATCCAAGCGAAACACATGGTTTAGTTTCAAATCAATGAGAAGCAGAAGGCTTAGCTTCAAATCCATGCGAAACAAATGATTTAGCTTCACATACTTGCGATATAAATGATATAGCTTCAAATGCAGGCGAAACAAACGAGTTAGCTTCAATTCTGTGCGAAACACATGATTTAGCTTCAAATCCAAGCGAAACACATGGTTTAGTTTCAAATCAATGCGAAGTATAACGCTTAGCTTCAAAGCCATGCAACACAAATGATTTAGCTTCAAATACTTGCGATACAATTGATATAGCTTCAAATGCAGGCGAAACAAACGAGTTACCTTCAAATCCAAGCGAAACACATGATTTACCTCCAAATTAATGCATAGCAGAAGGCTCATCTTCAAAGCCATGCGACGCAAATGATTTAGATTCAAATACTTGCGATATAATTGATATAGCTTCAAATGCAGGCGAAACAAACGAGTTAGCTTCAAATCCAAGCGAAACACATGGTTTAGTTTCAAATCAATGAGAAGCAGAAGGCTTAGCTTCAAATCCATGCGAAACAAATGATTTAGCTTCACATACTTGCGATATAAATGATATAGCTTCAAATGCAGGCGAAACAAACGAGTTACCTTCAAATCCAAGCGAAACACATGATTTACCTTCAAATTAATGCGAAGTAGAAGGCTTATCCTCAAAGCCATGCGACACAAATGATTCAGATTCAAATACTTGCGATATAATTGATATAGCTTCAAATGCAGGCGAAACAAACGAGTTAGCTTCAAATCCAAGCGAAACACATGATTTAGCTTCAAATCAATACGATGTAGAAGGTTTGGCTCCAAATCCAAGCGAAATACATGATTTAGCTTCAGATACTTGCGATACAAGTGATATAACTTCAAATGCAGGCGAAACACGCGAGTTAGCTTCAAATCAATGCGAAACACATGATTTATCTTCAAATCAATGCGTAGTAGAAGGCTTACCATCATATCCATGCGAATCAAATGGTTTAGCTTCAAATACTTGTGATAGACATGGTTTCGCATCAACTGCATGCGAAACAATCGAGGTAACATCAAATCCAAGCGAAATACATGATGTAGCTTCAAAACATTGCGAAGTAGAACGCTTAGCTTCAAATCCATTCGAATCAAATGGTTTAGCTTCAAATACTTGTGATAAACATGATTTAGCTTCAACGGCAGGCGAAACAACGAGTTAGCTTCAAATACAAGCCAAACACATGATTTAGCTTCAAATCAATGCGAAGTAGAAGGCTTAGCTTCAAATCCATGCGAATCGAATGGTTTAGCTTAAAATACTTGCGATATAAATGATATAGCTTCAAATGCATGTGGAACAAACGTGTCAGCTTCAAACCCATGCGAAACCCATGATTTAGCTACTAATTCATGGGAAACACATGGTTTAGATTCAAACACATGCGAAACAAACTGTTGATCTCCAGATACTTATGATACAGATGATTTAGCATCAACTGCATGTGATACAAACGTGTTAGCTTCAAACCCATGCGACACAAATGATTTAGCTTCAAATACTTGCGATATAATTGATAAAGCTTAAAATTCATGCGAAACAAATGATTTAGCATCAAATACTTGCGATATAAATGAAATAGCTTCAAATGCAGGCGAACCAAACGAGTTAGCTTCAAATCCATGCGGAAGACATGATTTAGCTTCAAATCAATGCGAAGTAGAAGGCTTAGCTTCGAATCCATGCGAAACAAATGATTTAGCTTCACATACTTGCGATATAAATGATATAGCTTCAAATGCTGGCGAAACATACGAGTTACTTTCAAATTTAAGCGAAACACATGATTTACCTTCAAATTAATGCAAGGTAGAAGGCATAGCTTCAAATCCATGCGAAACAAATGATTTACCTTCAAATACTTGCGGTATCAATGAAACAGCTTTAAATGCAGCCGAAACAAACGAGTTAGCTTCAAATCCATCAGCAACACATGATTAATCTTCAAATCAATGCGAAGTAGAAGGCTTGGCATCAAATCCAAGCGAAACACATGATTTATCTTCAAATCAATGCGAAACAAATGTTTTACCTTCAAATCAATGCGATGTAGAACGTTTAGCATCAAATCCATGCGACACAAATGATTCAGTTCCAAATATTTGCGATATAAATGATATTGCTTTGAATACAAGCGAAACAAACGAGTTAGGTTCTAATCCATGCGATTTCATGATTTAGATTCAAATCAATGTGAACTAGAGGTCCTAGCTTCAAATCCATGCAAAACAAATGATTTAGCGCAGGAACTTGCGATATAAGTGATATAGCTTCAAGTGCAGACGAAACATACAAGTTATCTTCAATTCCATGCGAAACACGTGATTTAGCTGCAAATCAATGCTATGTAGAAGGTTTAGCTTCAAATCCATGCGACACAAATGATTTAGCTTCAAATACTTACGATATAAATGAAATAGCTCCAAATGCAGGCGAAACAAACGAGTTAGCTTCTAATCCATGCGAAACTCATGATCTTGCTTCAAATCAGTGCAAACTAGATGTCTTAGCTTCGAATCCATGCGAAACAAATGATTTAGCTGCAAATCAATGCTATGTAGAAGTTTTAGCTTCAAATCCATGCGACACAGATGATTTAGATTGAAACACTTCGGATATAAGTGATATAGCTTCAAATGCAGGCGGAACAAACGAGTTAGCTTCAAAATCCATGCGATACACAAGATTTAGGTTCAAATCAATGCGAGGTAGAAGGCTTTGCTTCAAATCCAAGAGAAACAATTGATTTAGGTTCAGATACTTGCGATATAAGTGATATAGCTTCAAATGCAGACGAAACAAACAAGTTAGCTTCAAATCCAAGCGAAATACATGATTTAACTTCATATCAAGGAGATGTTGTAGGTTCAGCTTCAAATCCAATCGAAACACATGATTTAGCTATAAATCAATGCGATGTAGAAGTCTTAGCTTCAAATCCATTCGAAACAAATGATTTAGCTTCAAATACTTGCTATATAAGTGATATAGATTATACGGCAGGCGAAACAAACGAGATAGCTTCACATCCATACGAAACACATGATTTAGCTGTAAATCAATGCTGTGTAGAAGGTTTAGCTCCAAACCCATGCAATACACAGGATTTAGCTTCAAATCAATGCGATGTAGAAGTCTTAGCTTCAAATCCATTCGAAACAAATGATTTAGCTTCAAATACTTGCTATATAAGTGATATAGATTATACGGCAGGCGAAACAAACGAGATAGCTTCACATCCATACGAAACACATGATTTAGCTGTAAATCAATGCGATGTATAAGGTTCAGCTTCAAATCCATGCGGAACAAATGATTGAGCTTCAAACACTTGGAATATAGGTGATATAGCGTCAAATGCAGGTGAAAAAAACGAGTTAGCTTCAAATCCATGCAAAGCACATGATTTAGCTGCAAATCAATACCATGTAGAAGGTTTAGCTTCATATCCATGCGACACAAATGATTTAGCTTCAAATACCTGAGATATAAATGAAATAGCCTCAAATGCAGGCGAAACAAACGAGTTAGCTTCAAATCCAAGCGGAACACATGATTTAGCTTCAAATCAATGCGATGTAGAAGGTTCAACTTCAAATACATGCGACACAAATGATTTGGGTTCAGATACTTGCGATATAAGTGGTATAGCTCCAAATGCAGGAAAAACGAACGAGTTATCTTCTAATCCATGCGAAACACATGATCTTGCTTCAAATCAGTGCGAATTAGATGTCTTATCTTCTAATCCGTGCGAAACAAATGATATAGCTCGAGATACTTGCGATATAAGTGATATAGCATCAAATGCAGGCGAATCAAACAAGTTAGCTTCAAATCCAAGCGAAACACATGATTTTGCTTCAAATCAATGCGATGTACAAGCCTTAGCTTCAAATCCATGCGGAACAAATGATTTAGCTTCAAATACTTGCTATATAAGTGATATAGATTCTACTGCAGGCGAAACAAACGAGATAGCTTCAAATCCATGCGAAACACATGATTTAGCTGTTAATCAATGCTATGTAGAATGTTCAGCTTCAAATCCATGCAATACACAAGATTTAGCTTCAAATCAATGCGATGTAAAAGGTTTAGCTTCAAATCCATGCGGAACAAATAATTGAGCTTCAACACTTAGAATATAGGTGATATAGCCTTAAGTGCAGATGAAACAAACGAGTTAGCATCAAAACCATGCGAAACAAATGCTTTAGGTTCAGATACTTGCGATATAAGTGATATAGCTTCAAATGCAGGGGAAACAAACGAGTTAGCTTCAAATCCATGCGAAACAAATGATTTAGCTCCAAATACTTGCGATATAAATGAAATAGCTTCAAATACATGCGAAACAAATGAGTAAGCTTCAAATCCAAGCGAAACACATGATTTACTTTCAAATCAATGCGAAGTAGAATGCTCAGCTTCAAATCCATGCGACACAAATGATTTTGCTTCACATACTTGCGATATAAATGATATAGCTTCAAAAGCAGGTGATACAAACGAGTTAGCTTCAAATCCAAGCGAAACACATGATTTACCTTCAAATTAATGCGAAGTAGAAGGCTTATCCTCAAAGCCATGCGACACAAATGATTTAGATTCAAATACTTGCGATATAATTGATATAGCTTCAAATGCAGGTGAAACAAACGAGTTAGTTTCAAATCCAAGCGAAACACATGGTTTAGCTTCATATTCTTGCGAAACACATGGTTTAGGTTCATATTCTTGCGAAACAAATGGTTTAGATTCAGATACTTGTGATAAACATGATTTAGCTTCAAATGCAGGCGAAACAAACGAGTTAGTTTCAAATCCATGCGAAACGCATGATTTACCTTCAAATCCATGCGAAACACATGATTTAGTTACAAATCAATGTGAACTAGTAGGCATAGCTTCATATCCATGCGAAACAAATGATTTAGTTTCACATACTTGCGATATAAATGATATAGCTTCAAATGCAGGCGAAACAAACGAGTTACCTTCAAATCCAAGTGAAACACATGATTTAGTTCCAAATCAATGCAAAGTAGGAGGCTCAGCTTCAAATCCAAGCGAAACACATGGTTTAGTTTCAAATCAATGCGAAGTAGAAGGCTTATCCTCAAAGCCATGCGACAGAAATCGTTAAGCTTCAAATACTTGCGATATAATTGATATAGCATCAAATGCAGGCGAAACAAACGAGTTACCTTCAAATCTGTGCGAAACACGTGATTTAGCTTCAAATCAATGCGAAGTAGAAGGCTTAGCTTCAAAGCCATGCGACACAAATGATTTAGCTTTAAATACTTGCGATATAAATGATATAGCATCAAATGCAGGCGAAACAAACGAGTTAGCTTCAATTCTGTGCGAAACACATGATTTAGCTTCAAATCAATGCGAAACACATGGTTTAGCTTCATATTCTTGCGAAACAAATGGTTTAGATTCAGGTACTTGTGATAAACACGATTTAGCTTCAAATGCAGGCGAAACATCGAGTTAGTTTCACATCCATGCGAAACACATGATTTAGCTTCAAATCCATGCGACACAAATGATTTAGTTTCAAATTCATACGAAACACATGGTTTAGCTTCAAATCAAAGCGAAACAAATGATTTAGCTTCAAATCTATGCGATGTAGAAAGCTTATCCTCAAAGCCATGCGACACAAATGATTCATATTCAAATACTTGCGATATAATTGATATAGCTTCAAATGCAGGCGAAACAAACGAGTTAGCTTCAAATCTGTGCGAAACACATGACTTAGATTAAAATTCATGCGAAACACATGGTTTAGCTTCATATTCTTGCGAAACAAATGGTTTAGATTCAGGTACTTGTGATAAACATGATTTAGCTTCAAATGCAGGCGAAACATCGAGTTAGTTTCTCATCCATGCGAAACACATGATTTAGCTACAAATCCAAGCGAAACACATGATTTAGTTCCAAATCAATGCGAAGTAGAAGGCTTAGCTTCAAATCCAAGCGAAACACATGATTTACCTTCAAATTAATGCAAAGTGGAAGGCTTATCTTCAAAGCCATGCAACACAAATGACTTAGCTTCAAATACTTGCAATATAATTGATATAGCATCAAATGCAGGCGAAACAAACGAGTTAGCTTCAAATCTGTGCGAAACACATGATTTAGCGTCAAATTAATGCGAATTAGGAGGCTTATCCTCAAAGCCATGCGACACATATGATTCTGCTTCAAATACTTGCGATACGATTGATTTAGCTTCAAATGCAGGCGAAGCAAACAAGTTAGCTTCAAATCCAAGCGAAACACATGGTTTAGTTTCAAATCAATGCGAAGTATAACGCTTAGCTTCAAAGCCATGCAACACAAATGATTTAGCTTCAAATACTTGCGATACAATTGATATAGCTTCAAATGCAGGCGAAACAAACGAGTTACCTTCAAATCCAAGCGAAACACATGATTTACCTTCAAATTAATGCATAGCATAAGGCTCATCTTCAAAGCCATGCGACGCAAATGATTTAGATTCAAATACTTGCGATATAATTGATATAGCTTCAAATGCAGGCGAAACAAACGAGTTAGCTTCAAATCCAAGCGAAACACATGGTTTAGTTTCAAATCAATGAGAAGCAGAAGACTTAGCTTCAAATCCATGCGAAACAAATGATTTAGCTTCACATACTTGCGATATAAATGATATAGCTTCAAATGCAGGCGAAACAAACGAGTTACCTTCAAATCCAAGCGAAACACATGATTTTCCTTCAAATTAATGCGAAGTAGAAGGCTTATCCTCAAAGCCATGCGACACAAATGATTCAGATTCAAATACTTGCGATATAATTGATATAGCTTCAAATGCAGGCGAAACAAACGAGTTAGCTTCAAATCCAAGCGAAACACATGATTTAGCTTCAAATCAATACGATGCAGAAGGTTTGGCTCCAAATCCAAGCGAAATACATGATTTAGCTTCAAATCAATGCGAAGTAGCAGGCTTGGCTTCAAATCCAAGCGAAACAAATAATTTGGCTTCAAATACTTATGATATACATGATTTAGCTTCAAGTGCATGCGAAACAAACGAGTTAGCTTCAAACCCAAGCGAAACACATGATTTAGCTTCAGATACTTGCGATACAAGTGATATAACTTCAAATGCAGGCGAAACACGCGAGTTAGCTTCAAATCAATGCGAAACACATGATTTATCTTCAAATCAATGCGTAGTAGAAGGCTTACCATCATATCCATGCGAATCAAATGGTTTAGCTTCAAATACTTGTGATAGACATGGTTTCGCATCAACTGCATGCGAAACAATCGAGGTAACATCAAATCCAAGCGAAATACATGATGTAGCTTCAAAACATTGCGAAGTAGAACGCTTAGCTTCAAATCCATTCGAATCAAATGGTTTAGCTTCAAATACTTGTGATAAACATGATTTAGCTTCAACGGCAGGCGAAACAACGAGTTAGCTTCAAATACAAGCCAAACATATGATTTAGCTTCAAATCAATGCGAAGTAGAAGGCTTAGCTTCAAATCCATGCGAATCGAATGGTTTAGCTTAAAATACTTGCGATATAAATGATATAGCTTCAAATGCATGTGGAACAAACGTGTCAGCTTCAAACCCATGCGAAACCCATGATTTAGCTACTAATTCATGGGAAACACATGGTTTAGATTCAAACACATGCGAAACAAACTGTTGATCTCCAGATACTTATGATACAGATGATTTAGCATCAACTGCATGTGATACAAACGTGTTAGCTTCAAATCCATGCGACACAAATGATTTAGCTTCAAATACTTGCGATATAATTGATAAAGCGTAAAATTCATGCGAAACAAATGATTTAGCATCAAATACTTGCGATATAAATGAAATAGCTTCAAATGCAGGCGAACCAAACGAGTTAGCTTCAAATCCATGCGGAAGACATGATTTAGCTTCAAATCAATGCGAAGTAGAAGGCTTAGCTTCGAATCCATGCGAAACAAATGATGTAGCTTCAAATACTTGCGATATAATTGATAAAGCTTCAAATGCAGGCGAAACAAACGAATTTGCTTCAAATCCATGCGAAACACATGATTTAGTGTCAAATCAATGCGAAGTAGAAGCCTTAGCTTCAACTCCATGCGACACAAATGATTTAGCTTCAAATACTTGCGATGTAATTGATATAGCTTCAAATGCTGGCGAAACATACGAGTTACTTTCAAATTTAAGCGAAACACATGACTTACCTTCAAATTAATGCAAGGTAGAAGGCATAGCTTCAAATCCGTGCGAAACAAATGATTTACCTTCAAATACTTGCGGTATCAATGAAACAGCTTTAAATGCAGGCGAAACAAACGAGTTAGCTTCAAATCCATCAGCAACACATGATTAATCTTCAAATCAATGCGAAGTAGAAGGCTTGGCATCAAATCCAAGCGAAACACATGATTTATCTTCAAATCAATGCGAAACAAATGTTTTACCTTCAAATCAATGCGATGTAGTACGTTTAGCATCAAATCCATGCGACACAAATGATTCAGTTCCAAATATTTGCGATATAAATGATATTGCTTTGAATACAAGCGAAACAAACGAGTTAGGTTCTAATCCATGCGATTTCATGATTTAGATTCAAATCAATGTGAACTAGAGGTCCTAGCTTCAAATCCATGCAAAACAAATGATTTAGCGCAGGAACTTGCGATATAAGTGATATAGCTTCAAGTGCAGACGAAACATACAAGTTATCTTCAATTCCATGCGAAACACGTGATTTAGCTGCAAATCAATGCTATGTAGAAGGTTTAGCTTCAAATCCATGCGACACAAATGATTTAGCTTCAAATACTTACGATATAAATGAAATAGCTCCAAATGCAGGCGAAACAAACGAGTTAGCTTCTAATCCATGCGAAACTCATGATCTTGCTTCAAATCAGTGCGAACTAGATGTCTTAGCTTCGAATCCATGCGAAACAAATGATTTAGCTGCAAATCAATGCTATGTAGAAGTTTTAGCTTCAAATCCATGCGACACAGATGATTTAGATTGAAACACTTCGGATATAAGTGATATAGCGTCAAATGCAGGCGGAACAAACGAGTTAGCTTCAAAATCCATGCGATACACAAGATTTAGGTTCAAATCAATGCGAGGTAGAAGGCTTTGCTTCAAATCCAAGAGAAACAATTGATTTAGGTTCAGATACTTGCGATATAAGTGATATAGCTTCAAATGCAGACGAAACAAACAAGTTAGCTTCAAACCCAAGCGAAATACATGATTTAACTTCATATCAAGGAGATATTGTAGGTTCAGCTTCAAATCCAATCGAAACACATGATTTAGCTATAAATCAATGCGATGTAGAAGTCTCAGCTTCAAATCCATTCGAAACAAATGATTTAGCTTCAAATACTTGCTATATAAGTGATATAGATTATACGGCAGGCGAAACAAACGAGATAGCTTCACATCCATACGAAACACATGATTTAGCTGTAAATCAATGCTGTGTAGAAGGTTTAGCTCCAAACCCATGCAATACACAGGATTTAGCTTCAAATCAATGCGATGTAGAAGTCTTAGCTTCAAATCCATTCGAAACAAATGATTTAGCTTCAAATACTTGCTATATAAGTGATATAGATTATACGGCAGGCGAAACAAACGAGATAGCTTCACATCCATACGAAACACATGATTTAGCTGTAAATCAATGCGATGTATAAGGTTCAGCTTCAAATCCATGCGGAACAAATGATTGAGCTTCAAACACTTGGAATATAGGTGATATAGCGTCAAATGCAGGTGAAAAAAACGAGTTAGCTTCAAATCCATGCAAAGCACACGATTTAGCTGCAAATCAATACCATGTAGAAGGTTTAGCTTCATATCCATGCGACACAAATGATTTAGCTTCAAATACCTGAGATATAAATGAAATAGCCTCAAATGCAGGCGAAACAAACTAGTTAGCTTCATACCAAAGCGAAACACATGATTTAGCTTCAAATCAATGCGATGTAGAAGGTTCAACTTCAAATACATGCGACACAAATGATTTGGGTTCAGATACTTGCGATATAAGTGGTATAGATCCAAATGCAGGAAAAACGAACGAGTTATCTTCTAATCCATGCAAAACACATGATCTTGCTTCAAATCAGTGCGAACTAGATGTCTTAGCTTCTAATCCGTGCGAAACAAATGATATAGCTCGAGATACTTGCGATATAAGTGATATAGCATCAAATGCAGGCGAATCAAACAAGTTAGCTTCAAATCCAAGCGAAACACATGATTTTGCTTCAAATCAATGCGATGTACAAGCCTTAGCTTCAAATCCATGCGGAACAAATGATTTAGCTTCAAATACTTGCTATATAAGTGATATAGATTCTACTGCAGGCGAAACAAACGAGATAGCTTCAAATCCATGCGAAACACATGATTTAGCTGTTAATCAATGCTATGTAGAATGTTCAGCTTCAAATCCATGCAATACACAAGATTTAGCTTCAAATCAATGCGATGTAAAAGGTTTAGCTTCAAATCCATGCGGAACAAATAATTGAGCTTCAACACTTAGAATATAGGTGATATAGCCTTAAGTGCAGATGAAACAAACGAGTTAGCATCAAAACCATGCGAAACAAATGCTTTAGGTTCAGATACTTGCGATATAAGTGATATAGCTTCAAATGCAGGGGAAACAAACGAGTTAGCTTCAAATCCATGCGACAAAAATGATTTTGCTTCACATACTTGCGATATAAATGATATAGCTTCAAATGCAGGTGATACAAACGAGTTAGCTTCAAATCCAAGCGAAAAACATGATTTACCTTCAAATTAATGCAAAGTAGAAGGCTTATCTACAAAGCCATGCGACACAAATGATTTAGCTTCAAATACTTGCGATATGATTGATTTAGCTTCAAATGCAGGCGAAGCAAACAAGTTAGCTTCAAATCCAAGCGAAACACATGGTTTAGTTTCAAATCAATGCGAAGTAGAACGTTTAGCTTCAAAGCCATGCAACACAAATGATTTAGCTTCAAATACTTGCAATACAATTGATATAGCTTCAAATGCAGGCGAAACAAACGAGTTACCTTCAAATCCAAGCGAAACACATGATTTACCTTCAAATTAATGCATAGCAGAAGGCTTATCCTCAAAGCCATGCGACACAAATGATTCAGATTCAAATACTTGCGATATAAATGATATAGCTTCAAATGCAGGCGAAACAAACGAGTTAGCTTCAAATCCAAGCGAAACACATGGTTTAGTTTCAAATCAATGAGAAGCAGAAGGCTTAGCTTCAAATCCATGCGAAACAAATGATTTAGCTTCACATACTTGCGATATAAATGATATAGCTTCAAATGCAGGCGAAACAAACGAGTTACCTTCAAATCCAAGCGAAACACATGTTTTACCTTCAAATTAATGCAAAGAGGAAGGCTTATCTTCAAAGCCATTTTACACAAATGATTTAGTTTCAAATTCATGCGAAACACATGGTTTAGCTTCAAATCAAAACGAAACAAATGATTTAGCTTCAAATCAATGCGATGTAGAAGGCTTATCCTCAAAGCCATGCGACACAAATGATTCAGATTCAAATACTTGCGATATAATTGATATAGCTTCAAATGCAGGCGAAACAAACGAGTTAGTTTCAAATCCAAGCGAAACACATGGTTTAGCTTCATATTCTTGCGAAACACATGGTTTAGCTTCATATTCTTGCGAAACAAATGGTTTAGATTCAGATACTTGTGATAAACATGATTTAGCTTCAAATGCAGGCGAAACAAACGAGTTAGTTTCAAATCCATGCGAAACGCATGATTTACCTTCCAATCCATGCGAAACACATGATTTAGTTACAAATCAATGTGAACTAGTAGGCATAGCTTCATATCCATGCGAAACAAATGATTTAGTTTCACATACTTGCGATATAAATGATATAGCTTCAAATGCAGGCGAAACAAACGAGTTACCTTCAAATCCAAGTGAAACACATGATTTAGTTCCAAATCAATGCAAAGTAGGAGGCTCAGCTTCAAATCCAAGCGAAACACATGGTTTAGTTTCAAATCAATGCGAAGTAGAAGGCTTATCCTCAAAGCCATGCGACAGAAATCGTTAAGCTTCAAATACTTGCGATATAATTGATATAGCATCAAATGCAGGCGAAACAAACGAGTTACCTTCAAATCTGTGCGAAACACGTGATTTAGCTTCAAATCAATGCGAAACACATGGTTTAGCTTCATATTCTTGCGAAACAAATGGTTTAGATTCAGGTACTTGTGATAAACACGATTTAGCTTCAAATGCAGGCGAAACATCGAGTTAGTTTCACATCCATGCGAAACACATGATTTAGCTTCAAATCCATGCGACACAAATGATTTAGTTTCAAATTCATGCGAAACACATGGTTTAGCTTCAAATCAAAGCGAAACAAATGATTTAGCTTCAAATCTATGCGATGTAGAAAGCTTATCCTCAAAGCCATGCGACACAAATGATTCATATTCAAATACTTGCGATATAATTGATATAGCTTCAAATGCAGGCGAAACAAACGAGTTAGCTTCAAATCTGTGCGAAACACATGACTTAGATTCAAATTCATGCGAAACACATGGTTTAGCTTCATATTCTTGCGAAACAAATGGTTTAGATTCAGGTACTTGTGATAAACATGATTTAGCTTCAAATGCAGGCGAAACATCGAGTTAGTTTCGCATCCATGCGAAACACATGATTTAGCTACAAATCCAAGCGAAACACATGATTTAGTTTCAAATCAATGCGAAGTAGAAGGCTTAGCTTCAAAGCCATGCAACACAAATGATTTATCTTCAAATACTTACAATATAATTGATATAGCATCAAATGCAGGCGAAACAAACGAGTTAGCTTCAAATCTGTGCGAAACACATGATTTAGCGTCAAATTAATGCGAATTAGAAGGCTTATCCTCAAAGCCATGCGACACATATGATTCTGCTTCAAATACTTGCGATATGATTGATTTAGCTTCAAATGCAGGCGAAGCAAACAAGTTAGCTTCAAATCCAAGCGAAACACATGGTTTAGTTTCAAATCAATGCGAAGTATAACGCTTAGCTTCAAAGCCATGCAACACAAATGATTTAGCTTCAAATACTTGCGATACAATTGATATAGCTTCAAATGCAGGCGAAACAAACGAGTTAGCTTCAAACCCAAGCGAAACACATGATTTAGCTTCAGATACTTGCGATACAAGTGATATAACTTCAAATGCAGGCGAAACACGCGAGTTAGCTTCAAATCAATGCGAAACACATGATTTATCTTCAAATCAATGCGTAGTAGAAGGCTTACCATCATATCCATGCGAATCAAATGGGTTAGCTTCAAATACTTGTGATAGACATGGTTTCGCATTAACTGCATGCGAAACAATCGAGGTAACATCAAATCCAAGCGAAATACATGATGTAGCTTCAAAACATTGCGAAGTAGAACGATTAGCTTCAAATCCATTCGAATCAAATGGTTTAGCTTCAAATACTTGTGATAAACATGATTTAGCTTCAACGGCAGGCGAAACAACGAGTTATCTTCAAATACAAGCCAAACACATGATTTAGCTTCAAATCAATGCGAAGTAGAAGGCTTAGCTTCAAATCCATGCGAATCGAATGGTTTAGCTTAAAATACTTGCGATATAAATGATATAGCTTCAAATGCATGTGGAACAAACGTGTCAGCTTCAAACCCATGCGAAACCCATGATTTAGCTACTAATTCATGGGAAACACATGGTTTAGATTCAAACACATGCAAAACAAACTGTTGATCTCCAGATACTTATGATACAGATGATTTAGCATCAACTGCATGTGATACAAACGTGTTAGCTTCAAATCCATGCGACACAAATGATTTAGCTTCAAATACTTGCGATATAATTGATAAAGCTTAAAATTCATGCGAAACAAATGATTTAGCATCAAATATTTGCGATATAAATGATATTGCTTTGAATACAAGCGAAACAAACGAGTTAGGTTCTAATCCATGCGATTTCATGATTTAGATTCAAATCAATGTAAACTAGAGGTCCTAGCTTCAAATCCATGCAAAACAAATGATTTAGCGCAGGAACTTGCGATATAAGTGATATAGCTTCAAGTGCAGACGAAACATACAAGTTATCTTCAATTCCATGCGAAACACGTGTTTTTGCTGCAAATCAATGCTATGTAGAAGGTTTAGCTTCAAATCCATGCGACACAAATGATTTAGCTTCAAATACTTACGATATAAATGAAATAGCTCCAAATGCAGGCGAAACAAACGAGTTAGCTTCTAATCCATGCGAAACTCATGATCTTGCTTCAAATCAGTGCGAACTAGATGTCTTAGCTTCGAATCCATGCGAAACAAATGATTTAGCTGCAAATCAATGCTATGTAGAAGTTTTAGCTTCAAATCCATGCGACACAGATGATTTAGATTGAAACACTTCGGATATAAGTGATATAGCTTCAAATGCAGGCGGAACAAACGAGTTAGCTTCAAAATCCATGCGATACACAAGATTTAGGTTCAAATCAATGCGAGGTAGAAGGCTTTGCTTCAAATCCAAGAGAAACAATTGATTTAGGTTCAGATACTTGCGATATAAGTGATATAGCTTCAAATGCAGACGAAACAAACAAGTTAGCTTCAAATCCAAGCGAAATACATGATTTAACTTCATATCAAGGAGATGTTGTAGGTTCAGCTTCAAATCCAATCGAAACACATGATTTAGCTATAAATCAATGCGATGTAGAAGTCTTAGCTTCAAATCCATTCGAAACAAATGATTTAGCTTCAAATACTTGCTATATAAGTGATATAGATTATACGGCAGGCGAAACAAACGAGATAGCTTCACATCCATACGAAACACATGATTTAGCTGTAAATCAATGCTGTGTAGAAGGTTTAGCTCCAAACCCATGCAATACACAGGATTTAGCTTCAAATCAATGCGATGTAGAAGTCTTAGCTTCAAATCCATTCGAAACAAATGATTTAGCTTCAAATACATGCTATATAAGTGATATAGATTATACGGCAGGCGAAACAAACGAGATAGCTTCACATCCATACGAAACACATGATTTAGCTGTAAATCAATGCGATGTATAAGGTTCAGCTTCAAATCCATGCGGAACAAATGATTGAGCTTCAAACACTTGGAATATAGGTGATATAGCGTCAAATGCAGGTGAAAAAAACGAGTTAGCTTCAAATCCATGCAAAGCACATGATTTAGCTGCAAATCAATACCATGTAGAAGGTTTAGCTTCATATCCATGCGACACAAATGATTTAGCTTCAAATACCTGAGATATAAATGAAATAGCCTCAAATGCAGGCGAAACAAACGAGTTAGCTTCAAATCCAAGCGAAACACATGATTTAGCTTCAAATCAATGCGATGTAGAAGGTTCAACTTCAAATACATGCGACACAAATGATTTGGGTTCAGATACTTGCGATATAAGTGGTATAGCTCCAAATGCAGGAAAAACGAACGAGTTATCTTCTAATCCATGCGAAACACATGATCTTGCTTCAAATCAGTGCGAACTAGATGTCTTAGCTTCTAATCCGTGCGAAACAAATGATATAGCTCGATATACTTGCGATATAAGTGATATAGCATCAAATGCAGGCGAATCAAACAAGTTAGCTTCAAATCCAAGCGAAACACATGATTTTGCTTCAAATCAATGCGATGTACAAGCCTTAGCTTCAAATCCATGCGGAACAAATGATTTAGCTTCAAATACTTGCTATATAAGTGATATAGATTCTACTGCAGGCGAAACAAACGAGATAGCTTCAAATCCATGCGAAACACATGATTTAGCTGTTAATCAATGCTATGTAGAATGTTCAGCTTCAAATCCATGCAATACACAAGATTTAGCTTCAAATCAATGCGATGTAAAACGTTTAGCTTCAAATCCATGCGGAACAAATAATTGAGCTTCAACACTTAGAATATAGGTGATATAGCCTTAAGTGCAGGTGAAACAAACGAGTTAGCATCAAAACCATGCGAAACAAATGCTTTAGGTTCAGATACTTGCGATATAAGTGATATAGCTTCAAATGCAGGGGAAACAAACGAGTTAGCTTCAAATCCATGCGAAACAAATGATTTAGCTCCAAATACTTGCGATATAAATGAAATAGCTTCAAATACATGCGAAACAAATGAGTAAGCTTCAAATCCAAGCGAAACACATGATTTAGTTTCAAATCAATGCGAAGTAGAATGCTCAGCTTCAAATCCATGGGACACAAATGATTTTGCTTCACATACTTGCGATATAAATGATATAGCTTCAAATGCAGGTGATACAAACGAGTTAGCTTCAAATCCAAGCGAAAAACATGATTTACCTTCAAATTAATGCAAAGTAGAAGGCTTATCTACAAAGCCATGCGACACAAATGATTTAGCTTCAAATACTTGCGATATAATTGATATAGCTTCAAATGCAGGCGAAACAAACGAGTTAACTTCAAATCTATGCGAAACACATGATTTAGCTTCAAATTCATGTGAAACACATGGTTTAGCTTCATATTCTTGCGAAACAAATGGTTTAGATTCAGATACTTGTGATAAACATGATTTAGCTTCAAATGCAGACGAAACAAACGAGTTAATTTCAAATCCATGCGAAATACATGATTTAGCTTCAAATCCAAGCGAAACACATGGTTTAGCTTCATATTCTTGCGAAACAAATGGTTTAGCTTCATATACTTGTGATAAACATGATTTAGATTCAACCGCATGCGAAACAAACGAGTTAGCATCAAATCCATGCGAAACTCATGATTTAGCTAAAAATCAATGCGAAGTAGAAGGCGTAGCTTCAAATCCATGCGGAACATATGATTTAGCTTCAAATACTTGCGATATAAGTGATATAGATTCAACTGCAGGCGAAACAAATGAGGTAGCTTCAAATCCATGCGAAACAAATGATATTTCTTCAAATACTTGCGAAACAAATGATTTAGCTTCAAATACTTGCGTTATAAATGATATAACATCAAATGCAGGCAAAACAAACGAGTTAGCTTTAGATCCATGCGGAACACAAGATTTATCTTCAAATCAATGCGAAGCACATGGTTTAGCTTCATATACTTGCGAAACAAGTGGTTTAGCTTCAGATACTTGTGATAAACATGATTTAGCTTCAACTGCATGCGAAACAAACGAGTTAGTTTAAAATCCAAGCGAAACACATGATTTAGCTTCAAATCAATGCGAAGTAGATGGCTTAGCTCATATCCATGCGAAAAAAATGACTTAGCTTCAAATACTTGCGAATATAAGTGATACAGCTTCAAATGCATGCGAAACAAACGAGTTAGCATCAAATCCATGCGAAACAAATGATTATTCTTCAAATACTTGCGAAACAAATGATTTAGTTTCAAATACTTGCGTTATAAATTATACAACATCAAATGCAGGCAAAACAAACGAGTTAGCTTCAGATCCATGCGGAACACAAGATTTATCTTCAAATCAATGCGAAGCACATGGTTTAGCTTCATATACTTGCGAAACAAGTGGTTTAGTTTCAGACACTTGTGATAAACATGATTTAGCTTCAACTGCATGCGAAACAAACGAGTTAGTTTAAAATCCAAGCGAAACACATGATTTAGCTTCAAAACAGTGCGAAGTAGATGGCTTAGCTTCATATCCACGCGAAACAAATGACTTAGCTTCAAATACTTGCGAATATAAGTGATACAGCTTCAAATGCATGCGAAACAAACGAGTTAGCATCAAATCCATGCGAAACAAATGATTATTCTTCAAATACTTGCGAAACAAATGATTTAGTTTCAAATACTTGCGTTATAAATGATATAACATCAAATGCAGGCAAAACAAACGAGTTAGCTTCAGATCCATGCGGAACACAAGATTTAGCTTCAAATCAATGCGAAGCACATGGTTTGGCTTCATATACTTGCGAAACAAGTGGTTCAGCTTCAGATACTTGTGATAAACATGATTTAGCTTCAACTGCATGCGAAACAATCGCGTTAGCTTCAAATCCAAGAGAAACACACGATTTAGCTTCAAATCAATGCGAAGTAGAAGGCTTAGCTTCAAATCGATGCGATACGAATGAGTTAGCTTCAAATACATGCGATAGAAGTGATATTGCTTCAAATGCAGGCGAAACAAACGAGTTAGCTTCAAGTCTATGCGATACACATGATTTAGCTTAAAAATTCATGCGAAACACATGGTTTAGCTTCATATTCTTGCGAAACAAATGGTTTAGATTCAGATACTTGTGATAAACATGATTTAGCTTCAAATGCAGGCGAAACAAAAGAGTTAGTTTCAAATCCATGCGAAACACATGATTTAGCTTCAAATCCAAGCGAAACACATGGTTTAGCTTCATATTCCTTAGAAACAAATGGTTTAGCTTCATATACTTGTGATAAACATGATAAAGCTTCAACCGCATGCGAAACAAACGAGTTAGCATTAAAACCAAGCGAGACACGTGATTTAGCTCCAAATCAATGCGAAGTAGATGGCTTAGCTTCATATCCATGCGAAACAAATGACTTAGCTTCAAATACTTGCGAATATAAGTGATACAGCTTCAAATGCATGCGAAACAAACGAGTCAGCATCAAATCCATGCGAAACAAATGATTATTCTTCAAATACTTGCGAAACAAATGATTTAGTTTCAAATACTTGCGTTATAAATGATATAACATCAAATGCAGGCAAAACAAACGAGTTAGCTTCAGATCCATGCGGAACACAAGATTTAGCTTCAAATCAATGCGAAGCACATGGTTTGGATTCATATACTTGCGAAACAAGTGGTTCAGCTTCAGATACTTGTGATAAACATGATTTAGCTTCAACTGCATGCGAAACAATCGCGTTAGCTTCAAATCAAGAGAAACACACGATTTAGCTTCAAATCAATGCGAAGTAGAAGGCTTAGCTTCAAATCGATGCGATACGAATGAGTTAGCTTCAAATACATGCGATAGAAGTGATATTGCTTCAAATGCAGGCGAAACAAACGAGTTAGCTTCAAGTCTATGCGGAACACATGATTTAGCTTAAAAATTCATGCGAAACACATGGTTTAGCTTCATATTCTTGCGAAACAAATGGTGTAGATTCAGATACTTGTGATAAACATGATTTAGCTTCAAATGCAGGCGAAACAAAAGAGTTAGTTTCAAATCCATGCGAAACACATGATTTAGCTTCCAATCCAAGCGAAACACATGGTTTAGCTTCATATTCCTTAGAAACAAATGGTTTAGCTTCATATACTTGTGATAAACATGATTAAGCTTCAACCGCATGAGAAACAAACGAGTTAGCATTAAAACCAAGCGAGACACGTGATTTAGCTCCAAATCAATGCGAAGTAGATGGCTTAGCTTCATATCCATGCGAAACAAATGACTTAGCTTCAAATACTTGCGAATATAAGTGATACATCTTCAAATGCATGCGAAACAAGCGAGTTAGCATCAAATCCATGCGAAACACATGATTTAGCTAAAAATCAATGCGAAGTAGAAGGCGTAGCCCTCAAATCCATGCGGAACACAAGATTTAGCTTCAAATCATTGCGAAACACATGGTTTAGCTTCATATACTTGCGAATCAAGTGGTTCAGCTTCAGATACTTGTGATAAACATGATTTAGCTTCAACTGCATGCGAAACAAACGAGTTAGCATTAAAACCAAGCGCGACACGTGATTTAGCTTCAAATCAATGCGAAGTAGATGGCTTAGCTTCATATCCATGCGAAACAAATGAGTTAGCTTCAAATACTTGCGAATATAAGTGATACAGCTTCAAATGCATGCGAAACAAACGAGTTAGCATCAAATCCATGCGAAACACATGATTTAGCTAAAAATCAATGCGAAGTAGAAGGCGTCGCTTCAAATCCATGCGGAACAAATGATTTAGCTTCAAATACTTGCGATATAAGAGATATAGGTTCAACTGCAGGCGAAACAAACGAGGTAGCTTTAAGTCCATGCGAAACAAATGATTTTTCTTCAAGTACTTGCGATACAAGTTAACTAGCTTCAAATGCAGGCGAAACAAACCAGGTAGCTTCAATTCCATGCGAACCACATGATTAAGCTTAAAATACATACGAAACAAGTGATTTAGCTTCAAATACTTGCGATATAAACGATATACCTTCAAATGCAGGCAAAACAAACGAGTTAGCTTCAAATCCATGCGGAACACACGATTTAGCTTCAAGTCATTGCGAAGCACATCGTTTAGCTTCATATGGTTGCGAAATAAGTGGTTTAGCTTCAGATAATTGTGATAAACATGATTTAGCTTCAACCGCGTACGAAACAAACGAGTTAGCTTTAAAACCAAGCGCGACACATGATTTAGCTTCAAATCAATGCGATGTAGGTAGCTTAGCTTCATATCCATGCGAAACAAATGACTTAGCTTCAAATACTTGCGAATATAAGTGATACTGCTTCAAATGCATGCGAAACAAACGAGTTAGCATCAAATCCATGCGAAACACATGATTTAGCTAAAAATCAATGCGAAGTAGAAGGCGTAGCCTCAAATCCATGCGGAACAAATGATTTAGCTTCAAATACTTGCGATATAAGTGATATATATTCAACTGCAGGCGAAACAAACGAGGTAGCTTCAAATCCATGCGAAACAAATGATTTTTCTTCAAATACTTGCGATACAAGTGAACTAGCTTCAAATACCAGCGATTAAATGATATAGCTTCAAATGCAGGCGAAACAAACGAGTTAGCTTCAGATCCATGCGGAACACAAGATTTAGCTTCAAATCAATGCGAAGCACATGGTTTAGCTTCGTATACTTGCGAAACAAGTGGTTTAGCTTCAGATACTTGTGATAAACATGATTTAGCTTCAACTGCAGGCGAAACAAACGAGTTAGCTTCAAATCCAAGCGAAACACATGATTTAGTTTCAAATCAATGCGAAGTAGATGGCTTAACTTCAAATCCATGCGAAACATATGATTTAGCTTCAAATACTTGCGACCTAAATAATATAGCTTCAAATGCAGGCGAAACAAACCAGGTAGCTTCAATTCCATGCGAAACACATGATTTAGCTTAAAATTCATACGAAACAAATGATTTAGCTTCAAATACTTGCGATATAAACGATATACCTTCAAATTCAGGCAAAGCAAACGAGTTAGCTTCAAATCCATGCGGAACATACGATTTAGCTTCAAACCAATGCGAAGCACATGGTTTAGCTTCATATGCTTGCGAAACAAGTGGTTTAGCTTCAGCTACTTGTGATAAACAGGATTTAGCTTCAACTGCAGTCGAAACAAACGAGTTAGTTTCAAATCCATGCGAAACACATGATTTAGCTTCAAATCCAAGCGAAACACATGGTTTAGCTTCATATTCTTGCGAAACAAATGGTTTAGCTTCATATACTTGTGATAAACATGATTTAGCTTCAACCGCATGCGAAACAAACGGCTTAGCTTTAAAACCAAGCGAGACACATGATTTAGCTTCAAATCAATGCGAAGTAGATGGCTTAGCTTCTTATCCATGCGGAACAAATGATTTAGCTTCAAATACTTGCGATATAAGAGATATAGGTTCAACTGCAGGCGAAACAAACGAGGTAGCTTTAAGTCCATGCGAAACAAATGATATTTCTTCAAATACTTGCGAAACAAATGATTTAGCTTCAAATACTTGCGTTATAAATGATATAACATCAAATGCAGGCAAAACAAACGAGTTAGCTTCAGATCCATGCGGAACACAAGATTTAGCTTCAAATCAATGCGAAGCACATGGTTTAGCTTCATATACTTGCGAAACAAGTGGTTTAGCTTCAGATACTTGTGATAAACATGATTTAGCTTCAACTGCAGGCGAAACAAACGAGTTAGCTTCAAATCCATTCGAAACACATGATTTACCTTCAAATTAATGCAAAGTAGAAGGTTTATCTTCAAAGCCATGCGACACAAATGACTTAGCTTCAAATACTTGTTATATAATTGATATAGCTTCAAATGCAGGCGAAACAAACGAGTTAGCTACAAATCCAAGCGAAACACATGATTTCGTTTCAAATCAATGCGAAGTAGATGGCTTAACTTCAAATCCATGCGAAACAAATGATTTAGCTTCATATACTTGCGACGTAAATGATATAGTTTCAAATGCAGGCGTAACAAACCAGGTAGCTTCAATTCCATGCGAAACACATGATTTAGCTTAAAATTCATACGAAACAAATGATTTATCTTCAAATACTTGCGATACAAGTGAACTAGCTTCAAATGCAGGCGAAACAAACCAGGTAGCTTCAATTCCATGCGAAACACATGATTTAGCTTAAGATTCAAGCGAAACAGATTATTTAGCTTCACATACTTGCGATTAAATGATATAGCTTCAAATGCAGGCGAGACAAACGTGTTAGCTTCAAATCCAAGCGAAACACATGATTTAGTTTCAAATCAATGCGAAATAGATGGCTTAACTTCAAATCCATGGGAAACAAATGATTTAGCTTCAAATACTTGCGACGTAAATGATATAGCTTCAAATGCAGGCGAAACAAACCAGGTAGCTTCAATTCCATGCGAAACACATGATTTAGCTTCAAATCAATGCGAAGCACATGGTTTAGCTTCATATACTTGCGAAACAAGTGGTTTAGCTTCACATACTTGCGATTAAATGATATAGCTTCAAATGCAGGCGAAACAAACGAGTTAGCTTTAAAACCAAGCGAGACACATGTTTTAGCTCCAAATCAATGCGAAGTAGGTGGCTTAGCTTCATATCCATGCGAAAAAAATGACTTAGCTTCAAATACTTGCGAATATAAGTGATACAGCTTCAAATTCATGCGAAACAAACGAGTTAGCATCAAATCCATGCGAAACACATGATTTAGCTAAAACTCAATGCAAAGTAGAAGGCGTAGCTTCAAATCCATGCGGAACACAAGATTTAGCTTCAAATCAATGCGAAGCACATGGTTTAGCTTCATATACTTGCGAAACAAGTGGTTTAGCTTCAGATACTTGTGATAAACATGATTTAGCTTCAACTGCAGGCGAAACAAACGAGTTAGCTTCAACTCTATGCGAAACACATGATTTAGCTTCAAATTCATGCGAAACACGTGGTTTAGCTTCATATTGTTGCGAAACAAATGGTTTAGATTCAGATACTTGTGATAAACATGATTTAGCTTCAAATGCAGGCGAAACAAACGAGTTAGTTTCAAATCCATGCGAAACACATGATTTAGTTTCAAATCCAAGCGAAACACATGGTTTAGCTTCATATTCTTGCGAAACAAATGGTTTAGCTTCATATACTTGTGATAAACATGATTTAGCTTCATCCGCGTACGAAACAAACGAGTTAGCTTTAAAACCAAGCGAGACACATGATTTAGCTTCAAATCAATGCGATGTAGGTGGCTTAGCTTCATATCCATGGGAAACAAATGACTTAGCTTCAAATACTTGCGAATATAAGTGATACTGCTTCAAATGCATGCGAAACAAACGAGTTAGCATCAAATCCATGCGAAACACATGATTTAGCTAAAAATCAATGCGAAGTAGAAGGCGTAGCCTCAAATCCATGCGGAACAAATGATTTAGCTTCAAATACTTGCGATATAAGTGATATAGATTCAACTGCAGGCGAAACAAACGAGGTAGCTTCAAATCCATGCGAAACAAATGATTTTTCTTCAAATACTTGCGATACAAGTGAACTAGCTTCAAATACCAGCGATTAAATGATATAGCTTCAAATGCAGGCGAAACAAACGAGTTAGCTTCAGATCCATGCGGAACACAAGATTTAGCTTCAAATCAATGCGAAGCACATGGTTTAACTTCGTATACTTGCGAAACAAGTGGTTTAGCTTCAGATACTTGTGATAAACATGATTTAGCTTCAACTGCAGGCAAAACAATCGAGTTAGCTACAAATCCAAGCGAAACACATGATTTAGTTTCAAATCAATGCGAAGTAGATGGCTTAACTTCAAATCCATGCGAAACAAATGATTTAGCTTCAAATACTTGCGACGAAAATGATATAGCTTCAAATGCAGGCGTAACAAACCAGGTAGCTTCAATTCCATGCGAAACACATGATTTAGCTAAAACTCAATGCAAAGTAGAAGGCGTAGCTTCAAATCCATGCGGAACACAAGATTTAGCTTCAAATCAATGCGAAGCACATGGTTTAGCTTCATATACTTGCGAAACAAGTGGTTTAGCTTCAGATACTTGTGATAAACATGATTTAGCTTCAACTGCAGGCGAAACAAACGAGTTAGCTTCAACTCTATGCGAAACACATGATTTAGCTTCAAATTCATGCGAAACACGTGGTTTAGCTTCATATTGTTGCGAAACAAATGGTTTAGATTCAGATACTTGTGATAAACATGATTTAGCTTCAAATGCAGGCGAAACAAACGAGTTAGTTTCAAATCCATGCGAAACACATGATTTAGTTTCAAATCCAAGCGAAACACATGGTTTAGCTTCATATTCTTGCGAAACAAATGGTTTAGCTTCATATACTTGTGATAAACATGATTTAGCTTCATCCGCGTACGAAACAAACGAGTTAGCTTTAAAACCAAGCGAGACACATGATTTAGCTTCAAATCAATGCGATGTAGGTGGCTTAGCTTCATATCCATGCGAAACAAATGACTTAGCTTCAAATACTTGCGAATATAAGTGATACTGCTTCAAATGCATGCGAAACAAACGAGTTAGCATCAAATCCATGCGAAACACATGATTTAGCTAAAAATCAATGCGAAGTAGAAGGCGTAGCCTCAAATCCATGCGGAACAAATGATTTAGCTTCAAATACTTGCGATATAAGTGATATAGATTCAACTGCAGGCGAAACAAACGAGGTAGCTTCAAATCCATGCGAAACAAATGATTTTTCTTCAAATACTTGCGATACAAGTGAACTAGCTTCAAATACCAGCGATTAAATGATATAGCTTCAAATGCAGGCGAAACAAACGAGTTAGCTTCAGATCCATGCGGAACACAAGATTTAGCTTCAAATCAATGCGAAGCACATGGTTTAACTTCGTATACTTGCGAAACAAGTGGTTTAGCTTCAGATACTTGTGATAAACATGATTTAGCTTCAACTGCAGGCAAAACAATCGAGTTAGCTACAAATCCAAGCGAAACACGTGATTTAGTTTCAAATCAATGCGAAGTAGATGGCTTAACTTCAAATCCATGCGAAACAAATGATTTAGCTTCAAATACTTGCGACGAAAATGATATAGCTTCAAATGCAGGCGTAACAAACCAGGTAGCTTCAATTCCATGCGAAACACATGATTTAGCTTCAAATACTTGCGAATATAAGTGATACTGCTTCAAATGCATGCGAAACAAACGAGTTAGCATTAAAACCAAGCGAGACATGTGATTTAGCTTCAAATCAATGCGAAGTAGATGGCTTAGCTTCATATCCATGCGAAACAAATGACTTAGCTTAAAATACTTGCGAATATAAGTGATACAGCTTCAAATACAGGCGAAACAAACCAGGTAGCTTCAATTCCATGCGAAACACATGATTTAGCTTAAGATTCATACGAAACAGATTATTTAGCTTCACATACTTGCGATTAAATGATATAGCTTCAAATGCAGTCGAAACAAACGAGTTAGCTTCAAATCCATACGAAACACATGATTTACCTTCAAATTAATGCAAAGTAGAAGGTTTATCTTCAAAGCCATGCGACACAAATGACTTAGCTTCAAATACTTGTTATATAATTGATATAGCTTCAAATGCAGGCGAAACAAACGAGTTAGCTACAAATCCAAGCGAAACACATGATTTCGTTTCAAATCAATGCGAAGTAGATGGCTTAACTTCAAATCCATGCGAAACAAATGATTTAGCTTCATATACTTGCGACGTAAATGATATAGTTTCAAATGCAGGCGTAACAAACCAGGTAGCTTCAATTCCATGCGAAACACATGATTTAGCTTAAAATTCATACGAAACAAATGATTTATCTTCAAATACTTGCGATACAAGTGAACTAGCTTCAAATGCAGGCGAAACAAACCAGGTAGCTTCAATTCCATGCGAAACACATGATTTAGCTTAAGATTCATGCGAAACAGATTATTTAGCTTCACATACTTGCGATTAAATGATATAGCTTCAAATGCAGGCGAGACAAACGTGTTAGCTTCAAATCCAAGCGAAACACATGATTTAGTTTCAAATCAATGCGAAATAGATGGCTTAACTTCAAATCCATGGGAAACAAATGATTTAGCTTCAAATACTTGCGACGTAAATGATATAGCTTCAAATGCAGGCGAAACAAACCAGGTAGCTTCAATTCCATGCGAAACACATGATGTAGCTTCAAATCAATGCGTAGCACATGGTTTAGCTTCATATACTTGCGAAACAAGTGGTTTAGCTTCACATACTTGCGATTAAATGATATAGCTTCAAATGCAGGCGAAACAAACGAGTTAGCTTTAAAACCAAGCGAGACACATGTTTTAGCTCCAAATCAATGCGAAGTAGGTGGCTTAGCTTCATATCCATGCGAAAAAAATGACTTAGCTTCAAATACTTGCGAATATAAGTGATACAGCTTCAAATACAGGCGAAACAAACCAGGTAGCTTCAATTCCATCCGAAACACATGATTTAGCTTAAGATTCATACGAAACAGATTATTTAGCTTCACATACTTGCGATTAAATGATATAGCTTCAAATGCAGTCGAAACAAACGAGTTAGCTTCAAATCCATACGAAACACATGATTTACCTTCAAATTAATGCAAAGTAGAAGGTTTATCTTCAAAGCCATGCGACACAAATGATTTAGCTTCAAATACTTGTTATATAATTGATATAGCTTCAAAAGCAGGCGAAACAAACGAGTTATCTTCAAATCCAAGCGAAACACATGATTTAGTTTCAAATCAATGCGAAGTAGATGGCTTAACTTCAAATCCATGCGAAACATATGATTTAGCTTCAAATACTTGCGACCTAAATGATATAGCTTCAAATGCAGGCGTAACAAACCAGGTAGCTTCATTTCCATGCGAAACACATGATTTTGCTTAAAATTCATACGAAACAAATGATTTAGCTTCAAATACTTGCGATATAAACGATATACCTTCAAATTCAGGCAAAGCAAACGAGTTAGCTTCAAATCCATGCGGAATATACGATTTAGCTTCAAATCAATGCGAAGCACATGGTTTAGCTTCATATGCTTGCGAAACAAGTGGTTTAGCATCAGCTACTTGTGATAAACATGATTTAGCTTCAACCGCATGCGAAACAAACGGCTTAGCTTTAAAACCAAGCGAGACACATGATTTAGCTTCAAATCAATGCGAAGTAGATGGCTTAGCTTCTTATCCAGGCGGAACAAATGATTTAGCTTCAAATACTTGCGATATAAGTGATATAGGTTCAACTGCAGGCGAAACAAACGAGGTAGCTTCAAATCCATGCGAAACAAATGATATTTCTTCAAATACTTGCGAAACAAATGATTTAGCTTCAAATACTTGCGTTATAAATGATATAACATCAAATGTAGGCAAAACAAACGAGTTAGCTTCAGATCCATGCGGAACACAAGATTTAGCTTCAAATCAATGCGAAGCACATGGTTTAGCTTCATATACTTGCGAAACAAGTGGTTTAGCTTCAGATACTTGTGATAAACATGATTTAGCTTCAACTGCAGGCGAAACAAACGAGTTAGCTTCAAATCCATTCGAAACACATGATTTACCTTCAAATTAATGCAAAGTAGAAGGTTTATCTTCAAAGCCATGCGACACAAATGACTTAGCTTCAAATACTTGTTATATAATTGATATAGCTTCAAATGCAGGCGAAACAAACGAGTTAGCTACAAATCCAAGCGAAACACATGATTTCGTTTCAAATCAATGCGAAGTAGATGGCTTAACTTCAAATCCATGCGAAACAAATGATTTAGCTTCATATACTTGCGACGTAAATGATATAGTTTCAAATGCAGGCGTAACAAACCAGGTAGCTTCAATTCCATGCGAAACACATGATTTAGCTTAAAATTCATACGAAACAAATGATTTATCTTCAAATACTTGCGATACAAGTGAACTAGCTTCAAATGCAGGCGAAACAAACCAGGTAGCTTCAATTCCATGCGAAACACATGATTTAGCTTAAGATTCATACGAAACAGATTATTTAGCTTCACATACTTGCGATTAAATGATATAGCTTCAAATGCAGTCGAAACAAACGAGTTAGCTTCAAATCCATACGAAACACATGATTTACCTTCAAATTAATGCAAAGTAGAAGGTTTATCTTCAAAGCCATGCGACACAAATGATTTAGCTTCAAATACTTGTTATATAATTGATATAGCTTCAAAAGCAGGCGAAACAAACGAGTTATCTTCAAATCCAAGCGAAACACATGATTTAGTTTCAAATCAATGCGAAGTAGATGGCTTAACTTCAAATCCATGCGAAACATATGATTTAGCTTCAAATACTTGCGACCTAAATGATATAGCTTCAAATGCAGGCGTAACAAACCAGGTAGCTTCATTTCCATGCGAAACACATGATTTTGCTTAAAATTCATACGAAACAAATGATTTAGCTTCAAATACTTGCGATATAAACGATATACCTTCAAATTCAGGCAAAGCAAACGAGTTAGCTTCAAATCCATGCGGAATATACGATTTAGCTTCAAATCAATGCGAAGCACATGGTTTAGCTTCATATGCTTGCGAAACAAGTGGTTTAGCATCAGCTACTTGTGATAAACATGATTTAGCTTCAACCGCATGCGAAACAAACGGCTTAGCTTTAAAACCAAGCGAGACACATGATTTAGCTTCAAATCAATGCGAAGTAGATGGCTTAGCTTCTTATCCAGGCGGAACAAATGATTTAGCTTCAAATACTTGCGATATAAGTGATATAGGTTCAACTGCAGGCGAAACAAACGAGGTAGCTTCAAATCCATGCGAAACAAATGATATTTCTTCAAATACTTGCGAAACAAATGATTTAGCTTCAAATACTTGCGTTATAAATGATATAACATCAAATGTAGGCAAAACAAACGAGTTAGCTTCAGATCCATGCGGAACACAAGATTTAGCTTCAAATCAATGCGAAGCACATGGTTTAGCTTCATATACTTGCGAAACAAGTGGTTTAGCTTCAGATACTTGTGATAAACATGATTTAGCTTCAACTGCAGGCGAAACAAACGAGTTAGCTTCAAATCCATTCGAAACACATGATTTACCTTCAAATTAATGCAAAGTAGAAGGTTTATCTTCAAAGCCATGCGACACAAATGACTTAGCTTCAAATACTTGTTATATAATTGATATAGCTTCAAATGCAGGCGAAACAAACGAGTTAGCTACAAATCCAAGCGAAACACATGATTTCGTTTCAAATCAATGCGAAGTAGATGGCTTAACTTCAAATCCATGCGAAACAAATGATTTAGCTTCATATACTTGCGACGTAAATGATATAGTTTCAAATGCAGGCGTAACAAACCAGGTAGCTTCAATTCCATGCGAAACACATGATTTAGCTTAAAATTCATACGAAACAAATGATTTATCTTCAAATACTTGCGATACAAGTGAACTAGCTTCAAATGCAGGCGAAACAAACCAGGTAGCTTCAATTCCATGCGAAACACATGATTTAGCTTAAGATTCATGCGAAACAGATTATTTAGCTTCACATACTTGCGATTAAATGATATAGCTTCAAATGCAGGCGAAACAAACGTGTTAGCTTCAAATCCAAGCGAAACACATGATTTAGTTTCAAATCAATGCGAAATAGATGGCTTAACTTCAAATCCATGCGAAACAAATGATTTAGCTTCAAATACTTGCGACGCAAATGATATAGCTTCAAATGCAGGCGTAACAAACCAGGTAGCTTCAATTCCATGCGAAACACATGATTTAGCTTCAAATCCATGCGAAACAAATGATTTATCTTCAAATACTTGCGATACAAGTGATCTAGCTTCAAATGCAGGCGAAACAAACGAGTTAGATTCAAGTATATGCGAAACACATTATTTAGCTTCAAATTAATGCGAAACACGTGGTTTAGCTTCATATGCTTGCGAAACAAGTGGTTTAGCTTCAGATACTTGTGATAAACGTGATTTAGCTTCAAATGCAGGCGAAACAAACTAGTCAGTTTGAAATCCATGGGAAACACATGATTTAGCTTCAAATCAAAGCGAAACACATGGTTTAGCTTCATATTCTTGCGAAACAAATGGTTTAGCTTCATATACTTGTGATAAACATGATTTAGCTTCAACCGCATGCGAAACAAACGAGTTAGCATTAAAACCAAGCGAGACACGTGATTTAGCTTCAAATCAATGCGAAGTAGATGGCTTAGCTTCATATCCATGCGAAACAAATGACTTAGCTTCAAATACTTGCGAATATAAGTGATACAGCTTCAAATGCATGCGAAACAAACGAGGTAGCTTCAAATCCATGCGAAACAAATGATTTTTCTTCAAATACTTGCGATACAAGTGAACTAGCTTCAAATACAGGCGAAACAAACCAGGTAGCTTCAATTCCATGCGAAACACATGATTTAGCTTAAGATTCATACGAAACAGATTATTTAGCTTCACATACTTGCGATTAAATGATATAGCTTCAAATGCAGTCGAAACAAACGAGTTAGCTTCAAATCCATACGAAACACATGATTTACCTTCAAATTAATGCAAAGTAGAAG
Organism: Megalopta genalis; assembly: GCF_051020955.1. Lineage (NCBI taxonomy): Eukaryota > Metazoa > Arthropoda > Insecta > Hymenoptera > Halictidae > Megalopta > Megalopta genalis. The sequence continues at coordinate 3,018,297 of NW_027476095.1, forward strand.
GTTTATCTTCAAAGCCATGCGACACAAATGACTTAGCTTCAAATACTTGTTATATAATTGATATAGCTTCAAATGCAGGCGAAACAAACGGGTTAGCTACAGATCCAAGCGAAACACATGAATTAGTTTCAAATCAATGCGAAATAGATGGCTTAACTTCAAATCCATGCGAAACAAATGATTTAGCTTCAAATACTTGCGACGTAAATGATATAGCTTCAAATGCAGGCGAAACAAACCAGGTAGCATCAATTCCATGCGAAACACATGATTTAGCTTCAAATCAATGCGAAGCACATGGTTTAGCTTCATATACTTGCGATTAAATGATATAGCTTCAAATGCAAGCGAAACAAACGAGTTTGCTTCAAATCCATACGAAACACATGAATTAGTTTCAAATCAATGCGAAATAGATGGCTTAACTTCAAATCCATGCGAAACAAATGATTTAGCTTCAAATACTTGCGACGTAAATGATATAGCTTCAAATGCAGGCGAAACAAACCAGGTAGCATCAATTCCATGCGAAACACATGATTTAGCTTCAAATCAATGCGAAGCACATGGTTTAGCTTCATATACTTGCGAAACAAGTGGTTTAGCTTCACATACTTGCGATTAAATGATATAGCTTCAAATGCAAGCGAAACAAACGAGTTTGCTTCAAATCCATACGAAACACATGATTTAGCTTCAAATCCAAGCGAAACACATGGTTTAGATTCATATTCTTGCGAAACAAATGGTTTAGCTTCATATACTTGTGATAAACATGATTTAATTTCAACCGCATGCGAAACAAACGGGTTAGCTTCAAATCCAAGCGAAACACATGGTTTAGCTTCATATTCTTGCGATACAAATGGTTTAGCTTCATATACTTGTGATAAACATGATTTAGCTTCAACCGCATGCGAAACAAACGGGTTAGCTTTAAAACCAAGCGAGACACATGATTTAGCTTCAAATCAATGCGAAGTAGATGGCTTAGCTTCATATCCATGCGAAACAAATGACTTAGCTTCAAATACTTGCGAATATAAGTGATACAGCTTCAAATGCCATGCGAAACAAACGAGTTAGCTTCAAATCCATTCGAAACACATGATTTACCTTCAAATTAATGCAAAGTAGAAGGTTTATCTTCAAAGCCATGCGACACAAATGACTTAGCTTGAAATACTTGTTATATAATTGATATAGCTTCAAATGCAGGCGAAACAAACGAGTTAGCTTCAAATACTTGCGATACAAGTGAACTAGCTTCAAATGCAGGCGAAACAAACCAGGTAGCTTCAATTCCATGCGAAACACATGATTTAGCTTAAGATTCATGCGAAACAGATTATTTAGCTTCACATACTTGCGATTAAATGATATAGCTTCAAATGCAGGCGAGACAAACGTGTTAGCTTCAAATCCAAGCGAAACACATGATTTAGTTTCAAATCAATGCGAAATAGATGGCTTAACTTCAAATCCATGGGAAACAAATGATTTAGCTTCAAATACTTGCGACGTAAATGATATAGCTTCAAATGCAGGCGAAACAAACCAGGTAGCTTCAATTCCATGCGAAACACATGATTTAGCTTCAAATCAATGCGAAGCACATGGTTTAGCTTCATATACTTGCGAAACAAGTGGTTTAGCTTCACATACTTGCGATTAAATGATATAGCTTCAAATGCAGGCGAAACAAACGAGTTAGCTTTAAAACCAAGCGAGACACATGTTTTAGCTCCAAATCAATGCGAAGTAGGTGGCTTAGCTTCATATCCATGCGAAAAAAATGACTTAGCTTCAAATACTTGCGAATATAAGTGATACAGCTTCAAATTCATGCGAAACAAACGAGTTAGCATCAAATCCATGCGAAACACATGATTTAGCTAAAACTCAATGCAAAGTAGAAGGCGTAGCTTCAAATCCATGCGGAACACAAGATTTAGCTTCAAATCAATGCGAAGCACATGGTTTAGCTTCATATACTTGCGAAACAAGTGGTTTAGCTTCAGATACTTGTGATAAACATGATTTAGCTTCAACTGCAGGCGAAACAAACGAGTTAGCTTCAACTCTATGCGAAACACATGATTTAGCTTCAAATTCATGCGAAACACGTGGTTTAGCTTCATATTGTTGCGAAACAAATGGTTTAGATTCAGATACTTGTGATAAACATGATTTAGCTTCAAATGCAGGCGAAACAAACGAGTTAGTTTCAAATCCATGCGAAACACATGATTTAGTTTCAAATCCAAGCGAAACACATGGTTTAGCTTCATATTCTTGCGAAACAAATGGTTTAGCTTCATATACTTGTGATAAACATGATTTAGCTTCATCCGCGTACGAAACAAACGAGTTAGCTCCAAATCAATGCGATGTAGGTGGCTTAGCTTCATATCCATGCGAAACAAATGACTTAGCTTCAAATACTTGCGAATATAAGTGCTACTGCTTCAAATGCATGCGAAACAAACGAGTTAGCATCAAATCCATGCGAAACACATGATTTAGCTAAAAATCAATGCGAAGTAGAAGGCGTAGCCTCAAATCCATGCGGAACAAATGATTTAGCTTCAAATACTTGCGATATAAGTGATATAGATTCAACTGCAGGCGAAACAAACGAGGTAGCTTCAAATCCATGCGAAACAAATGATTTTTCTTCAAATACTTGCGATACAAGTGAACTAGCTTCAAATACCAGCGATTAAATGATATAGCTTCAAATGCAGGCGAAACAAACGAGTTAGCTTCAGATCCATGCGGAACACAAGATTTAGCTTCAAATCAATGCGAAGCACATGGTTTAACTTCGTATACTTGCGAAACAAGTGGTTTAGCTTCAGATACTTGTGATAAACATGATTTAGCTTCAACTGCAGGCAAAACAATCGAGTTAGCTACAAATCCAAGCGAAACACATGATTTAGTTTCAAATCAATGCGAAGTAGATGGCTTAACTTCAAATCCATGCGAAACAAATGATTTAGCTTCAAATACTTGCGACGAAAATGATATAGCTTCAAATGCAGGCGTAACAAACCAGGTAGCTTCAATTCCATGCGAAACACATGATTTAGCTTCAAATACTTGCGAATATAAGTGATACTGCTTCAAATGCATGCGAAACAAACGAGTTAGCATTAAAACCAAGCGAGACATGTGATTTAGCTTCAAATCAATGCGAAGTAGATGGCTTAGCTTCATATCCATGCGAAACAAATGACTTAGCTTCAAATACTTGCGAATATAAGTGATACAGCTTCAAATACAGGCGAAACAAACCAGGTAGCTTCAATTCCATGCGAAACACATGATTTAGCTTAAGATTCATACGAAACAGATTATTTAGCTTCACATACTTGCGATTAAATGATATAGCTTCAAATGCAGTCGAAACAAACGAGTTAGCTTCAAATCCATACGAAACACATGATTTACCTTCAAATTAATGCAAAGTAGAAGGTTTATCTTCAAAGCCATGCGACACAAATGATTTAGCTTCAAATACTTGTTATATAATTGATATAGCTTCAAAAGCAGGCGAAACAAACGAGTTATCTTCAAATCCAAGCGAAACACATGATTTAGTTTCAAATCAATGCGAAGTAGATGGCTTAACTTCAAATCCATGCGAAACATATGATTTAGCTTCAAATACTTGCGACCTAAATGATATAGCTTCAAATGCAGGCGTAACAAACCAGGTAGCTTCATTTCCATGCGAAACACATGATTTTGCTTAAAATTCATACGAAACAAATGATTTAGCTTCAAATACTTGCGATATAAACGATATACCTTCAAATTCAGGCAAAGCAAACGAGTTAGCTTCAAATCCATGCGGAACATACGATTTAGCTTCAAATCAATGCGAAGCACATGGTTTAGCTTCATATGCTTGCGAAACAAGTGGTTTAGCGTCAGCTACTTGTGATAAACATGATTTAGCTTCAACCGCATGCGAAACAAACGGCTTAGCTTTAAAACCAAGCGAGACACATGATTTAGCTTCAAATCAATGCGAAGTAGATGGCTTAGCTTCTTATCCAGGCGGAACAAATGATTTAGCTTCAAATACTTGCGATATAAGTGATATAGGTTCAACTGCAGGCGAAACAAACGAGGTAGCTTCAAATCCATGCGAAACAAATGATATTTCTTCAAATACTTGCGAAACAAATGATTTAGCTTCAAATACTTGCGTTATAAATGATATAACATCAAATGTAGGCAAAACAAACGAGTTAGCTTCAGATCCATGCGGAACACAAGATTTAGCTTCAAATCAATGCGAAGCACATGGTTTAGCTTCATATACTTGCGAAACAAGTGGTTTAGCTTCAGATACTTGTGATAAACATGATTTAGCTTCAACTGCAGGCGAAACAAACGAGTTAGCTTCAAATCCATTCGAAACACATGATTTACCTTCAAATTAATGCAAAGTAGAAGGTTTATCTTCAAAGCCATGCGACACAAATGACTTAGCTTCAAATACTTGTTATATAATTGATATAGCTTCAAATGCAGGCGAAACAAACGAGTTAGCTACAAATCCAAGCGAAACACATGATTTCGTTTCAAATCAATGCGAAGTAGATGGCTTAACTTCAAATCCATGCGAAACAAATGATTTAGCTTCATATACTTGCGACGTAAATGATATAGTTTCAAATGCAGGCGTAACAAACCAGGTAGCTTCAATTCCATGCGAAACACATGATTTAGCTTAAAATTCATACGAAACAAATGATTTATCTTCAAATACTTGCGATACAAGTGAACTAGCTTCAAATGCAGGCGAAACAAACCAGGTAGCTTCAATTCCATGCGAAACACATGATTTAGCTTAAGATTCATGCGAAACAGATTATTTAGCTTCACATACTTGCGATTAAATGATATAGCTTCAAATGCAGGCGAAACAAACGTGTTAGCTTCAAATCCAAGCGAAACACATGATTTAGTTTCAAATCAATGCGAAATAGATGGCTTAACTTCAAATCCATGCGAAACAAATGATTTAGCTTCAAATACTTGCGACGTAAATGATATAGCTTCAAATGCAGGCGTAACAAACCAGGTAGCTTCAATTCCATGCGAAACACATGATTTAGCTTCAAATCCATGCGAAACAAATGATTTATCTTCAAATACTTGCGATACAAGTGATCTAGCTTCAAATGCAGGCGAAACAAACGAGTTAGATTCAAGTATATGCGAAACACATGATTTAGCTTCAAATTAATGCGAAACACGTGGTTTAGCTTCATATGCTTGCGAAACAAGTGGTTTAGCTTCATATACTTGTGATAAACATGATTTAGCTTCAACCGCATGCGAAACAAACGAGTTAGCATTAAAACCAAGCGAGACACGTGATTTAGCTTCAAATCAATGCGAAGTAGATGGCTTAGCTTCATATCCATGCGAAACAAATGACTTAGCTTCAAATACTTGCGAATATAAGTGATACAGCTTCAAATGCATGCGAAACAAACGAGGTAGCTTCAAATCCATGCGAAACAAATGATTTTTCTTCAAATACTTGCGATACAAGTGAACTAGCTTCAAATACAGGCGAAACAAACCAGGTAGCTTCAATTCCATGCGAAACACATGATTTAGCTTAAGATTCATACGAAACAGATTATTTAGTTTCACATACTTGCGATTAAATGATATAGCTTCAAATGCAGTCGAAACAAACGAGTTAGCTTCAAATCCATACGAAACACATGATTTACCTTCAAATTAATGCAAAGTAGAAGGTTTATCTTCAAAGCCATGCGACACAAATGACTTAGCTTCAAATACTTGTTATATAATTGATATAGCTTCAAATGCAGGCGAAACAAACGGGTTAGCTACAGATCCAAGCGAAACACATGATTTCGTTTCAAATCAATGCGAAGTAGATGGCTTAACTTCAAATCCATGCGAAACAAATGATTTAGCTTCATATACTTGCGACGTAAATGATATAGCTTCAAATGCAGGCGTAACAAACCAGGTAGCTTCAATTCCATGCGAAACACATGATTTAGCTTAAAATTCATACGAAACAAATGATTTATCTTCAAATACTTGCGATACAAGTGAACTAGCTTCGAATGCAGGCGAAACAAACCAGGTAGCTTCAATTCCATGCGAAACACATGATTTAGCTTAAGATTCATGCGAAACAGATTATTTAGCTTCACATACTTGCGATTAAATGATATAGCTTCAAATGCAGGCGAAACAAACGTGTTAGCTTCAAATCCAAGCGAAACACATGAATTAGTTTCAAATCAATGCGAAATAGATGGCTTAACTTCAAATCCATGCGAAACAAATGATTTAGCTTCAAATACTTGCGACGTAAATGATATAGCTTCAAATGCAGGCGAAACAAACCAGGTAGCATCAATTCCATGCGAAACACATGATTTAGCTTCAAATCAATGCGAAGCACATGGTTTAGCTTCATATACTTGCGAAACAAGTGGTTTAGCTTCACATACTTGCGATTAAATGATATAGCTTCAAATGCAAGCGAAACAAACGAGTTTGCTTCAAATCCATACGAAACACATGATTTAGCTTCAAATCCAAGCGAAACACATGGTTTAGATTCATATTCTTGCGAAACAAATGGTTTAGCTTCATATACTTGTGATAAACATGATTTAATTTCAACCGCATGCGAAACAAACGGGTTAGCTTCAAATCCAAGCGAAACACATGGTTTAGCTTCATATTCTTGCGATACAAATGGTTTAGCTTCATATACTTGTGATAAACATGATTTAGCTTCAACCGCATGCGAAACAAACGGGTTAGCTTTAAAACCAAGCGAGACACATGATTTAGCTTCAAATCAATGCGAAGTAGATGGCTTAGCTTCATATCCATGCGAAACAAATGACTTAGCTTCAAATACTTGCGAATATAAGTGATACAGCTTCAAATGCCATGCGAAACAAACGAGTTAGCTTCAAATCCATTCGAAACACATGATTTAGTTTCAAATCAATGCGAAGTAGATGGCTTAACTTCAAATCCATGCGGAACAAATGATTTAGCTTCAAATACTTGCGACGTAAATGATATAGCTTCAAATGCAGGCGTAACAAACCAGGTAGCTTCAATTCCATGCGAAACACATGATTTAGCTTCAAATCCATGCGAAACAAATGATTTATCTTCAAATACTTGCGATACAAGTGATCTAGCTTCAAATGCAGGCGAAACAAACGAGTTAGATTCAAGTATATGCGAAACACATGATTTAGCTTCAAATTAATGCGAAACACGTGGTTTAGCTTCATATGCTTGCGAAACAAGTGGTTTAGCTTCAGATACTTGTGATAAACGTGATTTAGCTTCAAATGCAGGCGAAACAAACGGCTTAGCTTTAAAACCAAGCGAGACACATGATTTAGCTTCAAATCAATGCGAAGTAGATGGCTTAGCTTCTTATCCAGGCGGAACAAATGATTTAGCTTCAAATACTTGCGATATAAGTGATATAGGTTCAACTGCAGGCGAAACAAACGAGGTTGCTTCAAATCCATGCGAAACAAATGATATTTCTTCAAATACTTGCGGAACAAATGATTTAGCTTCAAACACTTGCGTTATAAATGATATAACATCAAATGTAGGCAAAACAAACGAGTTAGCTTCAGATCCATGCGGAACACAAGATTTAGCTTCAAATCAATGCGAAGCACATGGTTTAGCTTCATATACTTGCGAAACAAGTGGTTTAGCTTCAGATACTTGTGATAAACATGATTTAGCTTCAACTGCAGGCGAAACAAACGAGTTAGCTTCAAATCCATTCGAAACACATGATTTACCTTCAAATTAATGCAAAGTAGAAGGTTTATCTTCAAAGCCATGCGACACAAATGACTTAGCTTCAAATACTTGTTATATAATTGATATAGCTTCAAATGCAGGCGAAACAAACGAGTTAGCTACAAATCCAAGCGAAACACATGATTTCGTTTCAAATCAATGCGAAGTAGATGGCTTAACTTCAAATCCATGCGAAACAAATGATTTAGCTTCATATACTTGCGACGTAAATGATATAGTTTCAAATGCAGGCGTAACAAACCAGGTAGCTTCAATTCCATGCGAAACACATGATTTAGCTTAAAATTCATACGAAACAAATGATTTATCTTCAAATACTTGCGATACAAGTGAACTAGCTTCAAATGCAGGCGAAACAAACCAGGTAGCTTCAATTCCATGCGAAACACATGATTTAGCTTAAGATTCATGCGAAACAGATTATTTAGCTTCACATACTTGCGATTAAATGATATATCTTCAAATGCAGGCGAAACAAACGTGTTAGCTTCAAATCCAAGCGAAACACATGATTTAGTTTCAAATCAATGCGAAATAGATGGCTTAACTTCTAATCCATGCGAAACAAATGATTTAGCTTCAAATACTTGCGACGCAAATGATATAGCTTCAAATGCAGGCGTAACAAACCAGGTAGCTTCAATTCCATGCGAAACACATGATTTAGCTTCAAATCCATGCGAAACAAATGATTTATCTTCAAATACTTGCGATACAAGTGATCTAGCTTCAAATGCAGGCGAAACAAACGAGTTAGATTCAAGTATATGCGAAACACATGATTTAGCTTCAAATTAATGCGAAACACGTGGTTTAGCTTCATATGCTTGCGAAACAAGTGGTTTAGCTTCAGATACTTGTGATAAACGTGATTTAGCTTCAAATGCAGGCGAAACAAACGAGTCAGTTTGAAATCCATGGGAAACACATGATTTAGCTTCAAATCAAAGCGAAACACATGGTTTAGCTTCATATTCTTGCGAAACAAATGGTTTAGCTTCATATACTTGAGATAAACATGATTTAGCTTCAACCGCATGCGAAACAAACGAGTTAGCATTAAAACCAAGCGAGACACGTGATTTAGCTTCAAATCAATGCGAAGTAGATGGCTTAGCTTCATATCCATGCGAAACAAATGACTTAGCTTCAAATACTTGCGAATATAAGTGATACAGCTTCAAATGCATGCGAAACAAACGAGGTAGCTTCAAATCCATGCGAAACAAATGATTTTTCTTCAAATACTTGCGATACAAGTGAACTAGCTTCAAATACAGGCGAAACAAACCAGGTAGCTTCAAAGCCATGCGAAACACATGATTTAGCTTAAGATTCATACGAAACAGATTATTTAGCTTCCCATACTTGCGATTAAATGATATAGCTTCAAATGCAGTCGAAACAAACGAGTTAGCTTCAAATCCATACGAAACACATGATTTACCTTCAAATTAATGCAAAGTAGAAGGTTTATCTTCAAAGCCATGCGACACAAATGATTTAGCTTCAAATACTTGTTATATAATTGATATAACTTCAAAAGCAGGCGAAACAAACGAGTTAGCTTCAAATCCAAGCGAAACACATGATTTAGCTTCAAATCCAAGCGAAACACATGGTTTAGCTTCATATTCTTGCGAAACAAATGGTTTAGCTTCATATACTTGTGATAAACATGATTTAGCTTCAACCGCATGCGAAACAAACGAGTTAGCTTTAAAACCAAGCGAGACACATGATTTAGCTTCAAATCAATGCGAAGTAAGTGGCTTAGCTTCAAATCCAAGCGAAACACATGACTTAACTTCAAATCAATGCGAAGTAGTAGGAATTGCTGCAAATCCATACGAAACAAATGATTTACCTTCAAATGCTTGTGATATAAATAAAGTAGCTTCAAATGCAGGCGAAAGAAACGTGTTATCTTGATATCCATGCGAAACACATGATTTAGCTTCAAATCAGCGCGAAGTAGAAGGCTTAGTTTCATCCGCATATGAAACGAATGATTTAGCTTCAAATACTTGCAAATATAAGGGATACAGCATCAAATGCATACGAAACAAACGAGTTAGCTAGAAATCCATTCGGAACACATGATTTTGCTTCAAATCAATTCGAAGTACATGGCTTAGATTCAAATCCATGCGAAACATATGGTTTAGCTAGAAATACTTGTGATGTAGATTATTTAGATTCATCTGCATGCGCAAGAAACGAGGTAGGTTCAAATCCTTGCGAAACACATGATTTAGCTTCAAATTCATGCGAAAGAAATGGATTAGCTACATATTCTTGCGATACAAATGGTTTAGCTTCAGATACTTGTGATAAACATGATTTAGATTCAACTGCATCCAAAATAATCTAGTTAGATTCAAATCCAAGGGAAACACACGATTTACCTTCAAGTCAATGCGAAGTAGAAGGCTTAGCTTCAAATCCATGCGAAACAAATGATTTAGCATCAGATACTTGCGATATAAGTGATGTAGCTTTAAATGCAGGGGAAACAAACTAGTTAGCTTCAAATCCATGCAAAACACGTGATTTAGCTTCAAATCAATGCGAAGTAGAAGGCTTAGCTACAAATCCATGCGAAACAAATGGTTTAGCTACAAATATTTGTGATAAATATGATTTAGCTTCAACTGCATGCGGAACGAACGAGATTGCTTCAAATCCAAGCCAAACACATTATTTAGCTTCAAATCAATGCGGAGTAGAAGGCTTAGCATCAAATCCAAGCGAAACAAATGATTTAGCTTCAAATCCATGCGAAACAAATGTTGTAGCTTCAAATCAATGCGATGTAGAAGGCTTAGCTTCAAATACATTAGAAACGAATGATTTAGCTTCAGATAATTGCGATATAAATGACATAGCTTCAAATGCAGGCGAAACAAACGAGTTAGCTTCAGATCCATTCGGAACACAAGATTTAGCTTCAAATCAATGCGAAGCACATGGTTTAGCTTCATATTCTTGCGAAACATGTGGTTTAGCTTCAGATACTTGTGATAAACATGATTTAGCTTCAATTGCATGCGAAACAAACGAGTTAGTTTAAAATCCAAGCGAAACACATGATTTAGCTTCAAATCAATGCGAAGTAGATGGCTTAGCTTCATATCCATGTGAAACAAATGACTTAGCTTCAAATACTTGCGAATATAAGTGATACAGCTTCAAATGCATGCGAAACAAACGAGTTAGCATCAAATCCATGCGACACACATGATTTAGCTAAAACTCAATGCAAAGTAGAAGGCGTAGCTTCAAATCCATGCGGAACAAATGATTTAGCTTCAAATACTTGCGATATAAGTGATATAGATTCAACTGCAGGCGAAACAAACGAGGTAGCTTCAAATCCATGCGAAACAAATGATATTTCTTCAAATACTTGCGAAACAAATGATTTAGTTTCAAATACTTGCGTTATAAATGATATAACATCAAATGCAGGCAAAACAAACGAGTTAGCTTCAGATCCATTCGGAACACAAGATTTAGCTTCAAATCAATGCGAAGCACATGGTTTAGCTTCATATGCTTGCGAAACAAGTGGTTTAGCTTCAGATACTTGTGTCAAACGTGATTTAGCTTCAAATGCAGGCGAAACAAACGAGTCAGTTTCAAATCCATGGGAAACACATGATTTAGCTTCAAATCCAAGCGAAACACATGGTTTAGCTTCATATTCTTGCGAAACAAATGATTTAGCTTCATATACTTGTGATAAACATGATTTAGCTTCAAATGCAGGCGAAGCAAACGAGTTAGTTTCAAATCCATGCGAAACACATGATTTAGCTTCAAATCCAAGCGAAACACATGGTTTAGCTTCATATTCTTGCGAAACAAATGGTTTAGCTTTATATACTTGTGATAAACATGATTTAGCTTCAACCGCATGCGAAACAAACGAGTTAGCTTTAAAACCAAGCGAAACACATGATTTAGCTTCAAATCAGTGCGAAGTAGAAGGCTTAGCTTCATATCCATGCGAATCAAATGACTTAGCTTCAAATACTTGCGATATATGTGATATAGCTTCAAATGCAGGCGAAACAAACGAGTTAGCTACAAATCCAAGCGATAAACATGATTTAGTTTCAAATCAATGCGAAGTAGATGGCTTAACTTCAAATCCATGCGAAACAAATGATTTAGCTTCAAATACTTGCGACGTAAATAATATAGCTTCAAATGCACGCGTAACAAACCAGGTAGCTTCAATTCCATTCGAAACACATGATTTAGCTTCAAATCCATGCGAAACAAATGATTTACCTTCAAATACTTGCGATACAAGTGAACTAGCTTCAAATGCAGGCGAAACAAACCAGGTAGCTTCAATTCCATGCGAAACACATGATTTAGCTTAAGATTCATGCGAAACAGATTATTTAGCTTCACATACTAGCGATTAAATGATATAGCTTCAAATGCAGGCGAAACAAACGTGTTAGCTTCAAATCCAAGCGAAACAAATGATATTTCTTCAAATACTTGCGAAACAAATGATTTAGTTTCAAATACTTGCGTTATAAATGATATAACATCAAATGCAGGCAAAACAAACGAGTTAGCTTCAGATCCATTCGGAACACAAGATTTAGCTTCAAATCAATGCGAAGCACATGGTTTAGCTTCATATGCTTGCGAAACAAGTGGTTTAGCTTCAGATACTTGTGATAAACGTGATTTAGCTTCAAATGCAGGCGAAACAAACGAGTCAGTATCAAATCGATGTGAAACACATGATTTAGCTTCAAATCCAAGCGAAACACATGGTTTAGCTTCATATTCTTGCGAAACAAATGATTTAGCTTCATATACTTGCGATAAACATGATTTAGCTTCAACCGCATGCGAAACAAATGAGTTAGCTTTAAAACCAAGCGAGACACATGATTTAGCTTCAAATCAATGCGAAGTAGGTGGATTAGCTTCATACCCATGCGAAACAAATGACTTAGCTTCTAATACTTGCGAATATAAGTGATACTGCTTCAAATGCATGCGAAACAAACGAGTTAGCATTAAAACCAAGCGAGACACGTGATTTAGCTTCAAATCAATGCGAAGTAGATGGCTTAACTTCAAATCCATGCGAAACATATGATTTAGCTTCAAATACTTGCGACGTAAATGATATAGCTTCAAATGCAGGCGAAACAAACCAGGTAGCTTCAATTCCATGCGAAACACATGATTTAGCTTCAAATCCATGCGAAACAAATGATTTATCTTCAAATACTTGCGATACAAGTGAACTAGCTTCGAATGCAGGCGAAACAAACCAGGTAGCTTCAATTCCATGCGAAACACATGATTTAGCTTAAGATTCATGCGAAACAGATTATTTAGCTTCACATACTAGCGATTAAATGATATAGCTTCAAATGCAGGCGAAACAAACGTGTTAGCTTCAAATCCAAGCGAAACACATGGTTTAACTTCATATTCTTGCGAAACAAATGGTTTAGCTTCATATACTTGTGATAAACATGATTTAGCTTCAACCGCATGCGAAACAAACGAGTTAGCTTTAAAACCAAGCGAGACACATGATTTAGCTTCAAAGCAATGCGAAATAGGTGGCTTAGCTTCATATCCATGCGAAACAAATGACTTAGCTTCAAATACTTGCGAATATATGTGATACTGCTTCAAATGCATGCGAAACATATGAGTTAGCATCAAATCCATGCGAAACAAATGATTTAGCTAAAAATCAATGCGAAGTAGAAGGCGTAGCCTCAAATCCATGCGGAACAAATGATTTAGCTTCAAATACTTGCGATATAAGTGATATAGATTCAACTGCAGGCGAAACAAACGAGTTAGCTTCAAATCCAAGCGAAACACATGATTTAGTTTCAAATCAATGCGAAGTAGATGGCTTAGCTTCATATCCATGCGAAACAAATGACTTAGCTTCAAATACTTGCGAATATAAGTGATACAGCTTCAAATGCCATGCGAAACAAACGAGTTAGCATCAAATCCATGCGACACACATGATTTAGCTAAAACTCAATGCAAAGTAGAAGGCGTAGCTTCAAATCCATGCGGAACAAATGATTTAGCTTAAAATACTTGCGATATAAGTGATATAGATTCAACTGCAGGCGAAACAAACGAGGTAGCTTCAAATCCATGCGAAACAAATGATATTTCTTCAAATACTTGCGAAACAAATGATTTAGTTTCAAATACTTGCGTTATAAATGATATAACATCAAATGCAGTCGAAACAAACGAGTTAGCTTCAAGTCTATGCGAAAGACATGATTTAGCTTCAAATTCATGCGAAACACGTGGTTTAGCTTCATATTCTTGCGAAACAAATGGTTTAGATACAGATACTTGTGATAAACATGATTTAGCTTCAAATGCAGGCGAAACAAACGAGTTAGTTTCAAATCCATGGGAAACACATGATTTAGCTTCAAATCCAAGCGAGACACATGGTTTAGCTTCATATTCTTGCGAAACAAATGGTTTAGCTTCAACCGCATGTGAAACAAACGAGTTAGCTTTAAAACCAAGCGAGACACATGATTTAGCTTCAAATCAATGCGAAGTAGGTGGCTTAGCTTCATATCCATGCGAAACAAATGACTTAGCTTCAAATACTTGCGAATATAAGTGATACTGCTTCAAATGCATGCGAAACAAACGAGTTAGCATCAAATCCATGCGAAACACATGATTTAGCTAAAAATCAATGCGAAGTAGATGGCGTAGCCTCAAATCCATGCGGAACAAATGATTTAGCTTCAAATACTTGCGATATAAGTGATATAGATTCAACTGCAGGCGAAACAAACGAGTTAGCTTCAAATCCAAGCGAAACACATGATTTAGTTTCAAATCAATGCGAAGTAGATGGCTTAGCTTCATATCCATGAGAAACAAATGACTTAGCTTCAAATACTTGCGGATATAAGTGATACAGCTTCAAATGCCATGCGAAACAAACGAGTTAGCATCAAATCCATGCGACACACATGATTTAGCTAAAACTCAATGCAAAGTAGAAGGCGTAGCTTCAAATCCATGCGGAACAAATGATTTAACTTCAAATACTTGCGATATAAGTGATATAGATTCAACTGCAGGCGAAACAAACGAGGTAGCTTCAAATCCATGCGAAACAAATGATATTTCTTCAAATACTTGCGAAACAAATGATTTAGTTTCAAATACTCGCGTTATAAATGATATAACATCAAATGCAGGCAAAACAAACGAGTTAGCTTCAGATCCATTCGGAACACATGATTTAGCTTCAAATTCATGCGAAACACGTGGTTTAGCTTCATATGCTTGCGAAACAAGTGGTTTAGCTTCAGATACTTGTGATAAACATGATTTAGCTTCAAATGCAGGCGAAACAAACGAGTTAGTTTCAAATCCATGGGAAACACATGGTTTAGCTTCAAATCCAAGCGAAACACATGATTTACCTTCAAATTAATGCGAAGTAGAATGCTTATCCTCAAAGCCATGCGACACAAATGATTTAGCTTCAAATACTTGCGATATAATTGATATAGCTTCAAATGCAGGCTAAACATACGAGTTAGCTTCAAATCTGTGCGAAACACATGGTTTAGCTTCAAATCCATGCGAACCACATGATTTAGTTTCAAATCAATTTGAAGTAGAAGTCTTAGCTTCGAATCCATGCGAAACACATGATTTAGTTTCAAATCAATGCGAAGCAGAAGGCTTAGCTTCAAATCAATGCGAAGCAGAAGGCTTAGCTTCAAATCCATGCGAAACAAATGATTTAGTTTCACATACTTGCGATATAAATGATATAGCTTCAAATGCAGGCGAAACAAACGAGTTAGCTTCAAATCCAAGCGAAACACACGGTTTAGTTTCAAATCAATGAGAAGCAGAAGGCTTAGCTTCAAATCCATGCGAAACAAATGATTTAGCTTCACATACTTGCGATATAAATGATATAGCTTCAAATGCAGGCGAAACAAACGAATTACCTTCAAATCCAAGCGAAACACATGATTTACTTTCAAATTAATGCAAAGAGGAAGGCTTATCTTCAAAGCCATGCGACACAAATGATTTAGTTTCAAATTCATGCGAAACACATGGTTTAGCTTCAAATCCAAGCGAAACAAATGATTTAGCTTCAAATCAAGGCGATGTAGAAGGCTTAGCTTCAAACCCGCGCGAAACACATGATTTTGATTCAAATCCTTGCGAAGTAGAAGGAGTAGCTTCAAATCCATGCGACACAATATATTTAGCTTCAAATATTTTGCGATATAATTGATAAAGCTTCAATTGCAGGCGAAACAAACGAGTTAGCTTCAAAGCAATGCAACACATATGATTTAGTGTCAAATCAATGCGAAGTAGAAGGCTTAGCTTCAAAGCCATGCGACACAAATGATTTAGCTTTAAATACTTGCGATATAAATGATATAGCATCAAATGCAGGCGAAACAAACGAGTTAGCTTCAAATCTGTGCGAAACACATGATTTAGTTTCAAATCAATGCGTAGTAATAGACATAGCTTCATATCCATGCGAAACAAATGATTTAGCTTCACATACTAGGGATATAAATGATATAGCCTCAAATGCAGGCGAAACAAACGAGTTAGCTTCAAATCCAGGCGAAATACATGATTTACCTTCAAATTAATGCGAATTAGAAGGCTTATCCTCAAAGCCATGCGACACAAATGATTCTGCTTCAAATACTTGCGATATGATTGATTTAGCTTCAAATGCAGGCGAAGCAAACGAGTTAGCTTCAAATCCAAGCGAAACACATGGTTTAGTTTCAAATCAATGCGAATTAGAAGGCTTATCCTCAAAGCCATGCGACAGAAATCGTTTAGCTTCAAATACTTGCGATATTAGATTCAGGTACTTGTGATAAACATGATTTAGCTTCAAATGCAGGCGAAACATCGAGTTAGTTTCACATCCATGCGAAACACATGAGTTAGCTTCAAATCCATGCGAAACACATGATTTAGCTTCAAATCAATGCGAAGTAGTAGACATAGCTTCAAATCCAAGCGAAACACATGACTTACCTTCAAATTAATGCGAAGTAGAAGGCTTATCCTCAAAGCCATGCGACACAAATAATTCTGCTTCAAATAGTTGCTATATGATTGATTTAGCAAATTCATGCGAAACAAACAACTTAGCTACAAATCCAAGCGAAACACATGATTTAGTTCCAAATCAATGCGAAGTCGAAGGCTTAGCTTCAAATCCATGCGACACAAATGATTTAGCTTCAAATGCTTGCGATAGATTTGATATAGCTTCAATGCAGGCGAAACAAACGAGTTAGCTTCAAAGCCATGCGAAACAAATGATTTAGCTTCACATACTAGCGATATAAATGATATAGCCTCAAATGCAGGCGAAACAAACCAGTTAGCTTCAAATCCAAGCGAAACACATGGTTTATTTTCAAATCAATGCGAAGTAGAAGGCTTACCCTCAAAGCCATGCGAAACAAATCGTTTAGCTTCAAATACTTGCGATATAATTGATAAAGCTTCAAATCCAGGCGAAACAAACGAGTTAGCTTCAAATCCAAGCGAAACAGATGATTTAGTTTCAAATCAATACGAAGTAGATGGCTTAACTTCAAATCCAAGCGAAACAAATGATTTAGCTTCAAATACTTGCGACGTAAATGATATAGCTTCAAATGCAGGCGAAACAAACCAGGTAGCTTCAATTCCATGCGAAACACATGATTTAGCTTAAAATTCATACGAAACAAATGATTTAGCTTCAAATACTTGCGATATAAACGATATACCTTCAAATGTAGGCAAAACAAACGAGTTAGCTTCAAATCCATGCGGAACACATGATTTAGCTTCAAATCAATGCGAAGCACATGGTTTAGCTTCATATGCTTGCGAAACAAGTGGCTTAGCTTCAGATACTTGTGATAAACACGATTTAGCTTCAACTGCATGCGAAACAAACGAGTTAGTTTAAAATCCAAGCGAAACACACGATTTAGCTTCAAATCAATGCGAAGTAGAATGCTTAGCTTCAAATCGATGCCATACGAATGATTTAGCTTCAAATACCTGCGATAGAAGTGATATAGCTTCAAATGCAGGCGAAACAAACGAGTTAGCTTCAAGTCGATGCGAAACACATCATTTAGCTTCAAATTCATGTGAAACACGTGGTTTAGCTTCATATTGTTGCGAAACAAATGGTTTAGATTCAGATACTTGTGATAAACATGATTTAGCTTCAAATGCAGGCGAAGCAAACGAGTTAGTTTCAAATCCATGCGAAACACATGATTTAGCTTCAAATCCAAGCGAAACACATGGTTTAGCTTCATATTCTTGCGAAACAAATGGTTTAGCTTCATATACTTGTGATAAACATGATTTAGCTTCAACCGCATGCGAAACAAACGAGTTAGCTTTAAAACCAAGCGAGACACATGATTTAGCTTCAAATGAATGCGAAGTAGGTGGCTTAGCTTCATATCCATGCGAAACAAATGACTTAGCTTCAAATACTTGCGAATATAAGTGATACTGCTTCAAATGCATGCGAAACAAACGAGTTAGCATCAAATCCATGCGAAACACATGATTTAGCTTCAAATCAATGCGAAGTAGGTGGCTTAGCTTCATATCCATGCGGAACAAATGATATAGCTTCAAATACTTGCGATATAAGTGATATAGATTCAACTGCAGGCGAAACAAACGAGGTAGCTTCAAATCCATGCGAAACAAATGATTTTTCTTCAAATACTTGCGATACAAGTGAACTAGCTTCAAATGCAGGCGAAACAAACCAGGTAGCTTCAAATCCATGCGAAACACATGATTTAGCTTCAAATCAATGCGAAGTAGGTGGCTTAGCTTCATATCGATGCGGAACAAATGATTTAGCTTCAAATACTTGCGATATAAGTGATATAGATTCAACTGCAGGCGAAACAAACGAGGTAGCTTCAAATCCATGCGAAACAAATGATTTTTCTTCAAATACTTGCGATACAAGTGAACTAGCTTCAAATGCAGGCGAAACAAACCAGGTAGCTTCAATTCCATGCGAAACACATGATTTAGCTTAAAATTCATGCGGAACAGATTATTTAGCTTCACATACTTGCGATTAAATGATATAGCTTCAAATGCAGTCGAAACAAACGAGTTAGCTTCAAATCCATACGACACACATGATTTACCTTCAAATTAATGCAAATTAGAAGGTTTATCTTCAAAGCCATGCGACACAAATGATTTAGCTTCAAATACTTGTTATATAATTGATATAGCTTCAAATGCAGGCGAAACAAACGAGTTAGCTTCAAATCCAAGCGAAACACATGATTTAGTTTCAAATCAATGCGAAGTAGATGGCTTAACTTCAAATCCATGCGAAACAAATGATTTAGCTTCAAATACTTGCGACGTAAATGATATAGCTTCAAATGCAGGTGAAACAAACCAGGTAGCTTCAATTCCATGCGAAACACATGATTTAGCTTAAAATTCATACGAAACAAATGATTTAGCTTCAAATACTTGCGATATAAACGATATACCTTCAAATGCAGGCAAAACAAACGAGTTAGTTTCAAATCCATGCGAAACACATGATTTAGCTTCAAATCCAAGCGAAACACATGGTTTAGCTTCATATTCTAGCGAAACAAATGGTTTAGATTCAGA
Organism: Megalopta genalis; assembly: GCF_051020955.1. Lineage (NCBI taxonomy): Eukaryota > Metazoa > Arthropoda > Insecta > Hymenoptera > Halictidae > Megalopta > Megalopta genalis. The sequence continues at coordinate 3,037,923 of NW_027476095.1, forward strand.
TAATTGTGATAAACATGATTTAGCTTCAAATGCTGGCGAAACAAACGAGTTAGCTTCAAATCCAAGCGAAACACATGATTTAGTGTCAAATCAATGCGAAGTAGGGAGCCTTAGCTTCAACTCCATGCGAAACAAATTATTTAGCTTCACAGACTTGCGATATAATTGATATAGCTTCAAATAAGGGCGGAACAAACGAGTTAGCTTCAAATCTGTGCGAAATACATGATTTAGCTTCAAATTCATGCGATGCAGAAGGCTTAGCTTAAAATCCATGCGAAACAAATGATTTAGCTTCACATACTTGCGATATAAATGATATAGCTTCAAATGCAGGCGAAACAAACGAGTTACCTTCAAATCCAAGCGAAACGCATGATTTACCTTCAAATTAATGCAAAGTAGAAGGCTTATCTTCAAAGCCATGCGACACAAATGAGTTAGCTTCAAATACTTGCGATATAATTGATATAGCTTCAAATGCAGGCGAAACAAACGAGTTAGCTTCAAATCTGTGCGAAACACATGACTTAGCTTCAAATTCATGCGAAACACATGGTTTAGCTTCATATTCTTGCGAAACAAATGGTTTAGATTCAGGTACTTGTGATAAACATGATTTAGCTTCAAATGCAGGCGAAACATCGAGATAGTTTCACATCCATGCGAAACACATGATTTAGCTTCAAATCAATGCGAAGTAGAGGGCGTAGCTTCAAATCCAAGCGAAACACATGATTTAGTTTCAAATACTTGCGATATAATTGATATAGCTTCAAATGCAGGCGAAAGAAACGAGTTAGTACCAAATCCATGCGAAACGCATGATTTAGCTTCAAATCCAAGCGAAACGCATGGTTTAGCTTCATATACTTGCGATATAAATGATATAGCTTCAAATGCGGGCAAAACAAACGAGTTAACTTCAAAACCATGCATAACACATGATTTAGCTTCAAATCAATGCGAAGTAGAAGGATTAGCTTTAAAACCATGCGACACAAATGATTTAGCTCCAAATACTTCCGATATAATTGATAAAGTTTCAAATGCAGGCGAAACAAACGAGTTAGCTCCAAACCCAAGCGAAACACATGATTTAGTTTCAAATCAATGCGAAGTAGAAGGCTTAGCTTCAAATCCATGCGACACAAATGATTTAGCTTCAAATACTTGCGATAGAAGTGATATAGCTTCAGTGCAGGCGAAACAGACGAGTTAGCTCCTAATAAATGCGTAACAAATGATTTAGCTACAAATCTATGCGAAGTAGAAGGCTTAGCTTCAAATCAATGCGAAAAACATGATTTAGCTTCAAATCCATGAAAACACATGGTTTAGCTTCATATTCTTGCGAAACAAGTGGTTTAGCTTCAGATACTTGTGATAAACATGATTCAGCTTCAACTGCATGCGAAACAAATGAGTTAGTTTAAAATGCAAGAGAAACACATGATTTAGCTTCATATCGATGCAAAGCACATTGTTTAGCTTCATATTCTTGCGAAAAAAATGGGTTATCTTCAAATACTTGTGATATTCATGATTTAACTTCGACTGCATGCGAAACAAACGAGTTAACTTCAAATCCATGCGAAACACATGATTTAGCTTCAAATCAATGCGGAACACATGATTTAACTTCAAATCAATCCCAAGTAAAAGGCTTAGCTTCAAATCAATGCGAAGAAATCGGTTTATCTTCAAATACTTGTGATATACATGATATAGCATCAAATGCAGGCGAAACAAACGAGTTAGCTTCAAATCCAAGCAAAACACATGGTTAAGCTTCAAATCAAGGCGAAGTAGAAGGCTTAGCTTCAAATCCAAGCGAATCAAATGGGTTAGCTTCAAATATTTTTGATATACATGATTTAGCTTCAACTGCAGACGAAACAAACGAGGTAGCTTCAAATCTAAGCAAAACACATGATTTAGCTTCTAATCAATCCGACGTAGAAAGCTTAGATTCCAATCCATGCAAACACATGACTAGGCTTCAAATCCATGGGAAACACAGGAGTATGCTTCAAAGGCATGCGAAGTACATGATTTAGGTTCAAATTCATGGGAAATACGTGGTTTAGCATCAAATACATGCGAAACAAATTGTTTAGTTTCAGATACTTATTATATACACGATTTAGCTTGAACTGCATGAGAAACAAACGAGTTAGCTTCAAATCCAACCGAAACACTTCAATTGCCTTCAAATCAATGCGAAGTAGAAGGCTTAACTTCAAATCAATGCGAATCAACTGGTTTATCTTCAAATACTTGTGATATTCATGATTGAACATCAACTGCATGCGAAACGAACGAGTTACCTTCATATCTAAGCGATACACGCGATTTAGCTTCAATTCAATGCCAAGTAGAAGGCATAGCTTCAAATCCATGTGAAACGAATGATTTAGCTTCAAATTCTTGCGGTATAAATGAAATAGCTTCAAATGCAGGCGAAACAAACGAGTTAGCTTCAAATGCAGGCCAAACACATGATTTAGCTCCAAATTCATGCGAAACACATGATTTAGGTTCAAATCAATGCGATGCAGATGCTTAGCATCAAATCCATGCGACACAAATGATTTAGCATCAAATACTTGCGATAGAAGTGATATAGTTTCAATGCAGGCGAAACAAACGAGTTAGCTTCAAAGCCATGCGACACAAATGATTTAGATTCAAATACTTGCGATATAATTGATATAGCTTCAGATGCAGGCGAAACAAACGAGTTAGCTTCAAATCTGTGCGAAACACATGATTTAGCTTCAAATTCTTGCGAAACACATGGTTTAGCTTCATATCCTTGCGAAACAAATGGTTTAGCATCATATACTTGTGATAAGCATGATTTAGCTTCAACCGCATGCGATACAAACGAGTTAGTTTTAAAGCCAAGCGAAACACATGATTTAGCTTAAAATTCGTGCGAAACACATGGATTAGCTTCAAATTCGTGCGAAACAAATGATTTAGCTTCAAATACCTATGGTATACATTATTTAGCTACAACTGCAAGCGAAACCAACGAGTTAGCTTCAAATCCATGCGAAAGCCATGATTTGGCTGCAAATCAATGCGATGTAGAAGATTTAGTTTCAAATCCACGCGGAACAAATGGTTTAGATTCAAATGCTTGTGATATACATGATTTAGCTTCAACTGCATGCGAAACAAACGAGTTAGCTTCAAATCCAAGGGAAACAAATGATTTAGCTTCAAATCTATGCGAAGTTGATGGCTTAGCTTCAAATCAATGCGAAACAAATGATTTAGCTACAAATTCTTGCGATATAAATGATGTACCTTCAAATGCAGGCAAAACAAACGAGTTAGCTTCAAATCCAAGCGAAATACATGATTTAGTTTCAAATCAATGCGAAGTAGAAGGCTTAGCTTCAAATCAATGCGACACAAATGATTTAGCTTCAAATACTTGCGATATAATTGATAAAGCTTCAAATGCAGGCGAAACAAACGAGTTAGCTTCAAATCCAAGCGAAACACATGATTTAGTTTCGAATCAATGCGAAGTAGAAGGCTTAGCTTCAAATCCATGCGAAACAAATGATTTAGCTTCACATACTTGCGATATAAATGATATAGCTTCAAATGCAGGCGAAAGAAACGAGTTACCATCAAATCCAAGCGAAAAACATGATTTACCTTCAAATTAATGCAAAGCAGAAGGCTTATCTTCAAAACCATGCGACACAAATGATTTAGCTTCAAATAATTGCGATATAATTGATATAGCTTTAAATGCAGGCGAAACAAACGAGTTAGCTTCAAATCTGTGCGAAACACATGATTTAGCTTCAAATTCATGCGTGGTAGAAGGATTTGCTTCAAATCCATGAGAAACAATTGATTTATGTTCAGATACTTGCGATATAAGTGATATAACATCAAATGCAGACGAAACAAACGAGTTAGCTTCAAAACCAAGCGAAACACATGATTCAGCATCTAATCAATGCGTTGTAGAAGCCTTAGCTTCAAATCCATGCGGAACAAATGAATTAGCTTCAAATACTTGCTATATAAGTGATATAGATTCTAATGCAGGCGAAACAAACGAGATAGCTTCAAACCCATGCGAAACACATGATTTAGTTTCAAATCAATGCGATGTATAAGTTTAGCTTCAAATCCATGCGGAACAAATGATTTAGATTAAAATACTTGCGATATAAGTGATATAGTGTCAACTGCAGGCGAATCAAACGAGTTAGCTACAAATCCACGCAAAAAACATGACTAACGTCAAATCAATGCGATATAGTAGATCTAATTCCAAATCCATACGAAACACATGATTTAGCTTCACATACTTGCGATATAAGTGATATAGCTTCAAATGCAGGCGAAACAAACGAGTTACCTTCAAATCCAAGCGAAACGCATGATTTACCATCAAATTAATGCAAAGCAGAAGGCTTATTTTCAAAGCCATGCTACACAAATGATTTAGCTTCAAATACTTGCGATATAATTGATATAGCTTCAAATGCAGGCGAAACGAACGAATTAGCTTCAAATCTGTGCGAAACTCATGATTTAGCTTCAAATTCATGCGAAACAAACATGGTTTAGCTTCATATTCTTGCGAAACAAATGGTTTGGATTCAGATAATTGTGATAATCTTGATTTAGATTCAAATGCAGGCGAAACAAACGAGTTATTTTCAAATCCATGCGAAACACATGATTTAGCTTCACATACTTGCGATATAAGTGATATAGCTTCAAATGCAGGCGAAACAAACGAGTTACCTTCAAATCCAAGCGAAACGCATGATTTAGTTTCAAATCAATGCGAAGTAGTAGGCTTGGCTGCAAATCCATGAGAAACAAATGATTTAGCTTCAAATACTTGCGATATAATTGATATAGCTTCAAATGCAATCGGAACAAACGAGTTAGCTTCAAATCCATGCGAAAAACATGATTTACCTTCAAATCAAAGCGAAATAGAAGGTTCAGATTCAATTCCGTTCGAGACAAATGACTTACCTTCAAATACTTGCGGTATGAATGAAACAGCTTTAAATTGCAGGCGAAACAAACGAGTTAGCTTCAAATCATGCAAAATACATGATTTACCTTCAAATTAATGCAAAGCAGAAGGCTTATCTTCAAAGCCATGCGACACAAATGATTTAGCTTCAAATACTTGCGATATAATTGATATAGCTTCAAATGCAGGCGAAACGAACGAATTAGCTTCAAATCTGTGCGAAACTCATGATTTAGCTTCAAATTCATGCGAAACAAACATGGTTTAGCTTCATATTCTTGCGAAACAAATGGTTTAGCTTCATATACTTGTGATAAACATGATTTAGCTTCAACCGCATGCGAAACAAACGAGTTAGCTTTAAAACCAAGCGAGACAAATGATTTAGCTTCAAATAAATGCGCAGTAGCAGGCTTAGCTTCAAATCGATGCCATACGAACGATTTAGCTTCAAATACCTGCGATAGAAGTGATATAGCTTCAAATGCAGTCGAAACGAACGAGTTAGCTTCAAGTCTATGCGAAAGACATGATTTAGCTTCAAATTCATGCGAAACACGTGGTTTAGCTTCATATTCTTGCGAAACAAATGGTTTAGATACAGATACTTGTGATAAACGTGATTTAGCTTCAAATGCATGCGAAACAAACGAGTTAGCATCAAATCCATGCGAAACACATGATTTAGCTAAAAATCAATGCGAAGTAGAAGGCGTAGCCTCAAATCCATGCGGAACAAATGATTTAGCTTCAAATACTTGCGATATAAGTGATACAGATTCAACTGCAGGTGAAACAAACGAGTTAGCTTCAAATCCAAGCGAAACACATGATTTAGTTTCAAATCAATGCGAAGTAGATGGCTTAGCTTCATATCCATGCGAAACAAATGACTTAGCTTCAAATACTGGCGAATATAAGTGATACAGATTCAAATGCCATGCGAAACAAACGAGTTAGCATCAAATCCATGCGACACACATGATTTAGCTAAAACTCAATGCAAAGTAGAAGGCGTAGCTTCAAATCCATGCGGAACAAATGATTTAGATTCAAATACTTGCGATATAAGTGATATAGATTCAACTGCAGGCGAAACAAATGAGGTAGCTTCAAATCCATGCGAAACAAATGATATTTCTTCAAATACTTGCGAAACAAATGATTTAGCTTCAAATACTTGCGTTATAAATGATATAACATCAAATGCAGGCAAAACAAACGAGTTAGCTTCAGATCCATGCGGAACACAAGATTTATCTTCAAATCAATGCGAAGCACATGGTTTAGCTTCATATACTTGCGAAACAAGTGGTTTAGCTTCAGATACTTGTGATAAACATGATTTAGCTTCAACTGCATGCGAAACAAACGAGTTAGTTTAAAATCCAAGCGAAACACACGATTTAGCTTCAAATCAATGCGAAGTAGAAGGCTTAGCTTCAAATCGATGCCATAGGAATGATTAGCTTCAAATACCTGCGATAGAAGTGATATAGCTTCAAATGCAGGCGAAACAAACGAGTTAGCTTCAAGTCTATGCGAAACACATGATTTAGCTTCAAATTCATGCGAAACACGTGGTTTAGCTTCATATTGTTGCGAAACAAATGGTTTAGATTCAGATACTTGTGATAAACATGATTTAGCTTCAAATGCAGGCGAAGCAAACGAGTTAGTTTCAAATCCATGCGAAACACATGATTTAGCTTCAAATCCAAGCGAAACACATGGTTTAGCTTCATATTCTTGCGAAACAAATGGTTCAGCTTCATATACTTGTGATAAACATGATTTAGCTTCAACCGCTTGCGAAACAAACGAGTTAGCTTTAAAACCCCTGCGAGACAAATGATTTAGCTTCAAATCAATGCGAAATAGAAGGCTTAGCTTCAAATCGATGCCATACGAACGATTTAGCTTCAAATACCTGCGAAAGAAGTGATATAGCTTCAAATGCAGTCGAAACAAACGAGTTAGCTTCAAGTCTATGCGAAATCATGATTTAGCTTCAAATTCATGCGAAACACATGGTTTAGCTTCATATTCTTGCGAAACAAATGGTTTAGATACAGATACTTGTGATAAACATGATTTAGCTTCAAATGCAGGCGAAACAAACGAGTTAGTTTCAAATCCATGGGAAACACATGATTTAGCTTCAAATCCAAGCGAGACACATGGTTTAGCTTCATATTCTTGCGAAACAAATGGTTTAGCTTCATATACTTGTGATAAACATGATTTAGCTTCAACCGCATGCGAAACAAAACGAGTTAGCTCTAAAACCAAGCGAAACACATGATTTACCTTCAAATTAATGCATAGCAGAAGGCCCATATTCAAAGCCATGCGACACAAATGATTTAGCTTCAAATACTTGTGATAAACATGATTTAGCTTCAAATGCAGGCGAAACAAACGAGTTAGTTTCAAATCCATGCGAAACGCATGATTTACCTTCAAATCCATGCGAAACACATGATTTAGTTACAAATCAATGCGAAGTAGTAGGCATAGCTTCATATCCATGCGAAACAAATGATTTAGTTTCACATACTTGCGATATAAATGATATAGCTTCGAATGCAGGCGAAAGAAACGAGTTAGTACCAAATCCATGCGAAACGCATGATTTAGCTTCAAATCCAAGCGAAACGCATGGTTTAGCTTCATATACTTGCGATATAAATGATATAGCTTCAAATGCGGGCAAAACAAACGAGTTAACTTCAAAACCATGCTTAACACATGATTTAGCTTCAAATCAATGCGAAGTAGAAGGATTAGCTTTAAAACCATGCGACACAAATGATTTAGCTCCAAATACTTCCGATATAATTGATAAAGTTTCAAATGCCGGCGAAACAAACGAGTTAGCTCCAAACCCAAGCGAAACACATGATTTAGTTTCAAATCAATGCGAAGTAGAAGGCTTAGCTTCAAATCCATGCGACACAAATGATTTAGCTTCAAATACTTGCGATAGAAGTGATATAGCTTCAGTGCAGGCGAAACAGACGAGTTAGCGCCTAATAAATGCGTAACAAATGATTTAGCTACAAATCTATGCGAAGTAGAAGGCTTAGCTTCAAATCAATGCGAAAAACATGATTTAGCTTCAAATCCATGAAAACACATGGTTTAGCTTCATATTCTTGCGAAACAAGTGGTTTAGCTTCAGATACTTGTGATAAACATGATTCAGCTTCAACTGCATGCGAAACAAATGAGTTAGTTTAAAATGCAAGAGAAACACATGATTTAGCTTCATATCGATGCAAAGCACATTGTTTAGCTTCATATTCTTGCGAAAAAAATGGGTTATCTTCAAATACTTGTGATATTCATGATTTAACTTCGACTGCATGCGAAACAAACGAGTTAACTTCAAATCCATGCGAAACACATGATTTAGCTTCAAATCAATGCGGAACACATGATTTAACTTCAAATCAATCCCAAGTAAAAGGCTTAGCTTCAAATCAATGCGAAGAAATCGGTTTATCTTCAAATACTTGTGATATACATGATATAGCATCAAATGCAGGCGAAACAAACGAGTTAGCTTCAAATCCAAGCAAAACACATGGTTAAGCTTCAAATCAAGGCGAAGTAGAAGGCTTAGCTTCAAATCCAAGCGAATCAAATGGGTTAGCTTCAAATATTTTTGATATACATGATTTAGCTTCAACTGCAGACGAAACAAACGAGGTAGCTTCAAATCTAAGCAAAACACATGATTTAGCTTCTAATCAATCCGACGTAGAAAGCTTAGATTCCAATCCATGCAAACACATGACTAGGCTTCAAATCCATGGGAAACACAGGAGTATGCTTCAAAGGCATGCGAAGTACATGATTTAGGTTCAAATTCATGGGAAATACGTGGTTTAGCATCAAATACATGCGAAACAAATTGTTTAGTTTCAGATACTTATTATATACACGATTTAGCTTGAACTGCATGAGAAACAAACGAGTTAGCTTCAAATCCAACCGAAACACTTCAATTGCCTTCAAATCAATGCGAAGTAGAAGGCTTAACTTCAAATCAATGCGAATCAACTGGTTTATCTTCAAATACTTGTGATATTCATGATTGAACATCAACTGCATGCGAAACGAACGAGTTACCTTCATATCTAAGCGATACACGCGATTTAGCTTCAATTCAATGCCAAGTAGAAGGCATAGCTTCAAATCCATGTGAAACGAATGATTTAGCTTCAAATTCTTGCGGTATAAATGAAATAGCTTCAAATGCAGGCGAAACAAACGAGTTAGCTTCAAATGCAGGCCAAACACATGATTTAGCTCCAAATTCATGCGAAACACATGATTTAGGTTCAAATCAATGCGATGCAGATGCTTAGCATCAAATCCATGCGACACAAATGATTTAGCATCAAATACTTGCGATAGAAGTGATATAGTTTCAATGCAGGCGAAACAAACGAGTTAGCTTCAAAGCCATGCGACACAAATGATTTAGATTCAAATACTTGCGATATAATTGATATAGCTTCAGATGCAGGCGAAACAAACGAGTTAGCTTCAAATCTGTGCGAAACACATGATTTAGCTTCAAATTCTTGCGAAACACATGGTTTAGCTTCATATCCTTGCGAAACAAATGGTTTAGCATCATATACTTGTGATAAGCATGATTTAGCTTCAACCGCATGCGATACAAACGAGTTAGTTTTAAAGCCAAGCGAAACACATGATTTAGCTTAAAATTCGTGCGAAACACATGGATTAGCTTCAAATTCGTGCGAAACAAATGATTTAGCTTCAAATACCTATGGTATACATTATTTAGCTACAACTGCAAGCGAAACCAACGAGTTAGCTTCAAATCCATGCGAAAGCCATGATTTGGCTGCAAATCAATGCGATGTAGAAGATTTAGTTTCAAATCCACGCGGAACAAATGGTTTAGATTCAAATGCTTGTGATATACATGATTTAGCTTCAACTGCATGCGAAACAAACGAGTTAGCTTCAAATCCAAGGGAAACAAATGATTTAGCTTCAAATCTATGCGAAGTTGATGGCTTAGCTTCAAATCAATGCGAAACAAATGATTTAGCTACAAATTCTTGCGATATAAATGATGTACCTTCAAATGCAGGCAAAACAAACGAGTTAGCTTCAAATCCAAGCGAAATACATGATTTAGTTTCAAATCAATGCGAAGTAGAAGGCTTAGCTTCAAATCAATGCGACACAAATGATTTAGCTTCAAATACTTGCGATATAATTGATAAAGCTTCAAATGCAGGCGAAACAAACGAGTTAGCTTCAAATCCAAGCGAAACACATGATTTAGTTTCGAATCAATGCGAAGTAGAAGGCTTAGCTTCAAATCCATGCGAAACAAATGATTTAGCTTCACATACTTGCGATATAAATGATATAGCTTCAAATGCAGGCGAAAGAAACGAGTTACCATCAAATCCAAGCGAAAAACATGATTTACCTTCAAATTAATGCAAAGCAGAAGGCTTATCTTCAAAGCCATGCGACACAAATGATTTAGCTTCAAATAATTGCGATATAATTGATATAGCTTTAAATGCAGGCGAAACAAACGAGTTAGCTTCAAATCTGTGCGAAACACATGATTTAGCTTCAAATTCATGCGTGGTAGAAGGATTTGCTTCAAATCCATGAGAAACAATTGATTTATGTTCAGATACTTGCGATATAAGTGATATAACATCAAATGCAGACGAAACAAACGAGTTAGCTTCAAAACCAAGCGAAACACATGATTCAGCATCTAATCAATGCGATGTAGAAGCCTTAGCTTCAAATCCATGCGGAACAAATGAATTAGCTTCAAATACTTGCTATATAAGTGATATAGATTCTAATGCAGGCGAAACAAACGAGATAGCTTCAAATCCATGCGAAACACATGATTTAGTTTCAAATCAATGCGATGTATAAGTTTAGCTTCAAATCCATGCGGAACAAATGATTTAGATTAAAATACTTGCGATATAAGTGATATAGTGTCAACTGCAGGCGAATCAAACGAGTTAGCTACAAATCCACGCAAAAAACATGACTAACGTCAAATCAATGCGATATAGTAGATCTAATTCCAAATCCATACGAAACACATGATTTAGCTTCACATACTTGCGATATAAGTGATATAGCTTCAAATGCAGGCGAAACAAACGAGTTACCTTCAAATCCAAGCGAAACGCATGATTTACCTTCAAATTAATGCAAAGCAGAAGGCTTATTTTCAAAGCCATGCTACACAAATGATTTAGCTTCAAATACTTGCGATATAATTGATATAGCTTCAAATGCAGGCGAAACGAACGAATTAGCTTCAAATCTGTGCGAAACTCATGATTTAGCTTCAAATTCATGCGAAACAAACATGGTTTAGCTTCATATTCTTGCGAAACAAATGGTTTGGATTCAGATAATTGTGATAATCTTGATTTAGATTGAAATGCAGGCGAAACAAACGAGTTATTTTCAAATCCATGCGAAACACATGATTTAGCTTCACATACTTGCGATATAAGTGATATAGCTTCAAATGCAGGCGAAACAAACGAGTTACCTTCAAATCCAAGCGAAACGCATGATTTAGTTTCAAATCAATGCGAAGTAGTAGGCTTGGCTGCAAATCCATGAGAAACAAATGATTTAGCTTCAAATACTTGCGATATAATTGATATAGCTTCAAATGCAATCTTAACAAACGAGTTAGCTTCAAATCCATGCGAAAAACATGATTTACCTTCAAATCAAAGCGAAATAGAAGGTTCAGATTCAATTCCGTTCGAGACAAATGACTTACCTTCAAATACTTGCGGTATGAATGAAACAGCTTTAAATTGCAGGCGAAACAAACGAGATAGCTTCAAATCATGCAAAATACATGATTTACCTTCAAATTAATGCAAAGCAGAAGGCTTATCTTCAAAGCCATGCGACACAAATGATTTAGCTTCAAATACTTGCGATATAATTGATATAGCTTCAAATGCAGGCGAAACGAACGAATTAGCTTCAAATCTGTGCGAAACTCATGATTTAGCTTCAAATTCATGCGAAACAAACATGGTTTAGCTTCATATTCTTGCGAAACAAATGGTTTAGCTTCATATACTTGTGATAAACATGATTTAGCTTCAACCGCATGCGAAACAAACGAGTTAGCTTTAAAACCAAGCGAGACAAATGATTTAGCTTCAAATAAATGCGCAGTAGCAGGCTTAGCTTCAAATCGATGCCATACGAACGATTTAGCTTCAAATACCTGCGATAGAAGTGATATAGCTTCAAATGCAGTCGAAACGAACGAGTTAGCTTCAAGTCTATGCGAAAGACATGATTTAGCTTCAAATTCATGCGAAACACGTGGTTTAGCTTCATATTCTTGCGAAACAAATGGTTTAGATACAGATACTTGTGATAAACGTGATTTAGCTTCAAATGCATGCGAAACAAACGAGTTAGCATCAAATCCATGCGAAACACATGATTTAGCTAAAAATCAATGCGAAGTAGAAGGCGTAGCCTCAAATCCATGCGGAACAAATGATTTAGCTTCAAATACTTGCGATATAAGTGATACAGATTCAACTGCAGGTGAAACAAACGAGTTAGCTTCAAATCCAAGCGAAACACATGATTTAGTTTCAAATCAATGCGAAGTAGATGGCTTAGCTTCATATCCATGCGAAACAAATGACTTAGCTTCAAATACTGGCGAATATAAGTGATACAGATTCAAATGCCATGCGAAACAAACGAGTTAGCATCAAATCCATGCGACACACATGATTTAGCTAAAACTCAATGCAAAGTAGAAGGCGTAGCTTCAAATCCATGCGGAACAAATGATTTAGATTCAAATACTTGCGATATAAGTGATATAGATTCAACTGCAGGCGAAACAAATGAGGTAGCTTCAAATCCATGCGAAACAAATGATATTTCTTCAAATACTTGCGAAACAAATGATTTAGCTTCAAATACTTGCGTTATAAATGATATAACATCAAATGCAGGCAAAACAAACGAGTTAGCTTCAGATCCATGCGGAACACAAGATTTATCTTCAAATCAATGCGAAGCACATGGTTTAGCTTCATATACTTGCGAAACAAGTGGTTTAGCTTCAGATACTTGTGATAAACATGATTTAGCTTCAACTGCATGCGAAACAAACGAGTTAGTTTAAAATCCAAGCGAAACACACGATTTAGCTTCAAATCAATGCGAAGTAGAAGGCTTAGCTTCAAATCGATGCCATAGGAATGATTAGCTTCAAATACCTGCGATAGAAGTGATATAGCTTCAAATGCAGGCGAAACAAACGAGTTAGCTTCAAGTCTATGCGAAACACATGATTTAGCTTCAAATTCATGCGAAACACGTGGTTTAGCTTCATATTGTTGCGAAACAAATGGTTTAGATTCAGATACTTGTGATAAACATGATTTAGCTTCAAATGCAGGCGAAGCAAACGAGTTAGTTTCAAATCCATGCGAAACACATGATTTAGCTTCAAATCCAAGCGAAACACATGGTTTAGCTTCATATTCTTGCGAAACAAATGGTTCAGCTTCATATACTTGTGATAAACATGATTTAGCTTCAACCGCTTGCGAAACAAACGAGTTAGCTTTAAAACCCCTGCGAGACAAATGATTTAGCTTCAAATCAATGCGAAATAGAAGGCTTAGCTTCAAATCGATGCCATACGAACGATTTAGCTTCAAATACCTGCGAAAGAAGTGATATAGCTTCAAATGCAGTCGAAACAAACGAATTAGCTTCAAGTCTATGCGAAATCATGATTTAGCTTCAAATTCATGCGAAACACATGGTTTAGCTTCATATTCTTGCGAAACAAATGGTTTAGATACAGATACTTGTGATAAACATGATTTAGCTTCAAATGCAGGCGAAACAAACGAGTTAGTTTCAAATCCATGGGAAACACATGATTTAGCTTCAAATCCAAGCGAGACACATGGTTTAGCTTCATATTCTTGCGAAACAAATGGTTTAGCTTCATATACTTGTGATAAACATGATTTAGCTTCAACCGCATGCGAAACAAAACGAGTTAGCTCTAAAACCAAGCGAAACACATGATTTACCTTCAAATTAATGCATAGCAGAAGGCCCATATTCAAAGCCATGCGACACAAATGATTTAGCTTCAAATACTTGTGATAAACATGATTTAGCTTCAAATGCAGGCGAAACAAACGAGTTAGTTTCAAATCCATGCGAAACGCATGATTTACCTTCAAATCCATGCGAAACACATGATTTAGTTACAAATCAATGCGAAGTAGTAGGCATAGCTTCATATCCATGCGAAACAAATGATTTAGTTTCACATACTTGCGATATAAATGATATAGCTTCGAATGCAGGCGAAAGAAACGAGTTAGTACCAAATCCATGCGAAACGCATGATTTAGCTTCAAATCCAAGCGAAACGCATGGTTTAGCTTCATATACTTGCGATATAAATGATATAGCTTCAAATGCGGGCAAAACAAACGAGTTAACTTCAAAACCATGCTTAACACATGATTTAGCTTCAAATCAATGCGAAGTAGAAGGATTAGCTTTAAAACCATGCGACACAAATGATTTAGCTCCAAATACTTCCGATATAATTGATAAAGTTTCAAATGCAGGCGAAACAAACGAGTTAGCTCCAAACCCAAGCGAAACACATGATTTAGTTTCAAATCAATGCGAAGTAGAAGGCTTAGCTTCAAATCCATGCGACACAAATGATTTAGCTTCAAATACTTGCGATAGAAGTGATATAGCTTCAGTGCAGGCGAAACAGACGAGTTAGCTCCTAATAAATGCGTAACAAATGATTTAGCTACAAATCTATGCGAAGTAGAAGGCTTAGCTTCAAATCAATGCGAAAAACATGATTTAGCTTCAAATCCATGAAAACACATGGTTTAGCTTCATATTCTTGCGAAACAAGTGGTTTAGCTTCAGATACTTGTGATAAACATGATTCAGCTTCAACTGCATGCGAAACAAATGAGTTAGTTTAAAATGCAAGAGAAACACATGATTTAGCTTCATATCGATGCAAAGCACATTGTTTAGCTTCATATTCTTGCGAAAAAAATGGGTTATCTTCAAATACTTGTGATATTCATGATTTAACTTCGACTGCATGCGAAACAAACGAGTTAACTTCAAATCCATGCGAAACACATGATTTAGCTTCAAATCAATGCGGAACACATGATTTAACTTCAAATCAATCCCAAGTAAAAGGCTTAGCTTCAAATCAATGCGAAGAAATCGGTTTATCTTCAAATACTTGTGATATACATGATATAGCATCAAATGCAGGCGAAACAAACGAGTTAGCTTCAAATCCAAGCAAAACACATGGTTAAGCTTCAAATCAAGGCGAAGTAGAAGGCTTAGCTTCAAATCCAAGCGAATCAAATGGGTTAGCTTCAAATATTTTTGATATACATGATTTAGCTTCAACTGCAGACGAAACAAACGAGGTAGCTTCTAATCTAAGCAAAACACATGATTTAGCTTCTAATCAATCCGACGTAGAAAGCTTAGATTCCAATCCATGCAAACACATGACTAGGCTTCAAATCCATGGGAAACACAGGAGTATGCTTCAAAGGCATGCGAAGTACATGATTTAGGTTCAAATTCATGGGAAATACGTGGTTTAGCATCAAATACATGCGAAACAAATTGTTTAGTTTCAGATACTTATTATATACACGATTTAGCTTGAACTGCATGAGAAACAAACGAGTTAGCTTCAAATCAAACCGAAACACTTCAATTGCCTTCAAATCAATGCGAAGTAGAAGGCTTAACTTCAAATCAATGCGAATCAACTGGTTTATCTTCAAATACTTGTGATATTCATGATTTAACATCAACTGCATGCGAAACGAACGAGTTACCTTCATATCTAAGCGATACACGCGATTTAGCTTCAATTCAATGCCAAGTAGAAGGCATAGCTTCAAATCCATGTGAAACGAATGATTTAGCTTCAAATTCTTGCGGTATAAATGAAATAGCTTCAAATGCAGGCGAAACAAACGAGTTAGCTTCAAATGCAGGCCAAACACATGATTTAGCTCCAAATTCATGCGAAACACATGATTTAGGTTCAAATCAATGCGATGCAGATGCTTAGCATCAAATCCATGCGACACAAATGATTTAGCATCAAATACTTGCGATAGAAGTGATATAGTTTCAATGCAGGCGAAACAAACGAGTTAGCTTCAAAGCCATGCGACACAAATGATTTAGATTCAAATACTTGCGATATAATTGATATAGCTTCAGATGCAGGCGAAACAAACGAGTTAGCTTCAAATCTGTGCGAAACACATGATTTAGCTTCAAATTCTTGCGAAACACATGGTTTAGCTTCATATCCTTGCGAAACAAATGGTTTAGCATCATATACTTGTGATAAGCATGATTTAGCTTCAACCGCATGCGATACAAACGAGTTAGTTTTAAAGCCAAGCGAAACACATGATTTAGCTTAAAATTCGTGCGAAACACATGGATTAGCTTCAAATTCGTGCGAAACAAATGATTTAGCTTCAAATACCTATGGTATACATTATTTAGCTACAACTGCAAGCGAAACCAACGAGTTAGCTTCAAATCCATGCGAAAGCCATGATTTGGCTGCAAATCAATGCGATGTAGAAGATTTAGTTTCAAATCCACGCGGAACAAATGGTTTAGATTCAAATGCTTGTGATATACATGATTTAGCTTCAACTGCATGCGAAACAAACGAGTTAGCTTCAAATCCAAGGGAAACAAATGATTTAGCTTCAAATCTATGCGAAGTTGATGGCTTAGCTTCAAATCAATGCGAAACAAATGATTTAGCTACAAATTCTTGCGATATAAATGATGTACCTTCAAATGCAGGCAAAACAAACGAGTTAGCTTCAAATCCAAGCGAAATACATGATTTAGTTTCAAATCAATGCGAAGTAGAAGGCTTAGCTTCAAATCAATGCGACACAAATGATTTAGCTTCAAATACTTGCGATATAATTGATAAAGCTTCAAATGCAGGCGAAACAAACGAGTTAGCTTCAAATCCAAGCGAAACACATGATTTAGTTTCGAATCAATGCGAAGTAGAAGGCTTAGCTTCAAATCCATGCGAAACAAATGATTTAGCTTCACATACTTGCGATATAAATGATATAGCTTCAAATGCAGGCGAAAGAAACGAGTTACCATCAAATCCAAGCGAAAAACATGATTTACCTTCAAATTAATGCAAAGCAGAAGGCTTATCTTCAAAGCCATGCGACACAAATGATTTAGCTTCAAATAATTGCGATATAATTGATATAGCTTTAAATGCAGGCGAAACAAACGAGTTAGCTTCAAATCTGTGCGAAACACATGATTTAGCTTCAAATTCATGCGTGGTAGAAGGATTTGCTTCAAATCCATGAGAAACAATTGATTTATGTTCAGATACTTGCGATATAAGTGATATAACATCAAATGCAGACGAAACAAACGAGTTAGCTTCAAAACCAAGCGAAACACATGATTCAGCATCTAATCAATGCGATGTAGAAGCCTTAGCTTCAAATCCATGCGGAACAAATGAATTAGCTTCAAATACTTGCTATATAAGTGATATAGATTCTAATGCAGGCGAAACAAACGAGATAGCTTCAAATCCATGCGAAACACATGATTTAGTTTCAAATCAATGCGATGTATAAGTTTAGCTGCAAATCCATGAGAAACAAATGATTTAGCTTCAAATACTTGCGATATAATTGATATAGCTTCAAATGCAATCGGAACAAACGAGTTAGCTTCAAATCCATGCGAAAAACATGATTTACCTTCAAATCAAAGCGAAATAGAAGGTTCAGATTCAATTCCGTTCGAGACAAATGACTTACCTTCAAATACTTGCGGTATGAATGAAACAGCTTTAAATTGCAGGCGAAACAAACGAGATAGCTTCAAATCATGCAAAATACATGATTTACCTTCAAATTAATGCAAAGCAGAAGGCTTATCTTCAAAGCCATGCGACACAAATGATTTAGCTTCAAATACTTGCGATATAATTGATATAGCTTCAAATGCAGGCGAAACGAACGAATTAGCTTCAAATCTGTGCGAAACTCATGATTTAGCTTCAAATTCATGCGAAACAAACATGGTTTAGCTTCATATTCTTGCGAAACAAATGGTTTAGCTTCATATACTTGTGATAAACATGATTTAGCTTCAACCGCATGCGAAACAAACGAGTTAGCTTTAAAACCAAGCGAGACAAATGATTTAGCTTCAAATAAATGCGCAGTAGCAGGCTTAGCTTCAAATCGATGCCATACGAACGATTTAGCTTCAAATAACTGCGATAGAAGTGATATAGCTTCAAATGCAGTCGAAACGAACGAGTTAGCTTCAAGTCTATGCGAAAGACATGATTTAGCTTCAAATTCATGCGAAACACGTGGTTTAGCTTCATATTCTTGCGAAACAAATGGTTTAGATACAGATACTTGTGATAAACGTGATTTAGCTTCAAATGCATGCGAAACAAACGAGTTAGCATCAAATCCATGCGAAACACATGATTTAGCTAAAAATCAATGCGAAGTAGAAGGCGTAGCCTCAAATCCATGCGGAACAAATGATTTAAGCTTCAAATACTTGCGATATAAGTGATACAGATTCAACTGCAGGTGAAACAAACGAGTTAGCTTCAAATCCAAGCGAAACACATGATTTAGTTTCAAATCAATGCGAAGTAGATGGCTTAGCTTCATATCCATGCGAAACAAATGACTTAGCTTCAAATACTGGCGAATATAAGTGATACAGATTCAAATGCCATGCGAAACAAACGAGTTAAGCTTAAAATCCATGCGACACACATGATTTAGCTAAAACTCAATGCAAAGTAGAAGGCGTAGCTTCAAATCCATGCGGAACAAATGATTTAGATTCAAATACTTGCGATATAAGTGATATAGATTCAACTGCAGGCGAAACAAATGAGGTAGCTTCAAATCCATGCGAAACAAATGATATTTCTTCAAATACTTGCGAAACAAATGATTTAGCTTCAAATACTTGCGTTATAAATGATATAACATCAAATGCAGGCAAAACAAACGAGTTAGCTTCAGATCCATGCGGAACACAAGATTTATCTTCAAATCAATGCGAAGCACATGGTTTAGCTTCATATACTTGCGAAACAAGTGGTTTAGCTTCAGATACTTGTGATAAACATGATTTAGCTTCAACTGCATGCGAAACAAACGAGTTAGTTTAAAATCCAAGCGAAACACACGATTTAGCTTCAAATCAATGCGAAGTAGAAGGCTTAGCTTCAAATCGATGCCATAGGAATGATTAGCTTCAAATACCTGCGATAGAAGTGATATAGCTTCAAATGCAGGCGAAACAAACGAGTTAGCTTCAAGTCTATGCGAAACACATGATTTAGCTTCAAATTCATGCGAAACACGTGGTTTAGCTTCATATTGTTGCGAAACAAATGGTTTAGATTCAGATACTTGTGATAAACATGATTTAGCTTCAAATGCAGGCGAAGCAAACGAGTTAGTTTCAAATCCATGCGAAACACATGATTTAGCTTCAAATCCAAGCGAAACACATGGTTTAGCTTCATATTCTTGCGAAACAAATGGTTCAGCTTCATATACTTGTGATAAACATGATTTAGCTTCAACCGCTTGCGAAACAAACGAGTTAGCTTTAAAACCCCTGCGAGACAAATGATTTAGCTTCAAATCAATGCGAAATAGAAGGCTTAGCTTCAAATCGATGCCATACGAACGATTTAGCTTCAAATACCTGCGAAAGAAGTGATATAGCTTCAAATGCAGTCGAAACAAACGAGTTAGCTTCAAGTCTATGCGAAATCATGATTTAGCTTCAAATTCATGCGAAACACATGGTTTAGCTTCATATTCTTGCGAAACAAATGGTTTAGATACAGATACTTGTGATAAACATGATTTAGCTTCAAATGCAGGCGAAACAAACGAGTTAGTTTCAAATCCATGGGAAACACATGATTTAGCTTCAAATCCAAGCGAGACACATGGTTTAGCTTCATATTCTTGCGAAACAAATGGTTTAGCTTCATATACTTGTGATAAACATGATTTAGCTTCAACCGCATGCGAAACAAAACGAGTTAGCTCTAAAACCAAGCGAAACACATGATTTACCTTCAAATTAATGCATAGCAGAAGGCCCATATTCAAAGCCATGCGACACAAATGATTTAGCTTCAAATACTTGTGATAAACATGATTTAGCTTCAAATGCAGGCGAAACAAACGAGTTAGTTTCAAATCCATGCGAAACGCATGATTTACCTTCAAATCCATGCGAAACACATGATTTAGTTACAAATCAATGCGAAGTAGTAGGCATAGCTTCATATCCATGCGAAACAAATGATTTAGTTTCACATACTTGCGATATAAATGATATAGCTTCGAATGCAGGCGAAAGAAACGAGTTAGTACCAAATCCATGCGAAACGCATGATTTAGCTTCAAATCCAAGCGAAACGCATGGTTTAGCTTCATATACTTGCGATATAAATGATATAGCTTCAAATGCGGGCAAAACAAACGAGTTAACTTCAAAACCATGCTTAACACATGATTTAGCTTCAAATCAATGCGAAGTAGAAGGATTAGCTTTAAAACCATGCGACACAAATGATTTAGCTCCAAATACTTCCGATATAATTGATAAAGTTTCAAATGCCGGCGAAACAAACGAGTTAGCTCCAAACCCAAGCGAAACACATGATTTAGTTTCAAATCAATGCGAAGTAGAAGGCTTAGCTTCAAATCCATGCGACACAAATGATTTAGCTTCAAATACTTGCGATAGAAGTGATATAGCTTCAGTGCAGGCGAAACAGACGAGTTAGCGCCTAATAAATGCGTAACAAATGATTTAGCTACAAATCTATGCGAAGTAGAAGGCTTAGCTTCAAATCAATGCGAAAAACATGATTTAGCTTCAAATCCATGAAAACACATGGTTTAGCTTCATATTCTTGCGAAACAAGTGGTTTAGCTTCAGATACTTGTGATAAACATGATTCAGCTTCAACTGCATGCGAAACAAATGAGTTAGTTTAAAATGCAAGAGAAACACATGATTTAGCTTCATATCGATGCAAAGCACATTGTTTAGCTTCATATTCTTGCGAAAAAAATGGGTTATCTTCAAATACTTGTGATATTCATGATTTAACTTCGACTGCATGCGAAACAAACGAGTTAACTTCAAATCCATGCGAAACACATGATTTAGCTTCAAATCAATGCGGAACACATGATTTAACTTCAAATCAATCCCAAGTAAAAGGCTTAGCTTCAAATCAATGCGAAGAAATCGGTTTATCTTCAAATACTTGTGATATACATGATATAGCATCAAATGCAGGCGAAACAAACGAGTTAGCTTCAAATCCAAGCAAAACACATGGTTAAGCTTCAAATCAAGGCGAAGTAGAAGGCTTAGCTTCAAATCCAAGCGAATCAAATGGGTTAGCTTCAAATATTTTTGATATACATGATTTAGCTTCAACTGCAGACGAAACAAACGAGGTAGCTTCAAATCTAAGCAAAACACATGATTTAGCTTCTAATCAATCCGACGTAGAAAGCTTAGATTCCAATCCATGCAAACACATGACTAGGCTTCAAATCCATGGGAAACACAGGAGTATGCTTCAAAGGCATGCGAAGTACATGATTTAGGTTCAAATTCATGGGAAATACGTGGTTTAGCATCAAATACATGCGAAACAAATTGTTTAGTTTCAGATACTTATTATATACACGATTTAGCTTGAACTGCATGAGAAACAAACGAGTTAGCTTCAAATCCAACCGAAACACTTCAATTGCCTTCAAATCAATGCGAAGTAGAAGGCTTAACTTCAAATCAATGCGAATCAACTGGTTTATCTTCAAATACTTGTGATATTCATGATTGAACATCAACTGCATGCGAAACGAACGAGTTACCTTCATATCTAAGCGATACACGCGATTTAGCTTCAATTCAATGCCAAGTAGAAGGCATAGCTTCAAATCCATGTGAAACGAATGATTTAGCTTCAAATTCTTGCGGTATAAATGAAATAGCTTCAAATGCAGGCGAAACAAACGAGTTAGCTTCAAATGCAGGCCAAACACATGATTTAGCTCCAAATTCATGCGAAACACATGATTTAGGTTCAAATCAATGCGATGCAGATGCTTAGCATCAAATCCATGCGACACAAATGATTTAGCATCAAATACTTGCGATAGAAGTGATATAGTTTCAATGCAGGCGAAACAAACGAGTTAGCTTCAAAGCCATGCGACACAAATGATTTAGATTCAAATACTTGCGATATAATTGATATAGCTTCAGATGCAGGCGAAACAAACGAGTTAGCTTCAAATCTGTGCGAAACACATGATTTAGCTTCAAATTCTTGCGAAACACATGGTTTAGCTTCATATCCTTGCGAAACAAATGGTTTAGCATCATATACTTGTGATAAGCATGATTTAGCTTCAACCGCATGCGATACAAACGAGTTAGTTTTAAAGCCAAGCGAAACACATGATTTAGCTTAAAATTCGTGCGAAACACATGGATTAGCTTCAAATTCGTGCGAAACAAATGATTTAGCTTCAAATACCTATGGTATACATTATTTAGCTACAACTGCAAGCGAAACCAACGAGTTAGCTTCAAATCCATGCGAAAGCCATGATTTGGCTGCAAATCAATGCGATGTAGAAGATTTAGTTTCAAATCCACGCGGAACAAATGGTTTAGATTCAAATGCTTGTGATATACATGATTTAGCTTCAACTGCATGCGAAACAAACGAGTTAGCTTCAAATCCAAGGGAAACAAATGATTTAGCTTCAAATCTATGCGAAGTTGATGGCTTAGCTTCAAATCAATGCGAAACAAATGATTTAGCTACAAATTCTTGCGATATAAATGATGTACCTTCAAATGCAGGCAAAACAAACGAGTTAGCTTCAAATCCAAGCGAAATACATGATTTAGTTTCAAATCAATGCGAAGTAGAAGGCTTAGCTTCAAATCAATGCGACACAAATGATTTAGCTTCAAATACTTGCGATATAATTGATAAAGCTTCAAATGCAGGCGAAACAAACGAGTTAGCTTCAAATCCAAGCGAAACACATGATTTAGTTTCGAATCAATGCGAAGTAGAAGGCTTAGCTTCAAATCCATGCGAAACAAATGATTTAGCTTCACATACTTGCGATATAAATGATATAGCTTCAAATGCAGGCGAAAGAAACGAGTTACCATCAAATCCAAGCGAAAAACATGATTTACCTTCAAATTAATGCAAAGCAGAAGGCTTATCTTCAAAGCCATGCGACACAAATGATTTAGCTTCAAATAATTGCGATATAATTGATATAGCTTTAAATGCAGGCGAAACAAACGAGTTAGCTTCAAATCTGTGCGAAACACATGATTTAGCTTCAAATTCATGCGTGGTAGAAGGATTTGCTTCAAATCCATGAGAAACAATTGATTTATGTTCAGATACTTGCGATATAAGTGATATAACATCAAATGCAGACGAAACAAACGAGTTAGCTTCAAAACCAAGCGAAACACATGATTCAGCATCTAATCAATGCGATGTAGAAGCCTTAGCTTCAAATCCATGCGGAACAAATGAATTAGCTTCAAATACTTGCTATATAAGTGATATAGATTCTAATGCAGGCGAAACAAACGAGATAGCTTCAAATCCATGCGAAACACATGATTTAGTTTCAAATCAATGCGATGTATAAGTTTAGCTTCAAATCCATGCGGAACAAATGATTTAGATTAAAATACTTGCGATATAAGTGATATAGTGTCAACTGCAGGCGAATCAAACGAGTTAGCTACAAATCCACGCAAAAAACATGACTAACGTGAAATCAATGCGATATAGTAGATCTAATTCCAAATCCATACGAAACACATGATTTAGCTTCACATACTTGCGATATAAGTGATATAGCTTCAAATGCAGGCGAAACAAACGAGTTACCTTCAAATCCAAGCGAAACGCATGATTTACCTTCAAATTAATGCAAAGCAGAAGGCTTATTTTCAAAGCCATGCTACACAAATGATTTAGCTTCAAATACTTGCGATATAATTGATATAGCTTCAAATGCAGGCGAAACGAACGAATTAGCTTCAAATCTGTGCGAAACTCATGATTTAGCTTCAAATTCATGCGAAACAAACATGGTTTAGCTTCATATTCTTGCGAAACAAATGGTTTGGATTCAGATAATTGTGATAATCTTGATTTAGATTCAAATGCAGGCGAAACAAACGAGTTATTTTCAAATCCATGCGAAACACATGATTTAGCTTCACATACTTGCGATATAAGTGATATAGCTTCAAATGCAGGCGAAACAAACGAGTTACCTTCAAATCCAAGCGAAACGCATGATTTAGTTTCAAATCAATGCGAAGTAGTAGGCTTGGCTGCAAATCCATGAGAAACAAATGATTTAGCTTCAAATACTTGCGATATAATTGATATAGCTTCAAATGCAATCGGAACAAACGAGTTAGCTTCAAATCCATGCGAAAAACATGATTTACCTTCAAATCAAAGCGAAATAGAAGGTTCAGATTCAATTCCGTTCGAGACAAATGACTTACCTTCAAATACTTGCGGTATGAATGAAACAGCTTTAAATTGCAGGCGAAACAAACGAGATAGCTTCAAATCATGCAAAATACATGATTTACCTTCAAATTAATGCAAAGCAGAAGGCTTATCTTCAAAGCCATGCGACACAAATGATTTAGCTTCAAATACTTGCGATATAATTGATATAGCTTCAAATGCAGGCGAAACGAACGAATTAGCTTCAAATCTGTGCGAACTCATGATTTAGCTTCAAATTCATGCGAAACAAACATGGTTTAGCTTCATATTCTTGCGAAACAAATGGTTTAGCTTCATATACTTGTGATAAACATGATTTAGCTTCAACCGCATGCGAAACAACGAGTTAGCTTTAAAACCAAGCGAGACAAATGATTTAGCTTCAAATAAATGCGCAGTAGCAGCTTAGCTTCAATCGATGCCATACGAACGATTTAGCTTCAAATACCTGCGATAGAAGTGATATAGCTTCAAATGCAGTCGAAACGAACGAGTTAGCTTCAAGTCTATGCGAAAGACATGATTTAGCTTCAAGATTCATGCGAAACACGTGGTTAGCTTCATATTCTTGCGAAACAAATGGTTTAGATACAGATACTTGTGATAAACGTGATTTAGCTTCAAATGCATGCGAAACAAACGAGTTAGCATCAAATCCATGCGAAACACATGATTTAGCTAAAAATCAATGCGAAGTAGAAGGCGTAGCCTCAAATCCATGCGGAACAAATGGATTTAGCTTCAAATACTTGCGATATAAGTGATACAGATTCAACTGCAGGTGAAACAAACGAGTTAGCTTCAAATCCAAGCGAAACACATGATTTAGTTTCAAATCAATACGAAGTAGATGGCTTAGCTTCATATCCATGCGAACAAATGACTAGCTTCAAATACTGGCGAATATAAGTGATACAGATTCAAATGCCATGCGAAACAAACGAGTTAGCATCAAATCCATGCGACACACATGATTTAGCTAAAACTCAATGCAAAGTAGAAGGCGTAGCTTCAAATCCATGCGGAACAAATGATTTAGATTCAAATACTTGCGATATAAGTGATATAGATTCAACTGCAGGGCGAAACAAATGAGGTAGCTTCAAATCCATGCGAAACAAATGATATTTCTTCAAATACTTGCGAAACAAATGATTTAGCTTCAAATACTTGCGTTATAAATGATATAACATCAAATGCAGGCAAAACAAAACGAGTTAGCTTCAGATCCATGCGGAACACAAGATTTATCTTCAAATCAATGCGAAGCACATGGTTTAGCTTCATATACTTGCGAAACAAGTGGTTAGCTTCAGATACTTGTGATAAACATGATTTAGCTCACTGCATGCGAAACAAACGAGTTAGTTTAAAATCCAAGCGAAACACACGATTTAGCTTCAAATCAATGCGAAGTAGAAGGCTTAGCTTCAAATCGATGCCATAGGAATGATTAGCTTCAAATACCTGCGATAGAAGTGATATAGCTTCAAATGCAGGCGAAACAAACGAGTTAGCTTCAAGTCTATGCGAAACACATGATTTAGCTTCAAATTCATGCGAAACACGTGGTTTAGCTTCATATTGTTGCGAAACAAATGGTTTAGATTCTGATACTTGTGATAAACATGATTTAGCTTCAAATGCAGGCGAAGCAAACGAGTTAGTTTCAAATCCATGCGAAACACATGATTTAGCTTCAAATCCAAGCGAAACACATGGTTTAGCTTCATATTCTTGCGAAACAAATGGTCAGCTTCATATACTTGTGATAAACATGATTTAGCTTCAACCGCTTGCGAAACAAACGAGTTAGCTTTAAAACCCCTGCGAGACAAATGATTTAGCTTCAATCAATGCGAAATAGAAGGCTAGCTTCAAATCGATGCCATACGAACGATTTAGCTTCAAATACCTGCGAAAGAAGTGATATAGCTTCAAATGCAGTCGAACAAACGAATTAGCTCAAGTCTATGCGAAATCATGATTTAGCTTCAAATCATGCGAAACACATGGTTTAGCTTCATATTCTTGCGAAACAATGGTTTAGATACAGATACTTGTGATAAACATGATTTAGCTTCAAATGCAGGCGAAACAAAACGAGTTAGTTTCAATCCATGGGAAACACATGATTTAGCTTCAAATCCAAGCGAGACACATGGTTTAGCTTCATATTCTTGCGAAACAAATGGTTTAGCTTCATATACTTGTGATAAACATGATTTAGCTTCAACCGCATGCGAAACAAAACGAGTTAGCTCTAAAACCAAGCGAAACACATGATTTACCTTCAATTAATGCATAGCAGAAGGCCCATATTCAAAGCCATGCGACACAATGATTTAGCTTCAAATACTTGTGATAAACATGATTTAGCTTCAAATGCAGGCGAAACAAACGAGTTAGTTTCAAATCCATGCGAAACGCATGATTTACCTTCAAATCCATGCGAAACACATGATTACATGATTTAGTTACAAATCAATGCGAAGTAGTAGGCATAGCTTCATATCCATGCGAAACAAATGATTTAGTTTCACATACTTGCGATATAAATGATATAGCTTCGAATGCAGGCGAAAGAAACGAGTTAGTACCAAATCCATGCGAAACGCATGATTTAGCTTCAAATCCAAGCGAAACGCATGGTTTAGCTTCATATACTTGCGATATAAATGATATAGCTTCAAATGCGGGCAAAACAAACGAGTTAACTTCAAAAACCATGCTTAACACATGATTTAGCTTCAAATCAATGCGAAGTAGAAGGATTAGCTTTAAAACCATGCGACACAAATGATTTAGCTCCAAATACTTCCGATATAATTGATAAAGTTTCAAATGCAGGCGAAACAAACGAGTTAGCTCCAAACCCAAGCGAAACACATGATTTAGTTTCAAATCAATGCGAAGTAGAAGGCTTAGCTTCAAATCCATGCGACACAAATGATTTAGCTTCAAATACTTGCGATAGAAGTGATATAGCTTCAGTGCAGGCGAAACAGACGAGTTAGCTCCTAATAAATGCGTAACAAATGATTTAGCTACAAATCTATGCGAAGTAGAAGGCTTAGCTTCAAATCAATGCGAAAAACATGATTTAGCTTCAAATCCATGAAAACACATGGTTTAGCTTCATATTCTTGCGAAACAAGTGGTTTAGCTTCAGATACTTGTGATAAACATGATTCAGCTTCAACTGCATGCGAAACAAATGAGTTAGTTTAAAATGCAAGAGAAACACATGATTTAGCTTCATATCGATGCAAAGCACATTGTTTAGCTTCATATTCTTGCGAAAAAAATGGGTTATCTTCAAATACTTGTGATATTCATGATTTAACTTCGACTGCATGCGAAACAAACGAGTTAACTTCAAATCCATGCGAAACACATGATTTAGCTTCAAATCAATGCGGAACACATGATTTAACTTCAAATCAATCCCAAGTAAAAGGCTTAGCTTCAAATCAATGCGAAGAAATCGGTTTATCTTCAAATACTTGTGATATACATGATATAGCATCAAATGCAGGCGAAACAAACGAGTTAGCTTCAAATCCAAGCAAAACACATGGTTAAGCTTCAAATCAAGGCGAAGTAGAAGGCTTAGCTTCAAAACCAAGCGAATCAAATGGGTTAGCTTCAAATATTTTTGATATACATGATTTAGCTTCAACTGCAGACGAAACAAACGAGGTAGCTTCAAATCTAAGCAAAACACATGATTTAGCTTCTAATCAATCCGACGTAGAAAGCTTAGATTCCAATCCATGCAAACACATGACTAGGCTTCAAATCCATGGGAAACACAGGAGTATGCTTCAAAGGCATGCGAAGTACATGATTTAGGTTCAAATTCATGGGAAATACGTGGTTTAGCATCAAATACATGCGAAACAAATTGTTTAGTTTCAGATACTTATTATATACACGATTTAGCTTGAACTGCATGAGAAACAAACGAGTTAGCTTCAAATCCAACCGAAACACTTCAATTGCCTTCAAATCAATGCGAAGTAGAAGGCTTAACTTCAAATCAATGCGAATCAACTGGTTTATCTTCAAATACTTGTGATATTCATGATTGAACATCAACTGCATGCGAAACGAACGAGTTACCTTCATATCTAAGCGATACACGCGATTTAGCTTCAATTCAATGCCAAGTAGAAGGCATAGCTTCAAATCCATGTGAAACGAATGATTTAGCTTCAAATTCTTGCGGTATAAATGAAATAGCTTCAAATGCAGGCGAAACAAACGAGTTAGCTTCAAATGCAGGCCAAACACATGATTTAGCTCCAAATTCATGCGAAACACATGATTTAGGTTCAAATCAATGCGATGCAGATGCTTAGCATCAAATCCATGCGACACAAATGATTTAGCATCAAATACTTGCGATAGAAGTGATATAGTTTCAATGCAGGCGAAACAAACGAGTTAGCTTCAAAGCCATGCGACACAAATGATTTAGATTCAAATACTTGCGATATAATTGATATAGCTTCAGATGCAGGCGAAACAAACGAGTTAGCTTCAAATCTGTGCGAAACACATGATTTAGCTTCAAATTCTTGCGAAACACATGGTTTAGCTTCATATCCTTGCGAAACAAATGGTTTAGCATCATATACTTGTGATAAGCATGATTTAGCTTCAACCGCATGCGATACAAACGAGTTAGTTTTAAAGCCAAGCGAAACACATGATTTAGCTTAAAATTCGTGCGAAACACATGGATTAGCTTCAAATTCGTGCGAAACAAATGATTTAGCTTCAAATACCTATGGTATACATTATTTAGCTACAACTGCAAGCGAAACCAACGAGTTAGCTTCAAATCCATGCGAAAGCCATGATTTGGCTGCAAATCAATGCGATGTAGAAGATTTAGTTTCAAATCCACGCGGAACAAATGGTTTAGATTCAAATGCTTGTGATATACATGATTTAGCTTCAACTGCATGCGAAACAAACGAGTTAGCTTCAAATCCAAGGGAAACAAATGATTTAGCTTCAAATCTATGCGAAGTTGATGGCTTAGCTTCAAATCAATGCGAAACAAATGATTTAGCTACAAATTCTTGCGATATAAATGATGTACCTTCAAATGCAGGCAAAACAAACGAGTTAGCTTCAAATCCAAGCGAAATACATGATTTAGTTTCAAATCAATGCGAAGTAGAAGGCTTAGCTTCAAATCAATGCGACACAAATGATTTAGCTTCAAATACTTGCGATATAATTGATAAAGCTTCAAATGCAGGCGAAACAAACGAGTTAGCTTCAAATCCAAGCGAAACACATGATTTAGTTTCGAATCAATGCGAAGTAGAAGGCTTAGCTTCAAATCCATGCGAAACAAATGATTTAGCTTCACATACTTGCGATATAAATGATATAGCTTCAAATGCAGGCGAAAGAAACGAGTTACCATCAAATCCAAGCGAAAAACATGATTTACCTTCAAATTAATGCAAAGCAGAAGGCTTATCTTCAAAGCCATGCGACACAAATGATTTAGCTTCAAATAATTGCGATATAATTGATATAGCTTTAAATGCAGGCGAAACAAACGAGTTAGCTTCAAATCTGTGCGAAACACATGATTTAGCTTCAAATTCATGCGTGGTAGAAGGATTTGCTTCAAATCCATGAGAAACAATTGATTTATGTTCAGATACTTGCGATATAAGTGATATAACATCAAATGCAGACGAAACAAACGAGTTAGCTTCAAAACCAAGCGAAACACATGATTCAGCATCTAATCAATGCGATGTAGAAGCCTTAGCTTCAAATCCATGCGGAACAAATGAATTAGCTTCAAATACTTGCTATATAAGTGATATAGATTCTAATGCAGGCGAAACAAACGAGATAGCTTCAAATCCATGCGAAACACATGATTTAGTTTCAAATCAATGCGATGTATAAGTTTAGCTTCAAATCCATGCGGAACAAATGATTTAGATTAAAATACTTGCGATATAAGTGATATAGTGTCAACTGCAGGCGAATCAAACGAGTTAGCTACAAATCCACGCAAAAAACATGACTAACGTGAAATCAATGCGATATAGTAGATCTAATTCCAAATCCATACGAAACACATGATTTAGCTTCACATACTTGCGATATAAGTGATATAGCTTCAAATGCAGGCGAAACAAACGAGTTACCTTCAATCCAAGCGAAACGCATGATTTACCTTCAAATTAATGCAAAGCAGAAGGCTTATTTTCAAAGCCATGCTACACAAATGATTTAGCTTCAAATACTTGCGATATAATTGATATAGCTTCAAATGCAGGCGAAACGAACGAATTAGCTTCAAATCTGTGCGAAACTCATGATTTAGCTTCAAATTCATGCGAAACAAACATGGTTTAGCTTCATATTCTTGCGAAACAAATGGTTTGGATTCAGATAATTGTGATAATCTTGATTTAGATTCAAATGCAGGCGAAACAAACGAGTTATTTTCAAATCCATGCGAAACACATGATTTAGCTTCACATACTTGCGATATAAGTGATATAGCTTCAAATGCAGGCGAAACAAACGAGTTACCTTCAAATCCAAGCGAAACGCATGATTTAGTTTCAAATCAATGCGAAGTAGTAGGCTTGGCTGCAAATCCATGAGAAACAAATGATTTAGCTTCAAATACTTGCGATATAATTGATATAGCTTCAAATGCAATCGGAACAAACGAGTTAGCTTCAAATCCATGCGAAAAACATGATTTACCTTCAAATCAAAGCGAAATAGAAGGTTCAGATTCAATTCCGTTCGAGACAAATGACTTACCTTCAAATACTTGCGGTATGAATGAAACAGCTTTAAATTGCAGGCGAAACAAACGAGATAGCTTCAAATCATGCAAAATACATGATTTACCTTCAAATTAATGCAAAGCAGAAGGCTTATCTTCAAAGCCATGCGACACAAATGATTTAGCTTCAAATACTTGCGATATAATTGATATAGCTTCAAATGCAGGCGAAACGAACGAGATAGTTTCAAATCCATGCGAAACACATGATTTACCTTCAAATCCAAGCGAAACAGATGATTTAGTTTCAAATCAACGCGAAGTAGAAGGCTTAGCTTCAAATCCATGCGACACAAATGATTTAGCTTCAAATACTTGCGATAGAAGTGATATAGCTTCAATGCAGGCGAAACAAACGAGTAAGCTTCAAAGCCATGCGACACAAATGATTTAACTTCAAATACTTGCGATATAATTGATACAGCATCAAATGCAGGCAAAACAAACGAGTTAGCTTCAAATCCAAGCGAAACACATGATTTAGTGTCAAATCAATGCGAAGTAGAAGCCTTAGCTTCAACTCCATGCGAAACAAATGATTTAGCTTCACAGACTTGCGATATAAATGATATAGCTTCAAATAAGGGCGAAACAAACGAGTTATCTTCAAATCCAAGCGAAACCATCAAATACTTGCGATAGATAAGTGATATAAGTGATACAGTTTCAATGCAGGCGAAACAAACGAGTTAGCTTCAAATCTGTGCGAAATACATGATTTAGCTTCAAATTCATGCGAAACACTTGGTTTAGCTTCATATTCTTGCGAAACAAATGGTTTAGATTCAGATAATTGTGATAAACATGATTTAGCTTCAAATGCAGGCGAAACAAACGAGTTACCTTCAAATCCAAGCGAAACGCATGATTTACCTTCAAATTAATGCATAGCAGAAGGCTTTCTTCAAAGCCATGAGACACAAATGATTTAGCTTCAAATACTTGCGATATAAATGATATAGCTTCAAATGCAGGCGAAACAGACGAGTTAGCTTCAAATCCAAGCGAAACACATGATTTACCTTCAAATTAATGCGAAGTAGAAGGCTTATCCTCAAAGCCATGCGACACAAATGATTCAGATTCAAATACTTGCGATATAATTGATATAGCTTCAAATGCAGGCGAAACAAACGAGTTACCTTCAAATCCAAGCGAAACACATGATTTACCTTCAAATTAATGCATAGTAGAAGGCTTTCTTCAAAGCCATGAGACACAAATGATTTAGCTTCAAATACTTGCGATATAATTGATATAGCTTCAAATGCAGGCGAAACAAACGAGTTACCTTCAAATCCAAGCGAAACACATGGTTTAGCTTCATATTCTTGCGAAACAAATGGTTTAGATTCAGATACTTGTGATAAACATGATTTAGCTTCAAATGCAGGCGAAACAAACGAGATAGTTTCAAATCCATGCGAAACACATGATTTACCTACAAATCCAAGCGAAACATATGATTTAGTTACAAATCAATGCGAAGTAGTAGGCATAGCTTCATATCCATGCGAAAGAAATGATTTAGTTTCACATACTTGCGATATAAATGATATAGCTTCAAATGCAGGCGAAACAAACGAGTTAGCTTCAAATTCAAGCGAAACACCTGATTTACCTTCAAATTAATGCGAAGTAGAAGGCTTATCCTCAAAGCCATGCGACACAAATGATTCAGATTCAAATACTTGCGATATAATTGATATAGCTTCAAATGCAGGCGAAACAAACGAGTTACCTTCAAATCCAAGCGAAACACATGATTTACCTTCAAATTAATCCAAAGTAGAAGGCTTATCTTCAAAGCCATGCGACACAAATGATTTAGCTTCAAATACTTGCGATATAATTGATATAGCTTCAAATGCAGGCGAAACAAACGAGTTAGCTTCAAATCTGTGCGAAACACGTGACTTAGCTTCAAATTCATGCGAAACACACGGTTTAGCTTCATATTCTTGCGAAACAAATGGTTTAGATTCAGGTACTTGTGATAAACATGATTTAGCTTCAAATGCAGGCGAAACATCGAGTTAGTTTCACATCCATGCGAAACACATGATTTAGCTTCAAATCCATGCGAAACACATGATTTAGTTTCAAATCAATGCGAAGTAGTAGACATAGCTTCATATCCATGCGAAACAAATGATTTAGCTTCACATACTAGCGATATAAATGATATAGCTTCAAATGCAGGCGAAACAAACGAGTTACCTTCAAATCCAAGCGAAACACATGATTTACCTTCAAATTAATGCAAAGAGGATGGCTTATCTTCAAAGCCATGCGACACAAATCGTTTAGCTTCAAATACTTGCGATATAATTGATAAAGCTTCAAATGCAGGCGAAACAAACGAGTTAGCTTCAAATCCAAGCGAAACACATGATTTAGTGTCAAATCAATGCGAAGTAGAAGCCTTAGCTTCAACTCCATGCGAAACAAATGATTTAGCTTCACAGACTTGCGATATAAATGATATAGCTTCAAATAAGGGCGGAACAAACGAGTTAGCTTCAAATCTGTGCGAAATACATGATTTAGCTTCAAATTCATGCGAAACACATGGTTTAGCTTCATATTCTTGCGAAACAAATGGTTTAGATTCTGATAATTGTGATAAACATGATTTAGCTTCAAATCCTGGCGAAACAAACGAGTTACCTTCAAATCCAAGCGAAACACATGATTTACCTTCAAATTAATGCAAAGTAGATGGCTTATCTTCAAACCCATGCGACACAAATGATTTAGCTTCAAATACTTGCGATATAATTGATATAGCTTCAAATGCAGGCGAAACAAACGAGTTAGCTTCAAATCTGTGCGAAACACATGATTTAGCTTCAAATTCATGCGAAACACATGGTTTAGCTTCATATTCTTGCGAAACAAATGGTTTAGATTCAGATACTTGTGATAAACATGATTTAGCTTCAAATGCAGGCGAAACAAACGAGTTAGTTTCAAATCCATGCAAAAGCCCTTGATTTAACTTCAAATCCATGCGAAACACATGATTTAGTTTCAAATCAATGCGGAACACATGGTTTAGCTTCATATTCTTGCGAAACAAATGGTTTAGATTCAGATACTTGTGATAAACATGATTTAGCTTCAAATGCAGGCGAAACAAACGAGATAGTTTCAAATCCATGCGAAACACATGATTTACCTTCAAATCCATGCGAAACACATGATTTAGTTACAAATCAATGCGAAGTAGTAGGCATAGCTTCATATCCATGCGAAAGAAATGATTTAGTTTCACATACTTGCGATATAAATGATATAGCTTCAAATGCAGGCGAAACAAACGAGTTAGCTTCAAATCCAAGCGAAACACATGATTTACCTTCAAATTAATGCGAAGTAGAAGGCTTATAATCAAATCCATGCGACACAAATGATTTAGCTTCAAATACTTGCGATATAATTGATATAGCTTCAAATGCAGGCGAAACAAACGAGTTAGCTTCAAATCTGTGCGAAACACATGACTTAGCTTCAAATTCATGCGAAACACATGGATTAGCTTCATATTCTTGCGAAACAAATGGTTTAGATTCAGATACTTGTGATAAACATGGTTTAGCTTCAATTGCAGGCGAAACATCGAGTTAGTTTCACATCCATGCGAAACACATGATTTAGCTTCAAATTCATGCGAAACGCATGATTTAGCTTCAAATCAATGCGACGGAGAAGGGGTTGCTTAAAATCCATGCGACACATATGATTTAGCTTCAAATACTTGCGATATAATTGATGATGCTTCTGAAGGCAAAACAAACGAGTTAGCTTCAAATCCATGCGAAACGCATGATTTAGCTTCAAATCAATGCGATGTAGAAGGCTTAGCTTCAAATCCATGCGAAACACATGATTCTGCTTCAAATCAATGCGAAGTAGAAGACTTAGCTTCAAATCCATGCGAATCAAATGATTTTGCTTCAAATACTTGTGATATACATCATATAGCTTCAAACGCAGGCGAAACAATCGCGTTAGGTTCAAATCCAAGGGAAACAAATGATTTAGCTTCAAATCAATGCGAAGTAGAAGGCTTATCTTCAAATACATGCGGAACAAATGATTTATATTCAAATACTAGCCATATAATTGATATAGTGTCAACTGCAGGCGAAACAATCGACCTAGCTTCAAATCCAAGCGAAACACATGATTTAATTTCATATCAATACGAAGTAGAAGGCTTAGCTTCAAATCCATGCGATACAAACGAGTTAGCATCAAATCCATGCGAAACACATGATTTAGCTTCAAATCAATGCGAAGTAGAAGGCGTAGCTTCAAATCCACGCGATACAAACGAGTTAGCATCAAATCCATGCGAAACACATGATTTTGCTTCAAATCAATGCGAAGTAGAAGGCTTAGCTTCAAATCCATGAGACACAAATGATTTAGCTTCAAATACTTGCGATGTAATTGATATAGCTTCAAATGCTGGCGAAATAAACGAGTTAGCTTCAAATCTGTGCGAAACCCATGATTTAGCTTCAAATCCATGCGAAACACATGATTTAGTTTCAAATCAATGTGAAGTAGAAGGCTTAGCTTCAAATCCATGCGAAACGAATGATTTGGCTTCAAATACTTGCGGTATAAATGAAATAGCTTCAAATGCAGGCGAAAAAAACGAGTTAGCTTCAAATCCAAGCGAAACACATGATTTAGTGTCAAATCAATGCGAAGTAGAAGCCTTAGCTTCAACTCCATGCGACACAAATGATTTAGCTTCAAATACTTGCGATGTAATTGATATAGCTTCAAATGCTGGCGAAACAAACAAGTTAGATTCAAATCCAAGCAAAACAGATGATTTAGTTTGAAATCAATGCGAAGTAGAAGGCTTAGCTTCAAATCCGTGCGACACAAATGATTTAGCTTCAAATACTTGCGATAGAAGTGATATAGCTTCAATGCAGGCGAAACAGAGTTAGCTTCACATCCATGCGAAACACATGATTTAGCTTCAACTCCATGCGAAACACATGATGTAGTTTCAAATCAATGCGAAGTAGTAGACATAGCTTCATATCCATGCGAAACAAATGATTTAGCTTCACATACTTGCGATATAAATGATATAGCCTCAAATGCAGGCGAAACAAACGAGTTAGCTTCAAATCCAAGCGAAACACATGATTTAGTGTCAAATCAATGCGACGTAGAAGCCTTAGCTTCAACTCCATGCGAAACAAATGATTTAGCTTCACAGACTTGCGATATAAATGATATAGATTCAAATGCAGGCGAAACAAACGAGTTAGCTTCAAATCTGTGCGAAACACATGATTTAGCTTCAAATACATGCGAAACATATGATTTTGTTTCACATCAATGCGAAGTAGTAGACATAGCTTCATATCCATGCGAAACAAATGATTTAGCTTCACATACTTGCGATATAAATGATATAGCCTCAAATGCAGGCGAAACAAACGAGTTTGCTTCAAATCCAAGCGAAACACATGATTTACCTTCAAATTAATGCGAAGTAGAAGGCTTATCCTCAAAGCCATGCGACACAAATGATTCAGCTTCAAATACTTGCGATATAATTGATTTAGCTTCAAATGCAGGCGAAACAAACGAGTTAGCTTCAAATCCATGCGAAACACGTGGTTTAGCTTCATATTCTTGCGAAACAAATGGTTTAGCTTCAAATACTTGCGATATAAATGATATAGCATCAAATGCAGGCGAAACAAACGAGTTAGCTTCAAATCCAAGCGAAACACATGATTTAGTTTCAAATCAATGCGAAGTAGAAGGCTTATCTTCAAATCCATGCGACACAAATGATTTAGCTTCAAATACTTGCGATAGAAGTGATATAGCTTCAATGCAGGCGTAACAAACGAGTTAGCTTCAAATCCAAGCGAAACACATGATTTAACTTCAAATTAATGCAAAGTAGATGGCTTATCTTCAAACCCATGCGACACAAATGATTTAGCTTCAAATACTTGCGATATAATTGATATAGCTTCAAATGCAGGCGAAACAAACGAGTTAGCTTCAAATCTGTGCGAAACACATGATTTAGCTTCAAATTCATGCGAAACACGTGGTTTAGCTTCATATTCTTGCGAAACAAATGGTTTAGATTCAGATAATTGTGATAAACATGATTTAGCTTCAAATGCAGGCGAAACAAACGAGTTAGCTTCAAATCTGTGCGAAACACATGATTTAGCTTCAAATCAATGCGAAGTAGAAGGCTTTGCTTCAAATCCATGCGACACAAATGATTTAGCTTCAAATACTTGCGATAGAAGTGATTTAGCTCCAATGCAGGCGAAACAAACGAGTTAGCTTCAAAGCCATGCGACACAAATGATTTAGCTTCAAATCCATGCGAAACACATGATTTTGTTTCACATCAATGCCAAGTAGTAGACATAGCTTCATATCCATGCGAAACAATTGATTTAGCTTCACATACTTGCGATATAAATGATATAGCCTCAAATGCAGGCGAAACAAACGAGTTAGCTTCAAATCCCAGCGAAACACATGGTTTAGTTTCAAATCAATGCGAAGTAGAAGGCTTAGCTTCACATACATGAGAAACAAATGATTTAGCTTCAGATAATTGCGATATAATTGATAAAGCTTCAAATGCAGGCGAAACAAACGAGTTAGATTCAAATCCAAGCAAAACAGATGATTTAGTTTGAAATCAATGCGAAGTAGAAGGCTTAGCTTCAAATCCGTGCGACACAAATGATTTAGCTTCAAATACTTGCGATAGAAGTGATATAGCTTCAATGCAGGCGAAACAATCGAGTTGGCTTCAAAGCCATGCGACAGAAATGATTTAGCTTCAAATACTTGCTATATAATTGATACCGCATCAAATGCAGGCGAAACAAACGAGTTAGCTTCAAATCCAAGCGAAACACATGATTTAGTGTCAAATCAATGCGAAGTAGAAGCCTTAGATTCAACTCCATGCGACGCAAATGATTTAGCTTCAAATACTTGCGATATAATTGATATAGCTTCAAATGCAGGCGAAACAAACGAGTTACCTTCAAATCCAAGCGAAACACATGGTTTAAGCTTTATATTCTTGCGAAACAAATGGTTTAGATTCAGATACTTGTGATAAACATGATTTAGCTTCAAATGCAGGCGAAACAAACGAGTTAGCTTCAAATCTGTGCGAAATACATGATTTACCTTCAAATTAATGCGAAGTAGAAGGCTTATCCTCAAAGCCATGCGACACAAATGATTCAGATTCAAATACTTGCGATATAATTGATATAGCTTCAAATGCAGGCGAAACAAACGAGTTAGCTTCAAATCTGTGCGAAACACATGGTTTAGCTTCATATTCTTGCGAAACAAATGGTTTAGATTCAGATAATTGTGATAAACATGATTTAGCTTCAAATGCAGGCGAAACAAACGAGATAGTTTCAAATCCATGCGAAACACATGATTTACCTTCAAATCCATGCGAAACACATGATTTAGTTACAAATCAATGCGAAGTAGAAGGCTTAGCTTCAAATCCGTGCGACACAAATGATTTAGCTTCAAATACTTGCGATAGAAGTGATATAGCTTCAATGCAGGCGAAACAAACGAGTTAGCTTCAAAGCCATGCGACAGAAATGATTTAGCTTCAAATACTTGCGATATAATGATACAGCATCAAATGCAGGCGAAACAAACGAGTTAGATTCAATCCAAGCGAAACACATGATTTAGTGTCCACTCAATGCGAAGTAGAAGCCTTAGCTTCAACTCATGCGACGCAAATGATTTAGCTTCAAATACTTGCGATGTAATTGGTATAGCTTCAAATGCAGGCGAAACAAACGAGGGAGCTTCAAGTCTATGCGAAACACATGATTTAGCTTCAAATCCAAGCGAAACACATGGTTTAGTTTCATATTCTTGCAAAACAAATGGTTTAGCTTCATATACCTTGTGATAAACTTCATTTAGCTTCAACCGCATGCGAAACAAACGAGTTAGCTTTAAAACCAAGCGAAACACATGATTTAGCTTCAAAGCAATGCGAAGTAGAAGGCTTAGCTTCATATCCATGCGAATCAAATGACTTAGCTTCAAATACTTGCGATATAAGTGATATAGCTTCAAATGCAGGCGAAACAAACGAGTTAGCTTCAAATTCAAGCGAAACACATGATTTAGTGTCAAATCAATGCGAAGTAGAAGCCTTAGCTTCAACTCCATGCGAAACAAATGATTTAGCTTCACAGACTTGCGATATAAATGATATAGCTTCAAATAAGGGCGAAACAAACGAGTTACCTTCAAATCCAAGCGAAACCATCAAATACTTGCGATAGAGAAGTGATATAAGTGATACAGTTTCAATGCAGGCGAAACAAACGAGTTAGCTTCAAATCTGTGCGAAATACATGATTTAGCTTCAAATTCATGCGAAACACATGGTTTAGCTTCATATTCTTGCGAAA
Source organism: Megalopta genalis (assembly GCF_051020955.1). NCBI lineage: Eukaryota > Metazoa > Arthropoda > Insecta > Hymenoptera > Halictidae > Megalopta > Megalopta genalis. The sequence continues at coordinate 3,078,131 of NW_027476095.1, forward strand.
CAAATGGTTTAGATTCAGATAATTGTGATAAACATGATTTAGCTTCAAATGCAGGCGAAACAAACGAGTTACCTTCAAATCCAAGCGAAACGCATGATTTACCTTCAAATTAATGCATAGTAGAAGGCTTTCTTCAAAGCCATGAGTCACAAATGATTTAGCTTCAAATACTTGCGATATAATTGATATAGCTTCAAATGCAGGCGAAACAAACGAGTTACCTTCAATCCAAGCGAAACACATGTTTAGCTTTATATTCTTGCGAAACAAATGGTTTAGATTCAGATACTTGTGATAAACATGATTTAGCTTCAAATGCAGGCGAAACAAACGAGTTAGCTTCAAATCCAAGCGAAACACATGATTTACCTTCAAATTAATGCGAAGTAGAAGGCTTATCTTCAAAGCCATGCGACACAAATGATTCAGATTCAAATACTTGCGATATAATTGATATAGCTTCAAATGCAGGCGAAACAAACGAGTTAGCTTCAAATCTGTGCGAAACACATGGTTTAGCTTCATATTCTTGCGAAACAAATGGTTTAGAATCAGATACTTGTGATAAACATGATTTAGCTTCAAATGCAGGCGAAACAAACGAGTTACCTTCAAATCCAAGCGAAACGCATGATTTACCTTCAAATTAATGCATAGTAGAAGGCTTTCTTCAAACACCATGAGACACAAATGATTTAGCTTCAAATCCATGCGATATAATTGATATAGCTTAAAATGCAGGCGAAACAAACGAGATAGTTTCAAATCCATGCGAAACACATGAATTACCTTCAAATCCATGCGAAACACATGATTTGGTTACAAATCAATGCGAAGTAGTAGGCATAGCTTCATATCCATGCGAAAGAAATGATTTAGTTTCACATACTTGCGATATAAATGATATAGCTTCAAATGCAGGCGAAACAAACGAGTTAGCTTCAAATCCAAGCGAGAGAAACACATGATTTACCTTCAAATTAATGCGAAGTAGAAGGCTTATCCTCAAAGCCATGCGACACAAATGATTCAGATTCAAATACTTGCGATATAATTGATATAGCTTCAAATGCAGGCGAAACAAACGAGTTACCTTCAAATCCAAGCGAAACACATGATTTACCTTCAAATTAATACAAAGTAGAAGGCTTATCTTCAAAGCAATGCGACACAAATGATTTAGCTTCAAATACTTGCGATATAATTGATAAAGCTTCAAATGCAGGCGAAACAAACGAGTTAGCTTCAAATCCAAGCGAAACACATGATTTAGTGTCAAATCAATGCGAAGTAGAAGCCTTAGCTTCAACTCCATGCGAAACAAATGATTTAGCTTCACAGACTTGCGATATAAATGATATAGCTTCAAATAAGGGCGGAACAAACGAGTTAGCTTCAAATCTGTGCGAAATACATGATTTAGCTTCAAATTCATGCGAAACACATGGTTTAGCTTCATATTCTTGCGAAACAAATGGTTTAGATTCTGATAATTGTGATAAACATGATTTAGCTTCAAATCCTGGCGAAACAAACGAGTTACCTTCAAATCCAAGCGAAACACATGATTACCTTCAAATTAATGCAAAGTAGATGGCTTATCTTCAAACCCATGCGACACAAATGATTTAGCTTCAAATACTTGCGATATAATTGATATAGCTTCAAATGCAGGCGAAACAAACGAGTTAGCTTCAAATCTGTGCGAAACACATGATTTAGCTTCAAATTCATGCGAAACACATGGTTTAGCTTCATATTCTTGCGAAACAAATGGTTTAGATTCAGATACTTGTGATAAACATGATTTAGCTTCAAATGCAGGCGAAACAAACGAGTTAGTTTCAAATCCATGCAAAAGCCCTTGATTTAACTTCAAATCCATGCGAAACACATGATTTAGTTTCAAATCAATGCGAAACACATGGTTTAGCTTCATATTCTTGCGAAACAAATGGTTTAGATTCAGATACTTGTGATAAACATGATTTAGCTTCAAATGCAGGCGAAACAAACGAGTTAGTTTCAAATCCATGCAAAAGCCCTTGATTTAACTTCAAATCCATGCGAAACACATGATTTAGTTTCAAATCAATGCGAAACACATGGTTTAGCTTCATATTCTTGCGAAACAAATGGTTTAGATTCAGATACTTGTGATAAACATGATTTAGCTTCAAATGCAGGCGAAACAAACGAGATAGTTTCAAATCCATGCGAAACACATGATTTAGCTTCAAATTCATGCGAAACGCATGATTTAGCTTCAAATCAATGCGACGGAGAAGGGGTTGCTTAAAATCCATGCGACACATATGATTTAGCTTCAAATACTTGCGATATAATTGATGATGCTTCTGAAGGCAAAACAAACGAGTTAGCTTCAAATCCATGCGAAACGCATGATTTAGCTTCAAATCAATGCGATGTAGAAGGCTTAGCTTCAAATCCATGCGAAACACATGATTCTGCTTCAAATCAATGCGAAGTAGAAGACTTAGCTTCAAATCCATGCGAATCAAATGATTTTGCTTCAAATACTTGTGATATACATCATATAGCTTCAAACGCAGGCGAAACAATCGCGTTAGGTTCAAATCCAAGGGAAACAAATGATTTAGCTTCAAATCAATGCAAAGTAGAAGGCTTATCTTCAAATACATGCGGAACAAATGATTTATATTCAAATACTAGCCATATAATTGATATAGTGTCAACTGCAGGCGAAACAATCGACCTAGCTTCAAATCCAAGCGAAACACATGATTTAATTTCATATCAATACGAAGTAGAAGGCTTAGCTTCAAATCCATGCGATACAAACGAGTTAGCATCAAATCCATGCGAAACACATGATTTAGCTTCAAATCAATGCGAAGTAGAAGGCGTAGCTTCAAATACACGCGATACAAACGAGTTAGCATCAAATCCATGCGAAACACATGATTTTGCTTCAAATCAATGCGAAGTAGAAGGCTTAGCTTCAAATCCATGAGACACAAATGATTTAGCTTCAAATACTTGCGATGTAATTGATATAGCTTCAAATGCTGGCGAAATAAACGAGTTAGCTTCAAATCTGTGCGAAACCCATGATTTAGCTTCAAATCCATGCGAAACACATGATTTAGTTTCAAATCAATGTGAAGTAGAAGGCTTAGCTTCAAATCCATGCGAAACGAATGATTTGGCTTCAAATACTTGCGGTATAAATGAAATAGCTTCAAATGCAGGCGAAAAAAACGAGTTAGCTTCAAATCCAAGCGAAACACATGATTTAGTGTCAAATCAATGCGAAGTAGAAGCCTTAGCTTCAACTCCATGCGACACAAATGATTTAGCTTCAAATACTTGCGATGTAATTGATATAGCTTCAAATGCTGGCGAAACAAACTAGTTAGATTCAAATCCAAGCAAAACAGATGATTTAGTTTGAAATCAATGCGAAGTAGAAGGCTTAGCTTCAAATCCGTGCGACACAAATGATTTAGCTTCAAATACTTGCGATAGAAGTGATATAGCTTCAATGCAGGCGAAACAGAGTTAGCTTCACATCCATGCGAAACACATGATTTAGCTTCAACTCCATGCGAAACACATGATGTAGTTTCAAATCAATGCGAAGTAGTAGACATAGCTTCATATCCATGCGAAACAAATGATTTAGCTTCACATACTTGCGATATAAATGATATAGCCTCAAATGCAGGCGAAACAAACGAGTTAGCTTCAAATCCAAGCGAAACACATGATTTAGTGTCAAATCAATGCGACGTAGAAGCCTTAGCTTCAACTCCATGCGAAACAAATGATTTAGCTTCACAGACTTGCGGTATAAATGATATAGATTCAAATGCAGGCGAAACAAACGAGTTAGCTTCAAATCTGTGCGAAACACATGATTTAGCTTCAAATACATGCGAAACATATGATTTTGTTTCACATCAATGCGAAGTAGTAGACATAGCTTCATATCCATGCGAAACAAATGATTTAGCTTCACATACTTGCGATATAAATGATATAGCCTCAAATGCAGGCGAAACAAACGAGTTTGCTTCAAATCCAAGCGAAACACATGATTTACCTTCAAATTAATGCGAAGTAGAAGGCTTATCCTCAAAGCCATGCGACACAAATGATTCAGCTTCAAATACTTGCGATATAATTGATTTAGCTTCAAATGCAGGCGAAACAAACGAGTTAGCTTCAAATCCATGCGAAACACATGGTTTAGCTTCATATTCTTGCGAAACAAATGGTTTAGCTTCAAATACTTGCGATATAAATGATATAGCATCAAATGCAGGCGAAACAAACGAGTTAGCTTCCAATCCAAGCGAAACACATGATTTAGTTTCAAATCAATGCGAAGTAGAAGGCTTATCTTCAAATCCATGCGACACAAATGATTTAGCTTCAAATACTTGCGATAGAAGTGATATAGCTTCAATGCTGGCGTAACAAACGAGTTAGCTTCAAATCCAAGCGAAACACATGATTTGGTTTCAAATCAATACGAAGCAGAAGGCATAGCTTCAAATCCATGCGAAACAAATGATTTAGCTTCACATACTTGCGATATAAATGATATAGCTTCAAATACAGGCGAAACAATCGAGTTAGCTTCAAATCCAAGCGACACAAATGATTTAGCTTCAAATACTTGCGATATAATTGATACAGCATCAAATGCAGGCGAAACAAACGAGTTAGCTTCAAATCCATGCGAAACACATGATTTAGTGTCAAATCAATGCGAAGTAGAAGCCTTAGCTTCAACTCCATGCGAAACAAATGATTTAGCTTCACAGACTTGCGATATAAATGATATAGCTTCAAATAAGGGCGAAACAAACGAGTTAGCTTCAAATCTGTGCGAAACACATGATTTAGCTTCAAATTCATGCGAAACACATGGTTTAGCTTCATATTCTTGCGAAACAAATGGTCTAGATTCTGATAATTGTGATAAACATGATTTAGCTTCAAATCCTGGCGAAACAAACGAGTTACCTTCAAATCCAAGCGAAACACATGATTTAACTTCAAATTAATGCAAAGTAGATGGCTTATCTTCAAACCCATGCGACACAAATGATTTAGCTTCAAATACTTGCGATATAATTGATATAGCTTCAAATGCAGGCGAAACAAACGAGTTAGCTTCAAATCTGTGCGAAACACATGATTTAGCTTCAAATTCATGCGAAACACGTGGTTTAGCTTCATATTCTTGCGAAACAAATGGTTTAGATTCAGATAATTGTGATAAACATGATTTAGCTTCAAATGCAGGCGAAACAAACGAGTTAGCTTCAAATCCATGCGAAACACATGATTTAGTGTCAAATCAATGCGAAGTAGAAGCCTTAGCTTCAACTCCATGCGAAACAAATGATTTAGCTTCACAGACTTGCGATATAAATGATATAGCTTCAAATAAGGGCGAAACAAACGAGTTAGCTTCAAACCTGTGCGAAACACATGATTTAGCTTCAAATTCATGCGAAACACATGGTTTAGCTTCATATTCTTGCGAAACAAATGGTCTAGATTCTGATAATTGTGATAAACATGATTTAGCTTCAAATCCTGGCGAAACAAACGAGTTACCTTCAAATCCAAGCGAAACACATGATTTAACTTCAAATTAATGCAAAGTAGATGGCTTATCTTCAAACCCATGCGACACAAATGATTTAGCTTCAAATACTTGCGATATAATTGATATAGCTTCAAATGCAGGCGAAACAAACGAGTTAGCTTCAAATGTGTGCGAAACACATGATTTAGCTTCAAATTCATGCGAAACACGTGGTTTAGCTTCATATTCTTGCGAAACAAATGGTTTAGATTCAGATAATTGTGATAAACATGATTTAGCTTCAAATGCAGGCGAAACAAACGAGTTAGCTTCAAATCTGTGCGAAACACATGATTTAGCTTCAAATCAATGCGAAGTAGAAGGCTTAGCTTCAAATCCATGCGACACAAATGATTTAGCTTCAAATACTTGCGATAGAAGTGATTTAGCTCCAATGCAGGCGAAACAAACGAGTTAGCTTCAAAGCCATGCGACACAAATGATTTAGCTTCAAATCCATGCGAAACACATGATTTTGTTTCACATCAATGCCAAGTAGTAGACATAGCTTCATATCCATGCGAAACAATTGATTTAGCTTCACATACTTGCGATATAAATGATATAGCCTCAAATGCAGGCGAAACAAACGAGTTAGCTTCAAATCCCAGCGAAACACATGGTTTAGTTTCAAATCAATGCGAAGTAGAAGGCTTAGCTTCACATACATGAGAAACAAATGATTTAGCTTCAGATAATTGCGATATAATTGATAAAGCTTCAAATGCAGGCGAAACAAACGAGTTAGATTTAAATCCAAGCAAAACAGATTATTTAGTTTGAAATCAATGCGAAGTAGAAGGCTTAGCTTCAAATCCGTGCGACACAAATGATTTAGCTTCAAATACTTGCGATAGAAGTGATATAGCTTCAATGCAGGCGAAACAATCGAGTTAGCTTCAAAGCCATGCGACAGAAATGATTTAGCTTCAAATACTTGCTATATAATTGATACCGCATCAAATGCAGGCGAAACAAACGAGTTAGCTTCAAATCCAAGCGAAACACATGATTTAGTGTCAAATCAATGCGAAGTAGAAGCCTTAGCTTCAACTCCATGCGACGCAAATGATTTAGCTTCAAATACTTGCGATATAATTGATATAGCTTCAAATGCAGGCGAAACAAACGAGTTACCTTCAAATCCAAGCGAAACACATGGTTTAGCTTTATATTCTTGCGAAACAAATGGTTTAGATTCAGATACTTGTGATAAACATGATTTAGCTTCAAATGCAGGCGAAACAAACGAGTTAGCTTCAAATCTGTGCGAAATACATGATTTACCTTCAAATTAATGCGAAGTAGAAGGCTTATCCTCAAAGCCATGCGACACAAATGATTCAGATTCAAATACTTGCGATATAATTGATATAGCTTCAAATGCAGGCGAAACAAACGAGTTAGCTTCAAATCTGTGCGAAACACATGGTTTAGCTTCATATTCTTGCGAAACAAATGGTTTAGATTCAGATACTTGTGATAAACATGATTTAGCTTCAAATGCAGGCGAAACAAACGAGATAGTTTCAAATCCATGCGAAACACATGGTTTACCTTCAAATCCATGCGAAACACATGATTTAGTTACAAATCAATGCGAAGTAGAAGGCTTAGCTTCAAATCCGTGCGACACAAATGATTTAGCTTCAAATACTTGCGATAGAAGTGATATAGCTTCAATGCAGGCGAAACAAACGAGTTAGCTTCAACTCCATGCGACGCAAATGATTTAGCTTCAAATACTTGCGATGTAATTGGTATAGCTTCAAATGCAGGCGAAACAAACGAGGGAGCTTCAAGTCTATGCGAAACACATGATTTAGCTTCAAATCCAAGCGAAACACATGGTTTAGTTTCATATTCTTGCAAAACAATTGATTTAGCTTCACATACTTGCGATATAAATGATATAGCCTCAAATGCAGGCGAAACAAACGAGTTAGCTTCAAATCCCAGCGAAACACATGGTTTAGTTTCAAATCAATGCGAAGTAGAAGGCTTAGCTTCACATACATGAGAAACAAATGATTTAGCTTCAGATAATTGCGATATAATTGATAAAGCTTCAAATGCAGGCGAAACAAACGAGTTAGATTCAAATCCAAGCAAAACAGATGATTTAGTTTGAAATCAATGCGAAGTAGAAGGCTTAGCTTCAAATCCGTGCGACACAAATGATTTAGCTTCAAATACTTGCGATAGAAGTGATATAGCTTCAATGCAGGCGAAACAATCGAGTTGGCTTCAAAGCCATGCGACAGAAATGATTTAGCTTCAAATACTTGCTATATAAATGATACCGCATCAAATGCAGGCGAAACAAACGAGTTAGCTTCAAATCCAAGCGAAACACATGATTTAGTGTCAAATCAATGCGAAGTAGAAGCCTTAGCTTCAACTCCATGCGACGCAAATGATTTAGCTTCAAATACTTGCGATATAATTGATATAGATTCAAATGCAGGCGAAACAAACGAGTTACCTTCAAATCCAAGCGAAACACATGGTTTAGCTTTATATTCTTGCGAAACAAATGGTTTAGATTCAGATACTTGTGATAAACATGATTTAGCTTCAAATGCAGGCGAAACAAACGAGTTAGCTTCAAATCTGTGCGAAATACATGATTTAGCTTCAAATTCATGCGAAACACATGGTTTAGCTTCATATTCTTGCGAAACAAATGGTTTAGATTCAGATAATTGTGATAAACATGATTTAGCTTCAAATGCTGGCGAAACAAACGAGTTACCTTCAAATCCAAGCGAAACGCATGATTTACCTACAAATTAATGCATAGTAGAAGGCTTTCTTCAAAGCCATGAGACACAAATGATTTAGCTTCAAATACTTGCGATATAATTGATATAGCTTAAAATGCAGGCGAAACAAACGAGATAGTTTCAAATCCATGCGAAACACATGAATTACCTTCAAATCCATGCGAAACACATGATTTAGTTACAAATCAATGCGAAGTAGTAGGCATAGCTTCATATCCATGCGAAAGAAATGATTTAGTTTCACATACTTGCGATATAAATGATATAGCTTCAAATGCAGGCGAAACAAACGAGTTAGCTTCAAATCCAAGCGAAACACATGATTTACCTTCAAATTAATGCGAGGTAGAAGGCTTATCCTCAAAGCCATGCGACACAAATGATTCAGATTCAAATACTTGCGATATAATTGATATAGCTTCAAATGCAGGCGAAACAAACGAGTTACCTTCAAATCCAAGCGAAACACATGATTTACCTTCAAATTAATACAAAGTAGAAGGCTTATCTTCAAAGCAATGCGACACAAATGATTTAGCTTCAAATACTTGCGATATAAATGATACAGCATCGAATGCAGGCGAAACAAACGAGTTAGCTTCAAATCTGTGCGAAACACATGATTTAGCTTCAAATCAATGCGAAGTAGAAGGCTTAGCTTCAAAGCCATGCGACACAAATGATTTAGCTTCAAATCCATGCGAAACACATGATTTTGTTTCACATCAATGCCAAGTAGTAGACATAGCTTCATATCCATGCGAAACAATTGATTTAGCTTCACATACTTGCGATATAAATGATATAGCCTCAAATGCAGGCGAAACAAACGAGTTAGCTTCAAATCCCAGCGAAACACATGGTTTAGTTTCAAATCAATGCGAAGTAGAAGGCTTAGCTTCACATACATGAGAAACAAATGATTTAGCTTCAGATAATTGCGATATAATTGATAAAGCTTCAAATGCAGGCGAAACAAACGAGTTAGATTCAAATCCAAGCAAAACAGATGATTTAGTTTGAAATCAATGCGAAGTAGAAGGCTTAGCTTCAAATCCGTGCGACACAAATGATTTAGCTTCAAATACTTGCGATAGAAGTGATATAGCTTCAATGCAGGCGAAACAAACGAGTTAGCTTCAAAGCCATGCGACAGAAATGATTTAGCTTCAAATACTTGCGATATAATTGATACAGCATCAAATGCAGGCGAAACAAACGAGTTAGCTTCAAATCCAAGCGAAACACATGATTTAGTGTCAAATCAATGCGAAGTAGAAGCCTTAGCTTCAACTCCATGCGACGCAAATGATTTAGCTTCAAATACTTGCGATATAATTGGTATAGCTTCAAATGCAGGCGAAACAAACGATGGAGCTTTAAGTCTATGCGAAACACATGATTTAGCTACAAATCCAAGCGAAACACATGGTTTAGTTTCATATTCTTGCAAAACAAATGGTTTAGCTTCATATACTTGTGATATACTTGATTTAGCTTCAACCGCATGCGAAACAAACGAGTTAGCTTTAAAACCAAGCGAAACACATGATTTAGCTTCAAAGCAATGCGAAGTAGAAGGCTTAGCTTCATATCCATGCGAATCAAATGACTTAGCTTCAAATACTTGCGATATAAGTGATATAACTTCAAATGCTGGCGAAACAAACGAGTTAGCTTCAAATCCAAGCGAAACACATGATTTAGTGTCAAATCAATGCGAAGTAGAAGCCTTAGCTTCAACTCCATGCGAAACAAATGATTTAGCTTCACAGACTTGCGATATAAATGATATAGCTTCAAATAAGGGCGAAACAAACGAGTTACCTTCAAATCCAAGCGAAACCATCAAATACTTGCGATAGATAAGTGATATAAGTGATAGAGTTTCAATGCCCGGCGAAACAAACGAGTTAGCTTCAAATCTGTGCGAAATACATGATTTAGCTTCAAATTCATGCGAAACACATGGTTTAGCTTCATATTCTTGCGAAACAAATGGTTTAGATTCAGATAATTGTGATAAACATGATTTAGCTTCAAATGCAGGCGAAACAAACGAGTTACCTTCAAATCCAAGCGAAACGCATGATTTACCTTCAAATTAATGCATAGTAGAAGGCTTTCTTCAAAGCCATGAGACACAAATGATTTAGCTTCAAATACTTGCGATATAATTGATATAGCTTCAAATGCAGGCGAAACAAACGAGTTACCTTCAAATCCAAGCGAAACACATGGTTTAGCTTTATATTCTTGCGAAACAAATGGTTTAGATTCAGATACTTGTGATAAACATGATTTAGCTTCAAATGCAGGCGAAACAAACGAGTTAGCTTCAAATCCAAGCGAAACACATGATTTACCTTCAAATTAATGCGAAGTAGAAGGCTTATCCTCAAAGCCATGCGACACAAATGATTCAGATTCAAATACTTGCGATATAATTGATATAGCTTCAAATGCAGGCGAAACAAACGAGTTAGCTTCAAATCTGTGCGAAACACATGGTTTAGCTTCATATTCTTGCGAAACAAATGGTTTAGATTCAGATACTTGTGATAAACATGATTTAGCTTCAAATGCAGGCGAAACAAACGAGTTACCTTCAAATCCAAGCGAAACGCATGATTTACCTTCAAATTAATGCATAGTAGAAGGCTTTCTTCAAAGCCATGAGACACAAATGATTTAGCTTCAAATACTTGCGATATAATTGATATAGCTTAAAATGCAGGCGAAACAAACGAGATAGTTTCAAATCCATGCGAAACACATGAATTACCTTCAAATCCATGCGAAACACATGATTTGGTTACAAATCAATGCGAAGTAGTAGGCCTAGCTTCATATCCATGCGAAAGAAATGATTTAGTTTCACATACTTGCGATATAAATGATATAGCTTCAAATGCAGGCGAAACAAACGAGTTAGCTTCAAATCCAAGCGAAACACATGATTTACCTTCAAATTAATGCGAAGTAGAAGGCTTATCCTCAAAGCCATGCGACACAAATGATTCAGATTCAAATACTTGCGATATAATTGATACAGCTTCAAATGCAGGCGAAACAAACGAGTTACCTTCAAATCCAAGCGAAACACATGATTTACCTTCAAATTAATACAAAGTAGAAGGCTTATCTTCAAAGCAATGCGACACAAATGATTTAGCTTCAAATACTTGCGATATAAATGATATAGCATCAAATGCAGGCGAAACAAACGAGTTAGCTTCAAATCTGTGCGAAACACATGATTTAGCTTCAAATCAATGCGAAGTAGAAGGCTTAGCTTCAAATCCATGCGACACAAATGATTTAGCTTCAAATACTTGCGATAGAAGTGATATAGCTTCAATGCAGGCGAAACAAACGAGTTAGCTTCAAAGCCATGCGACAGAAATGATTTAGCTTCAAATACTTGCGATATAATTGATACAGCATCAAATGCAGGCGAAACAAACGAGTTAGCTTCAAATCCAAGCGAAACACATGATTTAGTGTCAAATCAATGCGAAGTAGAAGCCTTAGCTTCAACTCCATGCGACGCAAATGATTTAGCTTCAAATACTTGCGATATAATTGGTATAGCTTCAAATGTAGGCGAAACAAACGATGGAGCTTCAAGTCTATGCGAAACACATGATTTAGCTACAAATCCAAGCGAAACACATGGTTTAGTTTCATATTCTTGCAAAACAAATGGTTTAGCTTCATATACTTGTGATAAACTTGATTTAGCTTCAACCGCATGCGAAACAAACGAGTTAGCTTAAAAACCAAGCGAAACACATGATTTAGCTTCAATGCAATGCGAAGTAGAAGGCTTAGCTTCATATGCATGCGAATCAAATGACTTAGCTTCAAATACTTGCGATATAAGTGATATAGCTTCAAATGCAGGCGAAACAAACGAGTTAGCTTCAAATCCAAGCGAAACACATGATTTACCTTCAAATTGATTTAAAGTAGAAGGCTTATATTCAAAGCCATGCGACACAAATGATTTAGCTTCAAATACTTGCGATATAAATGATATAACTTCAAATGCTGGCGAAACAAACGAGTTAGCTTCAAATCCAAGCGAAACACATGATTTAGTGTCAAATCAATGCGAAGTAGAAGCCTTAGTTTCAACTCCATGCGCAACAAATGATTTAGCTTCACAGACTTGCGATATAAATGATATAGCTTCAAATAAGGGCGAAACAAACGAGTTACCTTCAAATCCAAGCGAAACCATCAAATACTTGCGATAGATAAGTGATATAAGTGATACAGTTTCAATGCCCGGCGAAACAAACGAGTTACCTTCAAATCTGTGCGAAATACATGATTTAGCTTCAAATTCATGCGAAACACATGGTTTAGCTTCATATTCTTGCGAAACAAATGGTTTAGATTCAGATAATTGTGATAAACATGATTTAGCTTCAAATGCAGGCGAAACAAACGAGTTACCTTCAAATCCAAGCGAAACGCATGATTTACCTTCAAATTAATGCATAGTAGAAGGCTTTCTTCAAAGCCATGAGACACAAATGATTTAGCTTCAAATACTTGCGATATAATTGATATAGCTTCAAATGCAGGCGAAACAAACGAGTTACCTTCAAATCCAAGCGAAACACATGGTTTAGCTTTATATTCTTGCGAAACAAATGGTTTAGATTCAGATACTTGTGATAAACATGATTTAGCTTCAAATGCAGGCGAAACAAACGAGTTAGCTTCAAATCCAAGCGAAACACATGATTTACCTTCAAATTAATGCGAAGTAGTAGGCTTATCCTCAAAGCCATGCGACACAAATGATTCAGATTCAAATACTTGCGATATAATTGATATAGCTTCAAATGCAGGCGAAACAAACGAGTTAGCTTCAAATCTGTGCGAAACACATGGTTTAGCTTCATATTCTTGCGAAACAAATGGTTTAGATTCAGATACTTGTGATAAACATGATTTAGCTTCAAATGCAGGCGAAACAAACGAGTTACCTTCAAATCCAAGCGAAACGCATGATTTACCTTCAAATTAATGCATAGTAGAAGGCTTTCTTCAAAGCCATGAGACACAAATGATTTAGCTTCAAATACTTGCGATATAATTGATATAGCTTAAAATGCAGGCGAAACAAACGAGATAGTTTCAAATCCATGCGAAACACATGAATTACCTTCAAATCCATGCGAAACACATGATTTGGTTACAAATCAATGCGAAGTAGTAGGCATAGCTTCATATCCATGCGAAAGAAATGATTTAGTTTCACATACTTGCGATATAAATGATATAGCTTCAAATGCAGACGAAACAAACGAGTTAGCTTCAAATCCAAGCGAAACACATGATTTACCTTCAAATTAATGCGAAGTAGAAGGTTTATCCTCAAAGCCATGCGACACAAATGATTCAGATTCAAATACTTGCGATATAATTGATACAGCTTCAAATGCAGGCGAAACAAACGAGTTACCTTCAAATCCAAGCGAAACACATGATTTACCTTCAAATTAATACAAAGTAGAAGGCTTATCTTCAAAGCAATGCGACACAAATGATTTAGCTTCAAATACTTGCGATATAAATGATATAGCATCAAATGCAGGCGAAACAAACGAGTTAGCTTCAAATCTGTGCGAAACACATGATTTAGCTTCAAATCAATGCGAAGTAGAAGGCTTAGCTTCAAATCCATGCGACACAAATGATTTAGCTTCAAATACTTGCGATAGAAGTGATTTAGCTCCAATGCAGGCGAAACAAACGAGTTAGCTTCAAAGCCATGCGACACAAATGATTTAGCTTCAAATCCATGCGAAACACATGATTTTGTTTCACATCAATGCCAAGTAGTAGACATAGCTTCATATCCATGCGAAACAATTGATTTAGCTTCACATACTTGCGATATAAATGATATAGCCTCAAATGCAGGCGAAACAAACGAGTTAGCTTCAAATCCCAGCGAAACACATGGTTTAGTTTCAAATCAATGCGAAGTAGAAGGCTTAGCTTCACATACATGAGAAACAAATGATTTAGCTTCAGATAATTGCGATATAATTGATAAAGCTTCAAATGCAGGCGAAACAAACGAGTTAGATTCAAATCCAAGCAAAACAGATGATTTAGTTTGAAATCAATGCGAAGTAGAAGGCTTAGCTTCAAATCCGTGCGACACAAATGATTTAGCTTCAAATACTTGCGATAGAAGTGATATAGCTTCAATGCAGGCGAAACAAACGAGTTAGCTTCAAAGCCATGCGACAGAAATGATTTAGCTTCAAATACTTGCGATATAATTGATACAGCATCAAATGCAGGCGAAACAAACGAGTAAGCTTTAAATCCAAGCGAAACACATGATTTAGTGTCAAATCAATGCGAAGTAGAAGCCTTAGCTTCAACTCCATGCGACGCAAATGATTTAGCTTCAAATACTTGCGATATAATTGGTATAGCTTCAAATGTAGGCGAAACAAACGATGGAGCTTCAAGTCTATGCGAAACACATGATTTAGCTACAAATCCAAGCGAAACACATGGTTTAGTTTCATATTCTTGCAAAACAAATGGTTTAGCTTCATATACTTGTGATAAACTTGATTTAGCTTCAACCGCATGCGAAACAAACGAGTTAGCTTTAAAATCAAGCGAAACACATGATTTAGCTTCAATGCAATGCGAAGTAGAAGGCTTAGCTTCATATGCATGCGAATCAAATGACTTAGCTTCAAATACTTGCGATATAAGTGATATAGCTTCAAATGCAGGCGAAACAAACGAGTAAGCTTTAAATCCAAGCGAAACACATGATTTAGTGTCCACTCAATGCGAAGTAGAAGCCTTAGCTTCAACTCCATGCGACGCAAATGATTTAGCTTCAAATACTTGCGATGTAATTGGTATAGCTTCAAATGCAGGCGAAACAAACGAGGGAGCTTCAAGTCTATGCGAAACACATGATTTAGCTTCAAATCCAAGCGAAACACATGGTTTAGTTTCATATTCTTGCAAAACAAATGGTTTAGCTTCATATACTTGTGATAAACTTCATTTAGCTTCAACCGCATGCGAAACAAACGAGTTAGCTTTAAAACCAAGCGAAACACATGATTTAGCTTCAAAGCAATGCGAAGTAGAAGGCTTAGCTTCATATCCATGCGAATCAAATGACTTAGCTTCAAATACTTGCGATATAAGTGATATAGCTTCAAATGCAGGCGAAACAAACGAGTTAGCTTCAAATCTGTGCGAAACACATGACTTAGCTTCAAATTCATGCGAAACACATGGTTTAGCTTCATATTCTTGCGAAACAAATGGTTTAGATTCAGGTACTTGTGATAAACATGATTTAGCTTCAAATGCAGGCGAAACATCGAGTTAGTTTCACATCCATGCGAAACACATGATTTAGCTTCAAATCCATGCGAAACACATGATTTAGTTTCAAATCAATGCGAAGTAGTAGACATAGCTTCAAATCCAAGCGAAACACATGACTTACCTTCAAATTAATGCGAAGTAGAAGGCTTATCCTCAAAGCCATGCGACACAAATGATTCTGCTTCAAATACTTGCTATATGATTGATTTAGCTTCAAATGCATGCGAAACAAACAACTTAGCTACAAATCCAAGCGAAACACATGATTTAGTTCCAAATCAATGCGAAGTAGAAGGCTTAGCTTCAAATCCAAGCGAAACACATGATTTACATTCAAATTAATGCAAAGTGGAAGGCTTATCTTCAAAGCCATGCAACACAAATGATTTAGCTTCAAATACTTGCAATATAATTGATATAGCATCAAATGCAGGCGAAACAAACGAGTTAGCTTCAAATCTGTGCGAAACACATGATTTAGCGTCAAATCGATGCGAAGTAGAAGGCTTAGCTTCAAAGCCATGCGACACAAATGATTTAGCTTTAAATACTTGCGATATAAATGATATAGCATCAAATGCAGGCGAAACAAACGAGTTAGCTTCAAATCTGTGCGAAACACATGATTTAGCTTCAAATCAATGCGAAGTAGAAGGCTTAGCTTCAAATCCATGCGACACAAATGATTTAGCTTCAAATACTTGCGATAGAAGTGATTTAGCTCCAATGCAGGCGAAACAAACGAGTTAGCTTCAAAGCCATGCGACACAAATGATTTAGCTTCAAATCCATGCGAAACACATGATTTTGTTTCACATCAATGCCAAGTAGTAGACATAGCTTCATATCCATGCGAAACAATTGATTTAGCTTCACATACTTGCGATATAAATGATATAGCCTCAAATACAGGCGAAACAAACGAGTTAGCTTCAAATCTGTGCGAAACACATGATTTAGCTTCAAATTCATGCGAAACACATGGTTTAGCTTCATATTCTTGCGAAACAAATGGCTTAGATTCAGATACTTGTGATAAACATGATTTAGCTTCAAATGCAGGCGAAACAAACGAGTTAGTTTCAAATCCATGCAAAACCCCTTGATTTAACTTCAAATCCATGCGAAACACATGATTTAGTTTCAAATCAATGCGAAACACATGGTTTAGCTTCATATTCTTGCGAAACAAATGGTTTAGATTCAGATAGTTGTGATAAACATGATTTAGCTTCAAATGCAGGCGAAACAAACGAGTTAGCTTCAAATCCAAGCGAAACACATGATTTACCTTCAAATTAATGCGAAGTAGAAGGCTCATCCTCAAAGCCATGCGACACAAATGATTTAGCTTCAAATACTTGCGATACAATTCATATAGCTTCAAATGCATGCGAAACAAACGAGTTAGCTTCAAATCCAAGCGAAACACATGATTTAGTTCCAAATCAATGCGAAGTAGAAGGCTTATCCTCAAAGCCATGCGACACAAATGATTCTGCTTCAAATACTTGCTATATGATTGATTTAGCTTCAAATGCATGCGAAACAAACAACTTAGCTACAAATCCAAGCGAAACACATGATTTAGTTCCAAATTAATGCGAAGTAGAAGGCTTAGCTTCAACTCCATGCGAAACAAATGATTTAGCTTCACAGACTTGCGATATAAATGATATAGCTTCAAATAAGGGCGAAACAAACGAGTTACCTTCAAATCCAAGCGAAACCATCAAATACTTGCGATAGATAAGTGATATAAGTGATACAGTTTCAATGCCCGGCGAAACAAACGAGTTAGCTTCAAATCTGTGCGAAATACATGATTTAGCTTCAAATTCATGCGAAACACATGGTTTAGCTTCATATTCTTGCGAAACAAATGGTTTAGATTCAGATAATTGTGATAAACATGATTTAGCTTCAAATGCAGGCGAAACAAACGAGTTACCTTCAAATCCAAGCGAAACGCATGATTTACCTTCAAACTAATGCATAGTAGAAGGCTTTCTTCAAAGCCATGAGACACAAATGATTTAGCTTCAAATACTTGCGATATAATTGATATAGCTTCAAATGCAGGCGAAACAAACGAGTTACCTTCAAATCCAAGCGAAACACATGGTTTAGCTTTATATTCTTGCGATACAAATGGTTTAGATTCAGATACTTGTGATAAACATGATTTAGCTTCAAATGCAGGCGAAACAAACGAGTTAGCTTCAAATCCAAGCGAAACACATGATTTACCTTCAAATTAATGCGAAGTAGAAGGCTTATCCTCAAAGCCATGCGACACAAATGATTCAGCTTCAAATACTTGCGACATAATTGATTTAGCTACAAATGCAGGCGAAACAAACGAGTTAGCTTCAAATCCATGCGAAACACATGGTTTAGCTTCATATTCTTGCGAAACAAATGGTTTAGCTTCATATACTTGCGATATAAATGATATAGCTTAAAATGCAGGCGAAACAGACGAGTTAGCTTCAAATCCCAGCGAAGCACATGGTCTAGTTTCAAATCAATGCGAAGTAGAAGGCTTAGCTTCACAAACATGAGAAACAAATGATTTAGCTTCAGATAATTGCGATATAATTGATAAAGCTTCAAAGGCAGGTGAAACAAACGAGTTAGATTCAAATCCAAGCAAAATAGATGATTTAGTTTCAAATCAATGCTAAGTAGAAGGCTTAGCTTCAAATCCGTGCGACACAAATGATTTAGCTTCAAATACTTGCGATAGAAGTGATATAGCATCAATGCAGGCGAAACAAACGAGTTAGATTCAAATCCAAGCGAAACACATGATTTAGTGTCCAATCAATGCGAAGTAGAAGCCTTAGCTTCAACTCCATGCGACGCAAATGATTTAGCTTCAAATACTTGCGATGTAATTGGTATAGCTTCAAATGCAGGCGAAACAAACGAGGGAGCTTCAAGTCTATGCGAAACACATGATTTAGCTTCAAATCCAAGCGAAACACATGGTTTAGTTTCATATTCTTGCAAAACAAATGGTTTAGCTTCATATACTTGTGATAAACTTCATTTAGCTTCAACCGCATGCGAAACAAACGAGTTAGCTTTAAAACCAAGCGAAACACATGATTTAGTGTCAAATCAATGCGAAGTAGAAGCCTTAGCTTCAACTCCATGCGACGCAAATGATTTAGCTTCAAATACTTCCGATATAATTGGTATAGCTTCAAATGCAGGCAAAACAAACGATGGAGCTTCAAGTCTATGCGAAACACATGATTTAGCTACAAATCCAAGCGAAACACATGGTTTAGTTTCATATTCTTGCAAAACAAATGGTTTAGCTTCATATACTTGTGATAAACTTGATTTAGCTTCAACCGCATGCGAAACAAACGAGTTAGCTTTAAAACCAAGCGAAACACATGATTTAGCTTCAAATTGATTTAAAGTAGAAGGCTTATATTCAAAGCCATGCGACACAAATGATTTAGCTTCAAATACTTGCGATATAAATGATATAACTTCAAATGCTGGCGAAACAAACGAGTTAGCTTCAAATCCAAGCGAAACACATGATTTAGTGTCAAATCAATGCGAAGTAGAAGCCTTAGCTTCAACTCCATGCGAAACAAATGATTTAGCTTCACAGACTTGCGATATAAATGATATAGCTTCAAATAAGGGCGAAACAAACGAGTTACCTTCAAATCCAAGCGAAACCATCAAATACTTGCGTTAGATAAGTGATATAAGTGATACAGTTTCAATGCCCGGCGAAACAAACGAGTTAGCTTCAAATCTGTGCGAAATAAATGATTTAGCTTCAAATTCATGCGAAACACATGGTTTAGCTTCATATTCTTGCGAAACAAATGGTTTAGATTCAGATAATTGTGATAAACATGATTTAGCTTCAAATGCAGGCGAAACAAACGAGTTACCTTCAAATCCAAGCGAAACGCATGATTTACCTTCAAATTAATGCATAGTAGAAGGCTTTCTTCAAAGCCATGAGACACAAATGATTTAGCTTCAAATACTTGCGATATAATTGATATAGCTTCAAATGCAGGCGAAACAAACGAGTTACCTTCAAATCCAAGCGAAACACATGGTTTAGCTTTATATTCTTGCGAAACACATGATTTTGTTTAACATCAATGCGAAGTAGTAGACATAGCTTCATATCCATGCGAAACAAATGATTTAGCTTCACATACTTGCGATATAAATGATATAGCCTCAAATGCAGGCGAAACAAACGAGTTAGCTTCAAACCCAAGCGAAACACATGATTTACCTTCAAACTAATGCGAAGTACAAGGCTTATCCTCAAAGCCATGCGACACAAATGATTCAGCTTCAAATACTTGCGATATAATTGATTTAGCTACAAATGCAGGCGAAACAAACGAGTTAGCTTCAAATCCATGCGAAACACATGGTTTAGCTTCATATTCTTGCGAAACAAATGGTTTAGCTTCTTATACTTGCGATATAAATGATATAGCTTAAAATGCAGGCGAAACAGACGAGTTAGCTTCAAATCCCAGCGAAACACATGGTTTAGATTCAAATCAATGCGAAGTAGAAGGCTTAGCTTCACAAACATGAGAAACAAATGATTTAGCTTCAGATAATTGCGATATAATTGATAAAGCTTCAAAGGCAGGCGAAACAAACGAGTTAGATTCAAATCCAAGCAAAATAGATGATTTAGTTTCAAATCAATGCTAAGTAGAAGGCTTAGCTTCAAATCCGTGCGACACAAATGATTTAGCTTCAAATACTTGCGATAGAAGTGATATAGCATCAATGCAGGCGAAACAAACGAGTTAGCTTCAAAGCCATGCGACACAAATGATTTAGCTTCAAATACTTGCGATATAATTGATACAGCATCAAATGCAGGCGAAACAAACGAGTTAGCTTCAAATCCATGCGAAACACATGATTTAGTGTCAAATCAATGCGAAGTAGAAGCCTTAGCTTCAACTCCATGTGAAACAAATGATTTAGCTTCACAGACTTGCGATATAAATGATATAGCTTCAAATAAGGGCGAAACAAACGAGTTAGCTTCAAATCTGTGCGAAACACATGATTTAGCTTCAAATTCATGCGAAACACATGGTTTAGCTTCATATTCTTGCGAAACAAATGGTTTAGATTCTGATAATTGTGATAAACATGATTGAGCTTCAAATCCTGGCGAAACAAACGAGTTACCTTCAAATCCAAGCGAAACACATGATTTACCTTCAAATTAATGCAAAGTAGATGGCTTACCTTCAAACCCATGCGACACAAATGATTTAGCTTCAAATACTTGCGATATAATTGATATAGCTTCAAATGCAGGCGAAACAAACGAGTTAGCTTCAAATCTGTGCGAAACACATGATTTAGCTTCAAATTCATGCGAAACACATGGTTTAGCTTCATATTCTTGCGAAACAAATGGTTTAGATTCAGATACTTGTGATAAACATGATTTAGCTTCAAATGCATGCGAAACAAACGAGTTAGTTTCAAATCCATGCAAAACTCCTTGATTTAACTTCAAATCCATGCGAAACACATGATTTAGTTTCAAATCAATGCGAAACACATGGTTTAGCTTCATATTCTTGCGAAACAAATGGTTTAGATTCAGATAGTTGTGATAAACATGATTTAGCTTCAAATGCAGGCGAAACAAACGAGTTAGCTTCAAATCCAAGCGAAACACATGATTTACCTTCAAATTAATGCGAAGTAGAAGGCTCATCCTCAAAGCCATGCGACACAAATGATTTAGCTTCAAATACTTGCGATACAATTCATATAGCTTCAAATGCATGCGAAACAAACGAGTTAGCTTCAAATCCAAGCGAAACACATGATTTAGTTCCAAATCAATGCGAAGTAGAAGGCTTATCCTCAAAGCCATGCGACACAAATTATTCTGCTTCAAATACTTGCTATATGATTGATTTAGCTTCAAATGCATGCGAAACAAACAACTTAGCTACAAATCCAAGCGAAACACATGATTTAGTTCCAAATTAATGCGAAGTAGAAGGCTTAGCTTCAACTCCATGCGAAACAAATGATTTAGCTTCACAGACTTGCGATATAAATGATATAGCTTCAAATAAGGGCGAAACAAACGAGTTACCTTCAAATCCAAGCGAAACCATCAAATACTTGCGATAGATAAGTGATATAAGTGATACAGTTTCAATGCCCGGCGAAACAAACGAGTTAGCTTCAAATCTGTGCGAAATACATGATTTAGCTTCAAATTCATGCGAAACACATGGTTTAGCTTCATATTCTTGCGAAACAAATGGTTTAGATTCAGATAATTGTGATAAACATGATTTAGCTTCAAATGCAGGCGAAACAAACGAGTTACCTTCAAATCCAAGCGAAACGCATGATTTACCTTCAAATTAATGCATAGTAGAAGGCTTTCTTCAAAGCCATGAGACACAAATGATTTAGCTTCAAATACTTGCGATATAATTGATATAGCTTCAAATGCAGGCGAAACAAACGAGTTACCTTCAAATCCAAGCGAAACACATGGTTTAGCTTTATATTCTTGCGATACAAATGGTTTAGATTCAGATACTTGTGATAAACATGATTTAGCTTCAAATGCAGGCGAAACAAACGAGTTAGCTTCAAATCCAAGCGAAACACATGATTTACCTTCAAATTAATGCGAAGTAGAAGGCTTATCCTCAAAGCCATGCGACACAAATGATTCAGATTCAAATACTTGCGATATAATTGATATAGCTTCAAATGCAGGCGAAACAAACGAGTTACCTTCAAATCCAAGCGAAACACATGATTTACCTTCAAATTAATACAAAGTAGAAGGCTTATCTTCAAAGCCATGCGACACAAATGATTTAGCTTCAAATACTTGCGATATAATTGATATAGCTTCAAATGCAGGCGAAACAAACGAGTTAGCTTCAAATCCAAGCGAAACACATGATTTAGTGCCAAATCAATGCGAAGTAGTAGCCTTAGCTTCAACTCCATGCGAAACAAATGATTTAGCTTCACAGACTTGCGATATAAATGATATAGATTCAAATGCAGGCGAAACAAACGAGTTAGCTTCAAATCCAAGCGAAACACATGATTTACCTTCAAACTAATGCGAAGTACAAGGCTTATCCTCAAAGCCATGCGACACAAATGATTCAGCTTCAAATACTTGCGATATAATTGATTTAGCTACAAATGCAGGCGAAACAAACGAGTTAGCTTCAAATCCATGCGAAACACATGGTTTAGCTTCATATTCTTGCGAAACAAATGGTTTAGCTTCATATACTTGCGATATAAATGATATAGCTTAAAATGCAGGCGAAACAGACGAGTTAGCTTCAAATCCCAGCGAAGCACATGGTTTAGTTTCAAATCAATGCGAAGTAGAAGGCTTAGCTTCACAAACATGAGAAACAAATGATTTAGCTTCAGATAATTGCGATATAATTGATAAAGCTTCAAAGGCAGGCGAAACAAACGAGTTAGATTCAAATCCAAGCAAAATAGATGATTTAGTTTCAAATCAATGCTAAGTAGAAGGCTTAGCTTCAAATCCGTGCGACACAAATGATTTAGCTTCAAATACTTGCGATAGAAGTGATATAGCATCAATGCAGGCGAAACAAACGAGTTAGCTTCAAAGCCATGCGACACAAATGATTTTGCTTCAAATACTTGCTATATAATTGATACAGCATCAAATGCAGGCGAAACAAACGAGTTAGCTTCAAATCCATGCGAAACACATGATTTAGTGTCAAATCAATGCGAAGTAGAAGCCTTAGCTTCAACTCCATGCGAAACAAATGATTTAACTTCACAGACTTGCGATATAATTGATATAGCTTCAAATAAGGGCGAAACAAACGAGTTAGCTTCAAATCTGTGCGAAACACATGATTTAGCTTCAAATTCATGCGAAACACATGGTTTAGCTTCATATTCTTGCGAAACAAATGGTTTAGATTCTGATAATTGTGATAAACATGATTGAGCTTCAAATCCTGGCGAAACAAACGAGTTACCTTCAAATCCAAGCGAAACACATGATTTACCTTCAAATTAATGCAAAGTAGATGGCTTATCTTCAAACCCATGCGACACAAATGATTTAGCTTCAAATACTTGCGATATAATTGATATAGCTTCAAATGCAGGCGAAACAAACGAGTTAGCTTCAAATCTGTGCGAAACACATGATTTAGCTTCAAATTCATGCGAAACACATGGTTTAGCTTCATATTCTTGCGAAACAAATGGTTTAGATTCAGATACTTGTGATAAACATGATTTAGCTTCAAATGCAGGCGAAACAAACGAGTTAGTTTCAAATCCATGCAAAACCCCTTGATTTAACTTCAAATCCATGCGAAACACATGATTTAGTTTCAAATCAATGCGAAACACATGGTTTAGCTTCATATTCTTGCGAACCAAATGGTTTAGATTCAGATAGTTGTGATAAACATGATTTAGATTCAAATGCAGGCGAAACAAACGAGTTAGCTTCAAATCCAAGCGAAACACATGATTTACCTTCAAATTAATGCGAAGTAGAAGGCTTATCCTCAAAGCCATGCGACACAAATGATTTAGCTTCAAATACTTGCGATACAATTCATATAGCTTCAAATGCATGCGAAACAAACGAGTTAGCTTCAAATCCAAGCGAAACACATGATTTAGTTCCAAATCAATGCGAAGTAGAAGGCTTATCCTCAAAGCCATGCGACACAAATGATTCTGCTTCAAATACTTGCTATATGATTGATTTAGCTTCAAATGCATGCGAAACAAACAACTTAGCTACAAATCCAAGCGAAACACATGATTTAGTTCCAAATTAATGCGAAGTAGAAGGCTTAGCTTCAAATCCCAGCGAAACACATGGTTTAGTTTCAAATCAATGCGAAGTAGAAGGCTTAGCTTCACATACATGAGAAACAAATGATTTAGCTTCAGATAATTACGATATAATTGATAAAGCTTCAAATGCAGGCGAAACAAACGAGTTAGATTCAAATCCAAGCAAAACAGATGATTTAGTTTGAAATCAATGCGAAGTAGAAGGCTTAGCTTCAAATCCGTGCGACACAAATGATTTAGCTTCAAATACTTGCGATAGAAGTGATATAGCTTCAATGCAGGCGAAACAAACGAGTTAGCTTCAAAGCCATGCGACAGAGATGATTTAGCTTCAAATACTTGCGATATAATTGATACAGCATCAAATGCAGGCGAAACAAACGAGTTAGCTTCAAATCCAAGCGAAACACATGATTTAGTGTCAAATCAATGCGAAGTAGAAGCCTTAGCTTCAACTCCATGCGAAACAAATGATTTAGCTTCACAGACTTGCGATATAAATGATATAGCTTCAAATAAGGGCGAAACAAACGAGTTACCATCAAATCCAAGCGAAACCATCAAATACTTGCGATAGATAAGTGATATAAGTGATACAGTTTCAATGCCCGGCGAAACAAACGAGTTAGCTTCAAATCTGTGCGAAATACATGATTTAGCTTCAAATTCATGCGAAACACATGGTTTAGCTTCATATTCTTGCGAAACAAATGGTTTAGATTCAGATAATTTTGATAAACATGATTTAGCTTCAAATGCAGGCGAAACAAACGAGTTACCTTCAAATCCAAGCGAAACGCATGATTTACCTTCAAATTAATGCATAGTAGAAGGCTTTCTTCAAAGCCATGAGACACAAATGATTTAGCTTCAAATACTTGCGATATAATTGATATAGCTTAAAATGCAGGCGAAACAAACGAGATAGTTTCAAATCCATGCGAAACACATGAATTACCTTCAAATCCATGCGAAACACATGATTTAGTTACAAATCAATGCGAAGTAGTAGGCATAGCTTCATATCCATGCGAAAGAAATGATTTAGTTTCACATACTTGCGATATAAATGATATAGCTTCAAATTAATGCGAAGTAGAAGGCTTATCCTCAAAGCCATGCGACACAAATGATTCAGCTTCAAATACTTGCGACATAATTGATTTAGCTACAAATGCAGGCGAAACAAACGAGTTAGCTTCAAATCCATGCGAAACACATGATTTAGCTTCATATCGATGCGAAACACATTGTTTAGCTTCATATTCTTGCGAAACAAATGGTTTAGCTTCATATACTTGCGATATAAATGATATAGCTTCAAATGCAGGCGAAACAAACGAGTTAGCTTGAAATCCAAGCGAAACACATGGTTTAGTTTAAAATCAATGCGAAGTAGATGTCTTATCCTCAAAGCCATGCGACACAAATCGTTTAGCTTCAAATACTTGCGATAGAAGTGATATAGCTTCAATTCAGGCGAAACAAACGAGTTAGCTTTAAACCCATGCAACACAAATGATTTAGATTCAAATACTTGCGATATAATTGATATAGCTTCAAATGCAGGCGAAACAAACGAGTTAGCTTCAAATCCAAGCGAAACACATGATTTAGTTTCAAAACAATGCGAAGTAGATGGCTTAACTTCAAATCCATGCGAAACAAATGATTTAGCTTCACATACTTGCGACAAAAATGATATAGCTTCAAATGCAGGCGATACAAACGAGTTAGCTTCAAATGCAAGCGAAACACATGGTTTAGTTTCAAATCAATGCGAAGTAGAAGGCTTATCCTCAAAGCCATGCGACACAAATGATTTAGCTTCAAATACTTGCGATATAATTGATAAAGCTGCAACTGCATACGAATCAAACGTGTTAGCTTCAAATCCAAGGGAAACACATGATTTTGCTTCAAATTCATGGCTAACACATGGTTTAGCTGCATATTCCTGCGAAACAAGTGGTTTAGATGCAGATACTTGTGGTAAACATGATTTAGCTTCAACTGCATGCGAAACAAACGAGTTAGTTTCAAATCCATGCGAAACGCATGATTTAGCTTCAAATCAGTTCTAAGTAGAAGGCTTAGCTTCAAATCCATGCGAAACGAATGATTTGGCTTCAAATCAATTCGAAACACATGGTTTAGTTTCATATTCTTGCGAAACAAGTGGTTTAGCTTCAGATACTTGTGATAAACATGATTTAGCTCCAACTGCATGCGAAACAATCGAGTAAGCTTCAAATCCATGGGAAACAAATGATTTAGCTTCACATACTTGCGATATAAATGATATAGCTTCAAATGCAGGAGAAACAAACGAGTTAGCTTCAAATCTAAGCGAAACACATGATTTAGTTTCAAATCAATGTGAAGTAGAAGGCTTAGCTTCAAATCAAAGCGAAGTAGAACACTCAGCTTCAAATCTATGCGGAACAAATGGTATAGCTTCAAATATTTGTGAAATACATAGTTTAGCTTAAACTGCATGCGAAACAAACGAGAGAGCTTCAAATTCATGAGAAAAACATGGTTTAGCTCCATATTCTTGCGAAACAAATGGTTTAGATTCAGATACTTGTGATATACATGATTTAGCTTCAACTGCATGCGAAACAATCGCGTTAGCATCAAATCCAAGCGAAACACATGATTTAGCTTCAAATCAAGGCGAAGTAGAAGGCTTAGCTTCAAATCCAAGCGAATCAAATGGGTTAGCTTCAAATATTTTTGATATACATGATTTAGCCTCAACTGCAGACGAAACAAACGAGGTAGCTTCAAATCTAAGCAAAACACATGATTTAGCTTCTAGTCAATCCGACGTAGAAAGCTGAGAATCCAATCCATGCAAACACATGACTAGGCTTCAAATCCATGGGAAACACAGGAGTAAGCTTCAAAGGCATGCGAAATACATGATTTAGGTTCAAATTCATGGGAAATACGTGGTTTAGCATCAAATACATGCGAAACAAATTGTTTAGCTTCAGATACTTATTATATACACGATTTAGCTTGAACTGCATGCGAAACAAACGAGTTAGCTTCAAATCCAACCGAAACACTTCAATTACCTTCAAATCAATGCGAAGTAGAAGGCTTAACTTCAAATCAATGCGAATCAACTGGTTTATCTTCAAATACTTGTGATATTCATGATTGAAATTCAACTGCATGCGAAACGAACGAGTTAGCTTCATATCTAAGCGATACACGCGATTTAGCTTCAATTCAATGCCAAGTAGAAGGCATAGCTTCAAATCCATGTGAAACGAATGATTTAGCTTCAAATTCTTGCGGTATAAATGAAATAGCTTCAAATGCAGGCGACACAAACGAGTTAGCTTCAAATGCAGGCCAAACACATGATTTAGCTCCAAATTCATGCGAAACACATGGATTAGCTTCATATTCTTGCGAAAGAAATGTCTTAGCTTCAGATACTTGTGATAAACATGATTTAGCTGCAACTGCATACGAAAGAAACGCGTTAGCTTCAAATCCATGCGAAACACATGATTTGGCTTCAAATTCATGCGAAGCAAACGGTTCAGCTTCAAATACTTGTGATATACATGATTTCGCTTCAACTGCATGCGAAACAAACGAGTTAGCTTCAAATCCAAGGGAAACACATGATTTAGTTTCAAATCAATGCGAAGTAGAAGACTTAGCTTCAAATCCATGCGAAACAAATGATTTAGCTTCACATACTTGCGATATAAATGATATAGCTTCAAATGCAGGAGAAACAAACGAGTTAGCTTCAAGTCCAAGCGATACACATGATTTTGCTTCAAACCAATGCGAATTAGAAGGCTTGGCTTCAAATCCATGCGAAACAAATGATTGAGCTTCACATACTTGCGATGTAAATGATATAGCTTCAAACGCAGGCGAAACAAACGAGTTAGCTTCAAATGCAGGCCAAACACATGATTTAGCTCCAAATTCATGCGAAACACATGGATTAGCTTCATATACTTGCGAAACAAGTGGTTCAGCTTCAGATACTTGTGATAAACATGATTTAGCTTCAACTGCATGCGAAACAATCGAGTTAGCTTCAAATCCAAGGGAAACAAATGATTTAGCTACAAATCAATGCGAAGTAGAAGGGTTAGCCACAAAGCCAAGCGACACAAATGATTTAGCTTCAAATACTTGCGATATAAATGATATACCTTCAACTGCAGGCAAAACAAACGAGATAGCTTCAAATCCATGCGGAACACACGATTTAGCTTCAAATCAATGCGATGCACATGGTGTAGCTTCATATTCTTGCGAAACAAGTGGTTTAGCTTCAGATACTTGTGATAAACATGATTCAGATTCAACTGCATGCAAAACAAATGAGTTAGTTTAAAATGCAAGAGAAACACATGATTTAGCTTCATATCGATGCGAAACACATTGTTTAGCTTCATATTCTTGCGAAACAAATGGTTTAGCTTCATATACTTGCGATATAAATGATATAGCTTCAAATGCAGGCGAAACAAACGAGTTAGCTTGAAATCCAAGCGAAACACATGGTTTAGTTTAAAATCAATGCGAAGTAGATGTCTTATCCTCAAAGCCATGCGACACAAATCGTTTAGCTTCAAATACTTGCGATAGAAGTGATATAGCTTCAATTCAGGCGAAACAAACGAGTTAGCTTTAAACCCATGCAACACAAATGATTTAGATTCAAATACTTGCGATATAATTGATATAGCTTCAAATGCAGGCGAAACAAACGAGTTAGCTTCAAATCCAAGCGAAACACATGATTTAGTTTCAAAACAATGCGAAGTAGATGGCTTAACTTCAAATCCATGCGAAACAAATGATTTAGCTTCACATACTTGCGACAAAAATGATATAGCTTCAAATGCAGGCGATACAAACGAGTTAGCTTCAAATGCAAGCGAAACACATGGTTTAGTTTCAAATCAATGCGAAGTAGAAGGCTTATCCTCAAAGCCATGCGACACAAATGATTTAGCTTCAAATACTTGCGATATAATTGATAAAGCTGCAACTGCATACGAATCAAACGTGTTAGCTTCAAATCCAAGGGAAACACATGATTTTGCTTCAAATTCATGGCTAACACATGGTTTAGCTGCATATTCCTGCGAAACAAGTGGTTTAGATGCAGATACTTGTGGTAAACATGATTTAGCTTCAACTGCATGCGAAACAAACGAGTTAGTTTCAAATCCATGCGAAACGCATGATTTAGCTTCAAATCAGTTCGAAGTAGAAGGCTTAGCTTCAAATCCATGCGAAACGAATGATTTGGCTTCAAATCAATTCGAAACACATGGTTTAGTTTCATATTCTTGCGAAACAAGTGGTTTAGCTTCAGATACTTGTGATAAACATGATTTAGCTCCAACTGCATGCGAAACAATCGAGTAAGCTTCAAATCCATGGGAAACAAATGATTTAGCTTCACATACTTGCGATATAAATGATATAGCTTCAAATGCAGGAGAAACAAACGAGTTAGCTTCAAATCTAAGCGAAACACATGATTTAGTTTCAAATCAATGTGAAGTAGAAGGCTTAGCTTCAAATCAAAGCGAAGTAGAACACTCAGCTTCAAATCTATGCGGAACAAATGGTATAGCTTCAAATATTTGTGAAATACATAGTTTAGCTTCAACTGCATGCGAAACAAACGAGAGAGCTTCAAATTCATGAGAAAAACATGGTTTAGCTCCATATTCTTGCGAAACAAATGGTTTAGATTCAGATACTTGTGATATACATGATTTAGCTTCAACTGCATGCGAAACAATCGCGTTAGCATCAAATCCAAGCGAAACACATGATTTAGCTTCAAATCAAGGCGAAGTAGAAGGCTTAGCTTCAAATCCAAGCGAATCAAATGGGTTAGCTTCAAATATTTTTGATATACATGATTTAGCCTCAACTGCAGACGAAACAAACGAGGTAGCTTCAAATCTAAGCAAAACACATGATTTAGCTTCTAGTCAATCCGACGTAGAAAGCTGAGAATCCAATCCATGCAAACACATGACTAGGCTTCAAATCCATGGGAAACACAGGAGTAAGCTTCAAAGGCATGCGAAATACATGATTTAGGTTCAAATTCATGGGAAATACGTGGTTTAGCATCAAATACATGCGAAACAAATTGTTTAGCTTCAGATACTTATTATATACACGATTTAGCTTGAACTGCATGCGAAACAAACGAGTTAGCTTCAAATCCAACCGAAACACTTCAATTACCTTCAAATCAATGCGAAGTAGAAGGCTTAACTTCAAATAAATGCGAATCAACTGGTTTATCTTCAAATACTTGTGATATTCATGATTGAAATTCAACTGCATGCGAAACGAACGAGTTAGCTTCATATCTAAACGATACACGCGATTTAGCTTCAATTCAATGCCAAGTAGAAGGCATAGCTTCAAATCCATGTGAAACGAATGATTTAGCTTCAAATTCTTGCGGTATAAATGAAATAGCTTCAAATGCAGGCGACACAAACGAGTTAGCTTCAAATGCAGGCCAAACACATGATTTAGCTCCAAATTCATGCGAAACACATGGATTAGCTTCATATTCTTGCGAAAGAAATGTCTTAGCTTCAGATACTTGTGATAAACATGATTTAGCTGCAACTGCATACGAAAGAAACGCGTTAGCTTCAAATCCATGCGAAACACATGATTTGGCTTCAAATTCATGCGAAGCAAACGGTTCAGCTTCAAATACTTGTGATATACATGATTTCGCTTCAACTGCATGCGAAACAAACGAGTTAGCTTCAAATCCAAGGGAAACACATGATTTAGTTTCAAATCAATGCGAAGTAGAAGGCTTAGCTTCAAATCCATGCGAAACAAATGATTTAGCTTCACATACCTGCGATATAAATGATATAGCTTCAAATGCAGGAGAAACAAACGAGTTAGCTTCAAGTCCAAGCGATACACATGATTTAGTTTCAAATCAATGCGAAGTAGAAGGCTTAGCTTCAAATCCATGCGAAACAAATGATTGAGCTTCACATACTTGCGATGTAAATGATATAGCTTCAAATGCAGGAGAAACAAACGAGTTAGCTTCAAATCTATGCGAAACACATGATTTAGTTTCAAATCAATGTGAAGTAGAAGGCTTAGCTTCAAATCAAAGCGAAGTAGAACACTCAGCTTCAAATCTATGCGGAACAAATGGTATAGCTTCAAATATTTGTGAAATACATAGTTTAGCTTAAACTGCATGCGAAACAAACGAGAGAGCTTCAAATTCATGAGAAAAACATGGTTTAGCTCCATATTCTTGCGAAACAAATGGTTTAGATTCAGATACTTGTGATATACATGATTTAGCTTCAACTGCATGCGAAACAATCGCGTTAGCATCAAATCCAAGCGAAACACATGATTTAGCTTCAAATCAAGGCGAAGTAGAAGGCTTAGCTTCAAATCCAAGCGAATCAAATGGGTTAGCTTCAAATATTTTTGATATACATGATTTAGCCTCAACTGCAGACGAAACAAACGAGGTAGCTTCAAATCTAAGCAAAACACATGATTTAGCTTCTAGTCAATCCGACGTAGAAAGCTGAGAATCCAATCCATGCAAACACATGACTAGGCTTCAAATCCATGGGAAACACAGGAGTAAGCTTCAAAGGCATGCGAAATACATGATTTAGGTTCAAATTCATGGGAAATACGTGGTTTAGCATCAAATACATGCGAAACAAATTGTTTAGCTTCAGATACTTATTATATACACGATTTAGCTTGAACTGCATGCGAAACAAACGAGTTAGCTTCAAATCCAACCGAAACACTTCAATTACCTTCAAATCAATGCGAAGTAGAAGGCTTAACTTCAAATCAATGCGAATCAACTGGTTTATCTTCAAATACTTGTGATATTCATGATTGAAATTCAACTGCATGCGAAACGAACGAGTTAGCTTCATATCTAAGCGATACACGCGATTTAGCTTCAATTCAATGCCAAGTAGAAGGCATAGCTTCAAATCCATGTGAAACGAATGATTTAGCTTCAAATTCTTGCGGTATAAATGAAATAGCTTCAAATGCAGGCGACACAAACGAGTTAGCTTCAAATGCAGGCCAAACACATGATTTAGCTCCAAATTCATGCGAAACACATGGATTAGCTTCATATTCTTGCGAAAGAAATGTCTTAGCTTCAGATACTTGTGATAAACATGATTTAGCTGCAACTGCATACGAAAGAAACGCGTTAGCTTCAAATCCATGCGAAACACATGATTTGGCTTCAAATTCATGCGAAGCAAACGGTTCAGCTTCAAATACTTGTGATATACATGATTTCGCTTCAACTGCATGCGAAACAAACGAGTTAGCTTCAAATCCAAGGGAAACACATGATTTAGTTTCAAATCAATGCGAAGTAGAAGACTTAGCTTCAAATCCATGCGAAACAAATGATTTAGCTTCACATACTTGCGATATAAATGATATAGCTTCAAATGCAGGAGAAACAAACGAGTTAGCTTCAAGTCCAAGCGATACACATGATTTTGCTTCAAACCAATGCGAATTAGAAGGCTTGGCTTCAAATCCATGCGAAACAAATGATTGAGCTTCACATACTTGCGATGTAAATGATATAGCTTCAAACGCAGGCGAAACAAACGAGATAGCTTCAAATCCATGCGGAACACACGATTTAGCTTCAAATCAATGCGATGCACATGGTGTAGCTTCATATTCTTGCGAAACAAGTGGTTTAGCTTCAGATACTTGTGATAAACATGATTCAGATTCAACTGCATGCAAAACAAATGAGTTAGTTTAAAATGCAAGAGAAACACATGATTTAGCTTCATATCGATGCGAAACACATTGTTTAGCTTCATATTCTTGCGAAACAAATGGTTTAGCTTCATATACTTGCGATATAAATGATATAGCTTCAAATGCAGGCGAAACAAACGAGTTAGCTTGAAATCCAAGCGAAACACATGGTTTAGTTTAAAATCAATGCGAAGTAGATGTCTTATCCTCAAAGCCATGCGACACAAATCGTTTAGCTTCAAATACTTGCGATAGAAGTGATATAGCTTCAATTCAGGCGAAACAAACGAGTTAGCTTTAAACCCATGCAACACAAATGATTTAGATTCAAATACTTGCGATATAATTGATATAGCTTCAAATGCAGGCGAAACAAACGAGTTAGCTTCAAATCCAAGCGAAACACATGATTTAGTTTCAAAACAATGCGAAGTAGATGGCTTAACTTCAAATCCATGCGAAACAAATGATTTAGCTTCACATACTTGCGACAAAAATGATATAGCTTCAAATGCAGGCGATACAAACGAGTTAGCTTCAAATGCAAGCGAAACACATGGTTTAGTTTCAAATCAATGCGAAGTAGAAGGCTTATCCTCAAAGCCATGCGACACAAATTATTTAGCTTCAAATACTTGCGATATAATTGATAAAGCTGCAACTGCATACGAATCAAACGTGTTAGCTTCAAATCCAAGGGAAACACATGATTTTGCTTCAAATTCATGGCTAACACATGGTTTAGCTGCATATTCCTGCGAAACAAGTGGTTTAGATGCAGATACTTGTGGTAAACATGATTTAGCTTCAACTGCATGCGAAACAAACGAGTTAGTTTCAAATCCATGCGAAACGCATGATTTAGCTTCAAATCAGTTCGAAGTAGAAGGCTTAGCTT
Source organism: Megalopta genalis (assembly GCF_051020955.1). Lineage (NCBI taxonomy): Eukaryota > Metazoa > Arthropoda > Insecta > Hymenoptera > Halictidae > Megalopta > Megalopta genalis. The sequence continues at coordinate 3,112,614 of NW_027476095.1, forward strand.
CAAATCCATGCGAAACGAATGATTTGGCTTCAAATCAATTCGAAACACATGGTTTAGTTTCATATTCTTGCGAAACAAGTGGTTTAGCTTCAGATACTTGTGATAAACATGATTTAGCTCCAACTGCATGCGAAACAATCGAGTAAGCTTCAAATCCATGGGAAACAAATGATTTAGCTTCACATACTTGCGATATAAATGATATAGCTTCAAATGCAGGAGAAACAAACGAGTTAGCTTCAAATCTAAGCGAAACACATGATTTAGTTTCAAATCAATGTGAAGTAGAAGGCTTAGCTTCAAATCAAAGCGAAGTAGAACACTCAGCTTCAAATCTATGCGGAACAAATGGTATAGCTTCAAATATTTGTGAAATACATAGTTTAGCTTCAACTGCATGCGAAACAAACGAGAGAGCTTCAAATTCATGAGAAAAACATGGTTTAGCTCCATATTCTTGCGAAACAAATGGTTTAGATTCAGATACTTGTGATATACATGATTTAGCTTCAACTGCATGCGAAACAATCGCGTTAGCATCAAATCCAAGCGAAACACATGATTTAGCTTCAAATCAAGGCGAAGTAGAAGGCTTAGCTTCAAATCCAAGCGAATCAAATGGGTTAGCTTCAAATATTTTTGATATACATGATTTAGCCTCAACTGCAGACGAAACAAACGAGGTAGCTTCAAATCTAAGCAAAACACATGATTTAGCTTCTAGTCAATCCGACGTAGAAAGCTGAGAATCCAATCCATGCAAACACATGACTAGGCTTCAAATCCATGGGAAACACAGGAGTAAGCTTCAAAGGCATGCGAAATACATGATTTAGGTTCAAATTCATGGGAAATACGTGGTTTAGCATCAAATACATGCGAAACAAATTGTTTAGCTTCAGATACTTATTATATACACGATTTAGCTTGAACTGCATGCGAAACAAACGAGTTAGCTTCAAATCCAACCGAAACACTTCAATTACCTTCAAATCAATGCGAAGTAGAAGGCTTAACTTCAAATCAATGCGAATCAACTGGTTTATCTTCAAATACTTGTGATATTCATGATTGAAATTCAACTGCATGCGAAACGAACGAGTTAGCTTCATATCTAAACGATACACGCGATTTAGCTTCAATTCAATGCCAAGTAGAAGGCATAGCTTCAAATCCATGTGAAACGAATGATTTAGCTTCAAATTCTTGCGGTATAAATGAAATAGCTTCAAATGCAGGCGACACAAACGAGTTAGCTTCAAATGCAGGCCAAACACATGATTTAGCTCCAAATTCATGCGAAACACATGGATTAGCTTCATATTCTTGCGAAAGAAATGTCTTAGCTTCAGATACTTGTGATAAACATGATTTAGCTGCAACTGCATACGAAAGAAACGCGTTAGCTTCAAATCCATGCGAAACACATGATTTGGCTTCAAATTCATGCGAAGCAAACGGTTCAGCTTCAAATACTTGTGATATACATGATTTCGCTTCAACTGCATGCGAAACAAACGAGTTAGCTTCAAATCCAAGGGAAACACATGATTTAGTTTCAAATCAATGCGAAGTAGAAGGCTTAGCTTCAAATCCATGCGAAACAAATGATTTAGCTTCACATACTTGCGATATAAATGATATAGCTTCAAATGCAGGAGAAACAAACGAGTTAGCTTCAAGTCCAAGCGATACACATGATTTAGTTTCAAATCAATGCGAAGTAGAAGGCTTAGCTTCAAATCCATGCGAAACAAATGATTGAGCTTCACATACTTGCGATGTAAATGATATAGCTTCAAATGCAGGAGAAACAAACGAGTTAGCTTCAAATCTATGCGAAACACATGATTTAGCTTCAAATCCAAGCGAAACACATGGTTTATCTTCAAATTCTTGCGAAATAAATGGTTTAGCTTCATATACTTGTGATAAACATGATTTAGCTTCAACCGCATGCGAAACAAACGAGTTAACATTAAAACGAAGCGAAACACATGATTTAGCTTCAAATCAATGCGAAGTAGAAGGCTTAGCTACAAATACATGAGAAACAAATGATTTAGCTTCAGATAATTGCGATATAAATGATATAGCACCAAAAGCAAGTGAAGCAGACGAGTTAGCATCAAACCCATGCGAAACAATGATTTAGCTCCAATTCAATGCAAAGTAGAAGGCTTACCTTCAAATCCATGCGAATCAAATGGTTTAGCTTCAAATACTTGTGATATACATGATTTGGATTCAACTGCATGCGAAACAAACGAGTTAGCTTCAAATCCAAGCGAAACACATGATTTAGTTTCACATCAATGCGAAGTAGAAGGCTTAGCTTTAAATCCATGCGACACAAATGATTTAGCTTCAAATACTTGCGATAGAAGTGATATAGCTTCAATGCAAGCGAAACAAACGAGTTAGCTTCAAAGCTATGCGACACACATGATTTAGCTTCAAATACTAGCGATATAATTGATAAAGCTTCAAATGCAGGCGAAACAAACGAGTTAGCTTCAAATCCAAGCGGAAGACATGATTTAGCTTCAAATCAATGCGAAACACATGGTTTAGATTAATATTCTTGCGAAACAAGTGGTTTAGCTTCAGATACTTGTGATAAACATGATTTAGCTCCAACTGCATGCGAAACAATCGAGTTGGCTTCAAATCCAAGGGATACAAATGATTTAGCTACAAATCAATGCGAAGTTGAAGGCTTAGCATCAAATCAAAGCGAACCAAATGGTTTTGCTTCAAATACTCGTGGTATATATGATTTACATTCACCTGCATGCGAAACAAACGAGTTAGCTTCAAATCCATGCGAAACGCATGATTTAGTTTCAAATCAATGCGAAGTAGAAGGCGTAGCTCAAATCCATGCGACACAAATGATTTAGCTTCAAATACTTGCGATATAATTGATAAAGCTTCAAATGCAGGCGAAACAAACGAATTATCTTCAAACCTGTGCGAAACACATGATTTAGCTCCAAATGCATGCGAAACACATGGTTTAGCTTCATATTCTTGCGAAATAAATGGTTTAGATTCAGATACTTGTGATAATCATGATTTAGCTTCAAATGCAGGCGAAACAAACGAGTTATTTTCAAATCCGTGCGAAACACATGATTTAGCTTCACATACTTGTGATTTAATGATATAGCTTCAAATGCAGGCGAAACAAACGAGTTAGCTTCAAATCCAAGCGAAACACATGATTTAGTTTCACATCAATGCGAAGTAGAAGGCTTAGCTTTAAATCCATGCGACACAAATGATTTAGCTTCAAATACTTGCGATAGAAGTGATATAGCTTCAATGCAAGCGAAACAAACGAGTTAGCTTCAAAGCTATGCGACACAAATGATTTAGCTTCAAATACTAGCGATATAATTGATAAAGCTTCAAATGCAGGCGAAACAAACGAGTTAGCTTCAAATCCAAGCGGAAGATATGATTTAGCTTCAAATCAATGCGAAACACATGGTTTAGATTAATATTCTTGCGAAACAAGTGGTTTAGCTTCAGATACTTGTGATAAACATGATTTAGCTCCAACTGCATGCGAAACAATCGAGTTGGCTTCAAATCCAAGGGATACAAATGATTTAGCTACAAATCAATGCGAAGTTGAAGGCTTAGCATCAAATCAAAGGGAACCAAATGGTTTTGCTTCAAATACTCGTGATATATATGATTTACATTCACCTGCATGCGAAACAAACGAGTTAGCTTCAAATCCATGCGAAACGCATGATTTAGTTTCAAATCAATGCGAAGTAGAAGGCGTAGCTCAAATCCATGCGACACAAATGATTTAGCTTCAAATACTTGCGATATAATTGATAAAGCTTCAAATGCAGGCGAAACAAACGAGTTAGCTTCAAATCCAAGCGAAACACATGATTTAGTTTCAAATCAATGCGAAGTAGAAGGCTTAGCTTCAAATCCATGCGACACAAATGATTTAGCTTCAAATACTTGCGATAGAAGTGATATAGCTTCAATGCAGGCGAAACAAACGAGTTAGCTTCAAATCCATGCGACACAAATGATTTACCTTCAAATTAATGCGAAGTAGAAGGCTTATCCTCAAAGCCATGCGACACAAATGATTTAGCTTCAAATACTTGCGATATAATTGATAAATCTTCAAATGCGGGCGAAATAAACGAGTTAGCTTCAAATCCAAGCGAAACACATGATTTAGCTACAAATCAATGCGACGTAGAAGGCTTAGCTTCAAATCCATGCGAAACACATGATTCTGCTTCAAATCCATGCGTGACACATGTTTTAGATTCAAATCAATGCGAAGCAGAAGGCTTAGCATCAAATCCATGCGACACAAATGAATTAGCTTCAAATGCTTGCGAAATATATGGTACATATTCAAATAAAGTCGAAACAAACGAGATATCTTCAAATCCATGCAAAACAAACGAGTTAGCTTCAAATCCATGCGAAATATATGAGTTACCTTCAAATACTTGAGATATAAATGAAATAGCTCAAATGCTGGCGAAACAAATGCGATAGATTGAAATTCATGGAAACTCATGATTTAGATTCAAATTCATGCAAAACACATGGTTTAGCTTCAAATCCAAGCGAAACAAATGAATTAGCTACAAATCAATGCGTTGTAGAAGGCTTATCTTCAAAGCCATGCGACACAAATGATTTACCTTCAAATACTTGCGATATAATTGATAAAGCTTCAAATGCAGGCCAAACAAACGAGTTAGCTTCAAATCCAAGCGAAACACATGGTTCAGTTTCAAAACCATGTGAAGTAGGAGGCTTATCCTCAAAGCCATGCGACACAAATGATTTAGCTTCAAATACTTGCGATATAATTGATAAAGCTTCAAATGCAGGCCAAACAATCGAGTTAGCTTCAAATCCAAGCGAAACACATGATTTAGTTTCAAATCAATGCGAAGTAGAAGGCTTAGCTTTAAATCCATGCGACACAAATGATTTAGCTTCAAATACTTGCGATATAATTAATATAGCATCAAATACAGGCGAAACAAACGGGTTAGCTTCAAATCCAAGCGAAACACACGATTTAGTTTCAAATCAATGCGTAGTAGAAGGCTTAGCTTCAAATCCATGCGAAACAAATTATTTAGTTTCACATAATTGCGATATAATTGATAAAGCTTCAAATGCAGGCGAAACAAACGAGTTAGGTTCAAATCCAAGCGAAACGCATGATTTAGGTTCAAATCAATGCGAAGTAGAATGCTTAGCTTCAAAGCCATGCGACACAAATGATTTAGCTTCAACTGCATGCGAAACAATCGAGTTGGCTTCAAATCCAAGGGAAACAAATGATTTAGCTACAAATCAATGCGAAGTTGAAGGCTTAGCATCTAATCAAAGCGAACCAAATGGTTTTGCTTCAAATACTCGTGGTATATATGATTTACATTCACCTGCATGCGAAACAAACGAGTTAGCTTCAAATCCAAGCGAAACACATGATTTACCTTCAAATTAATGCGAAGTAGAAGGCTTATCCTCAAAGCCATGCGACACAAATGATTCAACTTCAATTACTTGCGATATAATTGATATAGCTTCAAATGCAGGCGGAACATACGAGTTAGTTTCGAATCCATGCGAAACACATGATTTAGCTTCAAATCCAAGCGAAACACATGGTTTAGTTTCATATTCTTGCGAAACAAATGGTTTAGCTTCATATACTTGTGATAAACATGATTTAGCTTCAACCGCGTGCGAAACAAACGAGTTAGTTTTAAAACCAAGCGAAACACATTATTTAGCTTCAAATAAATGCGAAGTAGAAGGCGTAGCTTCAAATCAATGCGACACAAATGGTTTAGCATCAAATACTTGTGGTATACATGATTTACCTACAACTGCTTGCGAAACAAACGAGTAAGCTTCAAATCCATGCGAAACAAACGATTTATCTTCAAATCAATGGGAAGTAGAAGGCTTAGCTTCAAATCCGTGCGAGAAAAGTGATTTAGATACCAATACTTGCGATATAATTGATATAGCTTCAAATGCAGGCGAAGCAAACGAGTTAGATTCAAGTCCATGAGAAACACATGATTTAGCATCTCATCAATGCGAAGTAGAAGGCTTAGCTTCAAATACATGTAGACCAAATGGTTTAGCTTCAAATACTTGTGATATACATGATTTATCTTCAACTGCATGCGAAACACATGGATTAGATTCACATTCTTGCGAAACAAATGGTTTAGTTTCAGATACCTGCGATATAGATGATATAGCTTCAAATGCAGGCGGAAAAAAACGAGTTAGCTTCAACTGCATGCGAAACACATGATTTAGGTTCAAATTCATGGGAAACACGTGGTTTAGCATCAAATCCATGCGAATCAGATGGTTTAGCTTTAAATACTTGTGATATACATGATTTAGATTCAACTGCATGCGAAACAAACGAGATAGCTTAAAATCCAAGCGAAATACATGATTTAGCTTCAAATCAATATGAAGTAGAAGGCTTGGCTTCAAATCCATGCGAAACAAATGGTTTAGCTACAAACATTTGTGATATACATGATTTAGCTTCAACTACATGCGGAGCAAGCAAGTTTGCTTCAAATCCAAGCGAAACAAATGATTTAGCTTCAAGTGCTTGCGAAACACATGATTTAGGTTCAAATTCGTGGGAAACACGTGGTTTAGCTTCAAATACATGCGAAACAAATTGTTTAGCTTCAGATCCTTATGATATACATGATTTAGCTTCAACAGCATGCGAAACCATTGAGTTAGTTTCAAATCCAAGCGAAAAACTTAATTCAGTTTCAAATCAATGCGATGCAGAAGGTTTGGCTTCAAATCCATGCGAAACAAATGATTTAGCTTCCAATTCATGCGATATAAGTGATACAGCTTCAAATGCAGGAGAAGCAAACGAGTTAGCTTCAAGTCCATGCGAAACACATGATTTAGCTTCTAATCAATGCGAAGTAGAAGGCTTAGCTTCAAATGCATGCGGAACAAATGTTTTAGCATCAAATACTTGTGATATACATGATTTAGCTTCAACTGCATGCGAAACAAACGAGTTAGCTTCAAATCCAAGCGAATCAAATGGTTTAGCTTCAAATACTTGCGATAAAAATGATATAGCTTGAAATGCATGCGAAACAAACGAGTTAGCTTCAAATCCAAGCGAAACACATGATTTAGCTTCAAATCAATGCGAAGTAGAAGGCTTGGATTCAAATCCATGCCAAACGAATTATTTAGATTCAAATGCTTGTCATATACATGATATAGCTTCAAATGCAGGCGGAACAAAGGAGTAAGCTTCAAATCCATGCGAAGAACATGATTTAGCTTCAACTGCATGCGAAACACATGATTTAGGTTCAAAATCATGGGAAACACGTGGTTTAGCATCAAATCCGTGCGAATCAGATGGTTTAGCTTCAAATACTTGTGATATAAGAGATTTAGATTCAACTGCGTGCGAAACAAACGAGATAGCTTCAAATCCAAGCGAAATACATGATTTAGTTTCAAATCAATGCGAAGTAGAAGGCTTGGCTTCAAATCCATGCGAAACAAATGGTTTAGCTACAAACATTTGTGATATACATGATTTAGCTTCAACTACATGCGAAACCAGTGCGTTTTCTTCAAATCCAAGAGAAAAACTTGATTCAGTTTCAAATCAATGCGATGCAGAAAGTTTAGCTTCAAATCCATGCGAAACAAATGATTTAGCTTCAAATACTTGCCACATAAATGAAATAGCTACAAATGCAGGCGACACAAACGACTTAGCTTCAAATCCATTCAGAAGACATGATTAAGCTTCGAATACATGCGAAATACACGATTAAGGTTCAAATTCATTGGAAACACGTGGTTTAGCATCAAATCCGTGCGAATCAAATGGTTTAGCTTCACATACTTGTAATATACATGATTTAGATTCAACTGCATGCGAAACAAACGAGTTAGCTTCAAATCTAACCGAAACACTTGATTTAGCTTCAAATCAATGCGAAGTAGAAGGCTTAGCTTCAAATCCATGCGAATCAAATGGTTTAGCTTCAAATACTTGTGATTTACATGATTTAGCTCCAACAACATGCGAAACAAACAAGTAACCTTCAAATTCATGGAAAACACATGATTTAGCTACCATCAATGCGAAGTAGAAGGCTTATCTTCAAATCCATGCCACACAAATGAATTAGATTCAAATCAGTGCCAAGTGGAAGGCTTAGCATCAAATCCATGCGAATCAAATGGTTTAGCTTCAAATACTTGCCACAACAATGAAATAGCTACAAATGCAGGCGACGCAAACGACTTAGCTTCAAATCAATTCAGAACACATGATTAAGCTTCGAATGCATGCGAAACACATAATTTAGCTACAAATCAATGCGAAGTAAAAGGCTTAGCTTCAAATCCATGCGAAAGCCAGGACTTACTTCAAATCCAAGCGAAACACATGATTTAGTTTCAAATCAATGCGAAGTAGAAGGCTTAGCTTCAAAGCAATGCGAAACAAATGATTTAGCTTCAAATACTTGCGATATAAATGATATAGCTTCAAATGCAGGCGCAACAAACGACTTAGCTTCAAATCCATGCAAAACACATAATTTAGCTACAAATCAATGCGAAGTAGAGGGCATGGCTTCAAATCCATGCGAAACACATGATTTAGCTTCAAATCCATGCGTAACACATGTTTTAGCTTCAAATCAATGCGAAGCAGAAGGCTCAGCATCATATCCATGCAACAAAAAAGAATTAGCTTCAAATGCTTGCGAAATAAATGGTACAGATTCAAATAAAGTCGAAACAAACGAGGTATCTTCAAATCCATGCAAAACAAACGAGTTAGCTTCAAATCCATGCGAAACACATGATTTAACACCAAATCCATTGGAAACTCATGATTTAGAAACAAATTCATGCGAAACAAATGGTTTAGCTCCAGATAATTGTGATAAACATGATTTAGCTTCATCTGCATACGAAACAAACGAGTTAGATTCACATTCAAGGGAATCACATGATTTAGTTTCAAATCAATGCGAAGTTGAAAGCTTAGCATCAAATCCATGCGAAATATATGAGTTACCTTCAAATACTTGCGATATAAATGAAATAGCTTCAAATGCAGGCGAAACAAACGCGATAGCTTGAAATTCATGGAATCGCATGATTTAGTTTCAAATTCATGCGAAACACATGATTTAGCTTCAAATTCATGGGATACACGTGGTTTAGCATCAAATCCATGCGAATCAGATGGTTTATCTTTAAATACTTGTGATATACATGATTTAGATTCAACTGCATGCGAAACTAACGAGTTAGCTTCAAATCCAAGCGAATCAAATGGTTTAGCTTCAAATACTTGCGATAAAAATGATATAGCTTGAAATGCATGCGAAACAAACGAGTTAGCTTCAAATCCAAGCGAAACACGTGATTTAGCTTCAAATCAATGAGAAGTAGAAGGCTTGGATTCAAATCCATGCGAAACGAATTATTTAGATTCAAATGCTTGCCATATACATGATATAGCTTCAAATGCAGGCGGAACAAGGGTGTAAGCTTCAAATCCATGCGAAGAACATGATTTAGCTTCAACTGCATAAGAAACACATGATTTAGGTTCAAATTCATGGGAAACACGTGGTTTAGCATCAAATCCGTGCGAATCAGATGGTTTAGCTTCAAATACTTGTGATATACATGATTTAGCTTCAACTACATGCGAAACCAGTGAATTTTCTTCAAATCCAAGAGAAAAACTTGATTCAGTTTCAAATCAATGCGATGCAGAAAGTTTAGCTTCAAATCCATGCGAAACAAATGATTTAGCTTCAAATACTTGCCACATAAATGAAATAGCTACAAATGCAGGCGACAAAAACGACTTAGCTTCAAATCCATTCAGAAGACATGATTAAGCTTCAAATACATGCGAAACACACGATTAAGGTTCAAATTCATTGGAAACACGTGGTTTAGCATCAAATCCGTGCGAATCAAATGGTTTAGCTTCACATACTTGTAATATACATGATTTAGATTCAACTGCATGCGAAACAAACGAGTTAGCTTAAAATCTAACCGAAACACTTGATTTAGCTTCAAATCAATGCGAAGTAGAAGGCTTAGCTTCAAATCCATGCGAATCAAATGGTTTAGCTTCAAATACTTGCCACAACAATGAAATATCTACAAATGCAAGCGACACAAACGACTTAGCTTCAAATCAATTCAGAACACATTATTAAGCTTCGAATGCATGCGAAACACATAATTTAGCTACAAATCAATGCGAAGTAAAAGGCTTAGCTTCAAATCCATGCGAAAGCCAGGAATTACTTCAAATCCATGCGTATCACATGTTTTAGCTTCAAATCAATGCGAAGCAGAAGTGTTAGCATCAAATCCATGCAACACAAATCAAACACTTGCAATATAAGTGATATAACTTCAAATGCAAGCGAAACAAACGAGTTATCTTCAAAACCATGCGACACAAATGATTTAGCTTCAAATACGTGCGATATAAATGAAATAGCTTCAAATGCAGGAAAAACAAACGAGTTATCTTCAAAACCATGCGACACAAATGATTTAGCTTCAAATACTTGCGATATAATTGATATAGCTTCAAATGCAGGCGAAACAAACGAGTTAGTTTTAAAACCAAGCGAAACACATGATTTAGCTTCAAATCAATGCGAAGTAGAAGGCTTAGCTTCATATCCATACGAATCAAATGACTTAGCTTCATATACTTGCGAATATAGGTGATACTGCTTCAAATGCTTGAGAAAGAAACGAGTTAGCATCAAATCCATGCGAAACACATGATTTAGATTCAAATCCATGAGAAACACATGGTTTAGCTTCAAAATCTTGAGAAACAGATGGTTTAGCTTCAGATACTTATGATAAACATGATTTAGCTTCAACTGCATGCGAAACACTCGCGTTAGCTTCAAATCCAAGGGAAACAAATGATTTAGCTTCAACTCAATGCGAAGTTGAAGGCTTAGCTGCAAAGCAATTCGAAACAAATGATTTAGTTTCAAATCAATGCGAAGTAGAAGGCTTAGCTTCAAATCCATGCGAAACACATCATTAAGCTTCAAATCAATACGATATGGAAGGTATAACTTCAAATCCATGCGAAACACATGATTTATCTACAAAACAATGCGATGTAGAAGGCTTAGCTTAAAATTCATGCGAAACAAATGATTTAGCTTCAAATACTTGCGATATAATTGATATAGCTTCAAATGCTGGCGAAACAAACGAGTTAGCTTCAAATCCAAGCGGAAGACATGATTTAGCTTCAAATCAATGCGAAGTAGAAGGCTCAGCTTCAAATCGATGCGAAACACATGATTTAGCTTCAAATCAATGCGATGTAGAAGGCGTAGCTTCAAATCCACGCGACAAAAATGATTTACCTTCAAATACTTGCGATATAATTGATAACGCTTCAAATGCAGGCGAAACAAACGAGTTAGCTTCAAATCCAAGCGAAAAACATGATTTAGTTTCAAATCAATGCGAAGTAGAAGGCTTAGCTTCAAATCCGTGCGACACAAATGATTTAGCTTCAAATACTTGCGATAGAAGTGATATAGCTTCAATGCAGGCGAAACAAACGAGTTAGCTTCAAAGCCATGCGACACAAATGATTTAGCTTCAAATACTTGCGATATAATTGATAAAGCTTCAAATGCAGGCGAAACAAACGAGTTACCTTCAAATCCAAGCGAAACACATGGTTTAGCTTCATATTCTTGCGAAACAAATGGTTTAGCATCAGATACTTGTGATAAACATGATTTAGCTTCAACTGCGTTCAATATAAACTAGTTAGCTTCAAATCCAAGGGAAACACATGATTTAGCTTCAAATACCTGCGGTATAATTGAGTTAGCTTGAAATGCACACAAAACAAACGAGTTAGCTACAGATCCGTGCGAAACAAATGGTTTTGCTACAAATACTTGTGATATACATTATTCAGCTACAACTGCAAGCGAAACAAACGAGTTAGCATCAAATCCATGCGAAACGAATGATTTAGCTTCAAATAGTTGCCTCATAAATGAAATACCTACAAATGTAGGCGAAACAAACGAGTTAGCTACAAATCCATGCAAAAAACATGACTAATTTCAAATGAATGCGATATAGAAGGTATAGCTTCAAATCCATGCGAAACATATGATTTAGCTGCAAATCAATGCTATGTAGAAGGTTTAGCATCAAATCCATGCGACACAAATGATTTAGCTTCAGATACTTGCGATATAATTGATAAAGCTTCAAATGCAGGCGAAACAAACGAGTTACCTTCAAATCCAAGCGAAACGCATGATTTAGTTTCAAATCAATGCGAAGTAGAAGGCTTAGCTTCAAATCCGTGCGACACAAATGATTTAGCTTCAAATACTTGCGATAGAAGTGATATAGCTTCAATGCAGGCGAAACAAACGAGTTAGCTTCAAAGCCATGCGACACAAATGATTTAGCTTCAAATACTTGCGATATAATTGATAAAGCTTCAAATCCAAGCGAAACGCATGATTTAGTTTCAAATCAATGCGAAGTAGAAGGCTTAGCTTCAAATCCGTGCGACACAAATGATTTAGCTTCAAATACTTGCGATAGAAGTGATATAGCTTCAATGCAGGCGAAACAAAAGAGTTAGCTTCAAAGCCATGCGACACAAATGATTTAGCTTCAAATACTTGCGATATAATTGATAAAGCTTCAAATGCAGGCGAAACAAACGAGTTACCTTCAAATCCAAGCGAAACGCATGATTTAGTTTCAAATCAATGCGAAGTAGTAGGCATAGCTCCAAATCCATGCGAAACAAATGATTTAGCTTCACATACTTGCGATATAAATGATATAGCTTCAAATGCTGGCGAAACATACGAGTTACTTTCAAATTTAAGCGAAACACATGATTTACCTTCAAATTAATGCAAGCTAGAAGGCATAGCTTCAAATCCATGCGAAACACATTATTTAGCTTCAAATCAATGCGAAGTAGAATGCTTAGATTCAAAGCCATGCGACACAAATGATTTAGCTTCAAATACTTGCGATATAATTGATATAGCTTCAAATGCAGGCGATACAAACGAGTTAGCTTCAAATCCAAGCGAAACACATGATTTAGTTTCAAATCAATACGAAGTAGTAGGCATAGCTCCAAATCCATGCGAAACAAATGGTTTAGCTTCACATACTTGCGATATAAATGATATAGCTTCAAATGCAGGCGAAATAAACGAGTTAGCTTCAAATCCAAGCGAAACACATGATTTACCTTCAAATTAATGCGAAGTAGAAGGCTTATCCTCAAAGCCATGCGACACAAATGATTCAACTTCAATTACTTGCGATATAATTCAAATAGTTTCAAATGCAGGCGAAACAAACGACTTAGCTTCAAATCCACGCGAAACACATGGTTTAGCTTCATATTCTTGCGAAAGAAATGGTTTAGCTTCATATACTTGCGATATAAATGATATAGCTTCAAATGCAGGCGAAACAAACGAGTTAGCTTCAAATCCATGCGAAACACATGATTTAGCTTCAAATCAATGCGATGTAGAAGGCTTAGCTTCAAAAACATGCGAAACACATGATTAAGCTTCAAATCAATGCGATGTGGAAGCTATATCTTCAAATCGATGCGAAACACATGATTTATCTGCAAATCAATGCGACGTAGAAGGTTTAGCTTCAAATCCATGCGAAACAAATGATTTAGCTTCAGATACTTGCGATATAAGTGATATAGCTTCAAATGCAGGCCAAATAAACGAGTTAGCTTAAAATCCATGCAAAACACATGATTAAGCTTCAAACCAATGCTATGTAGAAGGTTTAGCATCAAATCCATGCGACACAATTGATTTAGCTTCAGATACTTGCGATATAAGTGATATAGCTTCATCTGCAGGCGAAACAAACGAGTTAGCTACAAATCCATGCAAAAAACATGATTTAGCTTCAAGTCCATGAGAAACACATGGTTTAGCTTCATAATCTTGAGAAACAGATGGTTTAGCTTCAGATATTTATGATAAACATGATTTAGCTTCAACTGCATGCGAAACAATCGCGTTAGCTTCAAATCCAAGGGAACCAAATAATTTAGCTTCAAATCAATGCGATGTTGAAGGCTTAGCTTAAAATCAATGCGAAACAAATGGTTTAGCTTCAAATTCTTGCGAAACAAATGGTTCAGATTCAGATACTTGTGATAAACATGATTTAGCTCCAAATGCAGGCGAAACAAACGAGTTAGCTTCAAATCCAAGAGAAACACATGGTTTAGCTTCATATTCTTGCGAAACAAATGGTTTAGCATCAGATACTTGTGATAAACATGATTTAGCTTCAACTGCGTTCAATATAAACTAGTTAGCTTCAAATCCATGCGAAACGAATGATTTAGCTTCAAATAGTTGCCTCATAAATGAAATACCTACAAATGTAGGCGAAACAAACGAGTTAGCTACAAATCCATGCAAAAAACATGACTAATTTCAAATGAATGCGATATAGAAGGTATAGCTTCAAATCCATGCGAAACATATGATTTAGCTGCAAATCAATGCTATGTAGAAGGTTTAGCATCAAATCCATGCGACACAAATGATTTAGCTTCAGATAGTTGCGATATAAGTGATATAGCTTCAACTGCATGCGAAACAAACGAGTTAGCTTCAAATCCAAGCGGAACACATGATTTAGCTTCAAATCAATGCGAAGTAGAAGGCTTGGATTCAAATCCATGCGAAACGAATTATTTAGATTCAAATGCTTGTCATATACATGATATAGCTTCAAATGCAGGCGGAACAAAGGAGTAAGCTTCAAATCCATGCGAAGAACATGATTTAGCTTCAACTGCATGCGAAACACATGTTTTAGGTTCAAATTCATGGGAAACACCTGGTTTAGAATCAAATCCGTGCGAATCAGATGGTTTAGCTTCAAATACTTGTGATATAAGTGATTTAGATTCAACGGCATGCGAAACAAACGAGATAGCTTCAAATCCAAGCGAAATACATGATATAGTTTCAAATCAATGCGAAGTAGAAGGATCGGCTTCAAATCCATGCGAAACAAATGGTTTAGCTACAAACATTTGTGATATACATGATTTAGCTTCAACTACATGCGAAACCAGTGAGTTTTCTTCAAATCCAAGAGAAAAACTTGATTCAGTTTCAAATCAATGCGATGCAGAAAGTTTAGCTTCAAATCCATGCGAAACAATTGATTTAGCTTCAAATACTTGCCACATAAATGAAATAGCTACAAATGCAGGCGACACAAACGACTTAGCTTCAAATCCATTCAGAAGACATGATTAAGCTTCAAATACATGCGAAACACACGATTAAGCTTCAAATTCATTGGAAACACGTAGTTTAGCATCAAATCCGTGCGAATCAAATGGTTTAGCTTCACATACTTGTAATATACATGATTTAGATTCAACTGCATGCGAAACAAACGAGTTAGCTTCAAATCTAACCGAAACACTTGATATAGCTTCAAATCAATGCGAAGTAGAAGGCTTAGCTTCAAATCCATGCGAATCAAATGGTTTAGCTTCAAATACTTGTGATTTACATGATTTAGCTCCAACAGCATGCGAAACAAACAAGTAACCTTTAAATTCATGGAAAACACATGATTTAGCTACCATCAATGCGAAGTAGAAGGCTTATCTTCAAATCCATGCCACACAAATGAATTAGATTCAAATCAGTGCCAAGCGGAAGGCTTAGCATCAAATCCATGCGAATCAAATGGTTTAGCTTCAAATACTTGCCACAACAATGAAATAGCTACAAATGCTGGCGACACAAACGACTTAGCTTCAAATCAATTCAGAACACATGATTAAGCTTCGAATGCATGCGAAACACATAATTTAGCTACAAATCAATGCGAAGTAAAAGGCTTAGCTTCAAATCCATGCGAAAGCCAGGATTTACTTCAAATCCATGCGTATCACATGTTTTAGCTTCAAATCAATGCGAAGCAGAAGTGTTAGCATCAAATCCATGCAACACAAATCAAATACTTGCAATATAAGTGATATAACTTCAAATCAATGCGAAACACATGATTTAGCTTCAAATCCATGCGAAACAAATGATTTAGTTTCAAATCAATGCGAAGTAGAAGGCTTAGCTTCAAAGCAATGCGAAACAAATGATTTAGCTTCAAACACTTGCGATATAAATGATATAGCATCAAATGCAGGCGCAACAAACGACTTAGCTTCAAATCCATGCAAAACACATAATTTAGCTACAAATCAATGCGAAGTAGAAGGCATGGCTTCAAATCCATGCGAAACACATGATTTAGCTTCAAATCCATGCGTAACACATGTTTTAGCTTCAAATCAATGCGAAGCAGAAGGCTTAGCATCATATCCATGCGACACAAATGCATTAGCTTCAAATGCTTGCGAAATAAATGGTACATATTCAAATAAAGTCGAAACAAACGAGGTATCTTCAAATCCATGCAAAACAAACGAGTTAGCTTCAAATCCATGCGAAGCACATGATTTAGCACCAAATCCATGGGAAACTCATGATTTAGAATCAAATTCATGCGAAACAAATGGTTTAGCTTCATATTCTTGTGAAACAAATGGTTTAGATTCAGATAATTGTGATAAACATGATTTAGCTTCATCTGCATACGAAACAAACGAGTTAGATTCACATTCAAGGGAATCACATGATTTAGTTTCAAATCAATGCGAAGTTGAAAGCTTAGTATCAAATCCATGCGAAATATATGAGTTACCTTCAAATACTTGCGATATAAATGAAATAGCTTCAAATGCAGGCGAAACAAACGCGATAGCTTGAAATTCATGGAAACGCATGATTTAGT